>NC_042986.1:18566251-18916251 GCF_901001165.1 Salmo trutta | reverse complement strand
CCTCTATCTATTCTGGCCTTGCTTACCTCTTCCTAAACTACATCTAACAGGTCCACACCAATAAACGCTTATTTCTGAACACTCCAATACCTCTCTTCCAACATACTGTAGAAGTGCCTTTGATACCTGCATCCTCTCATTAGATGGGATCTATTAATACAGACCATGACATATCATTATCTGATACCGCCAGCAGACCAGACACAGAAAAAGCAGTGTACATGAAGCTGCCAGCAGTGTGTGTGTGTGTGTGTGTGTGTGTACTCTGTTCTGCCAGCTAGTATACTAGCGGGCAGTGTGTCAAGGCTGTAGAGCGGTGCGGCAGTGAGGCAGGGCCAGGCTGTGAGACAGATGTTTAGATCCCCTCTCTCCTGACCCCACACACCACAGCTACATTCCCCAGCCCTCCACAGCTTTTCCCAGACCCTCCCCAGCCCTCCTCTCCCCAGTACAGAGGCCTATTATGAGGCTGCGCATGACCCGCGCACAGCCTGACACACTGGGCTACAGACAGACATCTGGCACTGACCACAGACCTATAGAAGTCTACACACATACACACACACAAACACACACACACACACACATTTGCTGTAGCTACACAGACAACACACATATACACTTACAATGGATTGCAGTAAAAGTGTTCATGTCATCTCACAGTAACTTACTGTATACAGGGTAAAGGCTGTTCTGTTCAACATGATAGCATCTGTTGTTTAGTGCTCTTCGGATGAGGATAACTTTTGTTGTTGTTGAGAGAACACAATAGTATCCCTGCACTATTACAAATCATTGGAACATTCTACATGCCAAGACATTAAGTCTTCCAATTGAACCAGATCGCTCTCTTCTCTTTTCCTCCTCCAGTTGGTTCGGAAGCAGCTGTGCTCTCTCTCTCTCTCTCTCTCTCTCTCTCTCTCTCTCTCTCTCTCTCTCTCTCTCTGTCTCTCCCCTAATGTGCCGAGTAGGAAACACAATTTAGGTCAATTTTTGAACATTACTGATCCAGTTATGTGGTGCTACTTTCCACTCTTCCCCTCACCTCTATGTGTGTATGTCTATGTCTATGTGTGTGTGTGTGTGTGTGTGTGTGTGTGTGTGTGTGTGTGTGTGTGTGTGTGCAAGTTTTTGGTTTAAATTTGGACAAGTGGGGACAATTCGCCAGTCCCCACAAGGAAAAAGGCTATTTTAGGCTTAGGGGTTAGGTTTAGGGTTAACAATTAGGGTTAGGGGTTAGGTTTAGGGTCAGGGTTAAGGTTAGGTTAAAGGTTAGGGTTAGGAGTTAGGTTTAGGGTCAGGGGTAAGGTTAAGGTTAAAGGTTAGGAGTTAGGTTTAGGGTCAGGGTTAAGGTTAGGTTAAAGGTTAGGGTTAGGGGTTAGGGTCAGGGTTAAGGTTAGGTTAAAGGTTAGGGTTAGGAGTTAGGTTAAAGGTTAGGGTTAGGAGTTATGTTAAAGGTTAGGGTTAGGAGTTAGGTTTAGGGTCAGTGTTAAGGTTAGGTTAAAGGTTAGGTTTAGGGTCAGGGTTAAGGTTAGGTTAAGGGTTAGGAGTTAGGGAAAATAGGATTTTGAATGGGAATCAATTGTTTGGTCACCACAAGGATAGTAAAGCAAATGTGTGTGTGTGTTGTTTTGATACCGTTTCTGTAAGGGCTCAGGGGTATGTTATGCTGTTATGTGTCCCAGGGCCTCGGTGGAAGGCAACATGTGACTGTTCCCTACAGATTCTGCTCCTAACACACCTCTCACTAGCAACAGGCTCTCGTAAACAAAAATGAAAGGTCACACTGCCTAAAGCTTGGTTGCCACCTTGGGTAGATGTGTTTTTTACACCTGGATGTCTAGAGAGGATGGTTAATTCACAGCAGAAGGAACTGTGGCATTGTGTTCTAGCCTTGTGGGCTCCATGTTGGGGCCTGTATTGTGATTGAATTATTGTTTCTTCTGAGTGTGTGACCTATCCAGCTCCATTTCCTCTTCTTGAGTTGATCTTCTATTGGTTCTTGTTTAGTAGTTTCCCACAACTTGATGTTACTGATGGTATCTGGCCAGAGGACTCCCTGAAGGCGTCCGAGGCAGTAGTTTCGGAATGTCTGTAGTTTGTTCAGTTTTTTAATAGTGGTTCTCCATGTTTCACATCCGCACAGAAGGATTCATTTTACATTTGTGTTTAAGATTTTCAGTTTTGTTTTAAGTGCAATGTTTTTGGTTTTCCAGATCTTCTTCAGGGTGTTACATGTTGCTCTTGCATTGACATCTTCATCCATCCTTCCATCCACAGTTAAGACACTTCCTAGGTTAGTGAGCCTGGTTACCTCCTCTAGTTGGTTGTTTCCATGGTTATTGGTGTGTTGATTTTACGGTTGATCCTCATGATTTGGGTTTTCGGGGGGTTGATCTTGAGTCTGAGCGTAGCTGCTCTCGTTTCCAGCGTATGGAATTGGTCCTGCATCTGTTGGTGAGCGTGGGCTTTTAGTGCCAAATCATCAGAAAAGTCTTCCAGCTGTTCTGTCAGGCTCCACAGGATTCTGGTTTGATTATTGTTGGGTGTTTGTTGCATGATCCAGGCGATACATTGGAGGAAGAGAAAGGGTGAGAGAAAGCAGCCCTGCCACATCCCGGTAAGGACTTCAAACTTTTCTGATGGACTTCCATCGTGGAGGACTTGGCACTGCATTCCTTGGTAGGTGTGCTTGATTATATTGATGAATTTGGGTGGGATTCCATAACGTGCCATAAGTCTCCACATCATCTCTCAATCTATACTATCAAACGCCAATGAAATTGACGCAGACAGGAGAGTTCCAGTCAATGGAATAATCCTCATAAAGGGTGGCAATTTGGTCTACGCAAGGTCTTCCATTCCTGAAACCAGCCTGGTTTTCCCTCAGTTTTTCATCCTTCCGTTGTCTCTCTAGGAGAATGTGGTTGAACACCTAGGAGAATGTGGTTGAAAACAAACATCATGTTTTCATGTAATACAGCACAGTTAGTTGATGCTTTTAACCATGTTGGCCAAGCAAATGCTTTGGATTACAATCAGTATAATCTAAAATAAACCCGCCCAGCCAACTCTAATCCAATGACTAAAGCCCTCCCTGGACTGAGTTTGGGACTGTTACACAGCATAGCTGGGCTCTCAGTGCTGCATGGTGACAGAGGAGGTCACACACGCAAATACGCACCCACACATAGTTCTTGTCATCTCTGTTGACGTTTTCAAACAGTGCCGTGGCTTAATGAGTTCTGAAAAAGTCTCAGTTTGTGTCTGTCTCTCTCTACACGCTGAGGAGAGGGAGTTCATTAGACTCCATTCATCATGGCAGCAGAAAGTCCTCCACATCACATAATGCCCCTCACCCAGCGCCTGCCAACTCCCAACTCCCAACGCCATGACAACAGAGGAATCAGGAGAGCCCTTTTTCACTCAGGGTGAAGGACTAGGGTGAAGCCTCTAGTAAACAAGAGGAGCTACTGCTACTGCTACTTTCCCCATACATGAGAGTAGGCTAGATGAGGCTGAGGCTATAGAGCTGGGAGCTACTGCTACCCTCCATGTATGAGGCTAGATGAGGCTGAGGCTATAGAGCTGGGAACTACTGCTACTCTCCATGTATGAGACTAGATGAGGCTGAGGCTATAGAGCTGGGAACTACTGCTACTCTCCATGTATGAGACTAGATGAGTCTGAGGCTATAGAGCTGGGAACTACTGCTACCCTCCATGTATGAGACTAGATCAGGCTGAGGTTATAGAGCTGGGAACTACTGCTACTCTCCATGTATGAGACTAGATGAGGCTGAGGCTATAGAGCTGGGAACTACTGCTACTGCTACTCTCCATGTATGAGACTAGATCAGGCTGAGGCTATAGAGCTGGGAACTACTGCTACTGCTACCCTCCATGTATGAGACTAGACCAGGCTGAGGCTATAGAGCTGGGAGCTACTGCTACCCTCCATGTATGAGCCTAGATCAGGCTGAGGCTATAGAGCTGGGAACTACTGCTACCCTCCATGTATGAGACTAGATGAGGCTGAGGCTATAGAGCTGGGAACTACTGCTACTCTCCATGTATGAGGCTAGATGAGGCTGAGGCTATAGAGCTGGGAACTACTGCTACTCTCCATGTATGAGACTAGATCAGGCTGAGGCTATAGAGCTGGGAACTACTGCTACCCTCCATGTATGAGGCTAGATGAGGCTGAGGCTATAGAGCTGGGAGCTACTGCTACCCTCCATGTATGAGACTAGATGAAGCTGAGGCTATAGAGCTGGGAGCTACTGCTACCCTCCATGTATGAGACTAGATGAGGCTGAGGCTATAGAGCTGGGAGCTACTGCTACCCTCCATGTATGAGACTAGATGAGGCTGAGGCTATAGAGCTGGGAACTACTGCTACCCTCCATGTATGAGGCTAGATCAGGCTGAGGCTATAGAGCTGGGAACTACTGCTACCCTCCATGTATGAGACTAGATGAGGCTGAGGCTATAGAGCTGGGAGCTACTGCTATCCTCCATGTATGAGACTAGATCAGGCTGAGGCTATAGAGCTGGGAACTACTGCTACTCTCCATGTATGAGACTAGATGAGGCTGAGGCTATAGAGCTGGGAACTACTGCTACTGCTACTCTCCATGTATGAGACTAGATGAGGCTGAGGCTATAGAGCTGGGAACTACTGCTACTCTCCATGTATGAGACTAGATCAGGCTGAGGCTATAGAGCTGGGAACTACTGCTACCCTCCATGTATGAGACTAGATCAGGCTGAGGCTATAGAGCTGGGAGCTACTGCTACCCTCCATGTATGAGACTAGATGAGGCTGAGGCTATAGAGCTGGGAGCTACTGCTACCCTCCATGTATGAGACTAGATCAGGCTGAGGCTATAGAGCTGGGAACTACTGCTACTCTCCATGTATGAGACTAGATGAGGCTGAGGCTATAGAACTGGGAACTACTGCTACTGCTACCCTCCATGTATGAGACTAGATGAGGCTGAGGCTATAGAGCTGGGAGCTACTGCTACCCTCCATGTATGAGACTAGATCAGGCTGAGGCTATAGAGCTGGGAACTACTGCTACCCTCCATGTATGAGACTAGATGAGGCTGAGGCTATAGAGCTGGGAACTACTGCTACCCTCCATGTATGAGACTAGATGAGGCTGAGGCTATAGAGCTGGGAACTACTGCTACCCTCCATGTATGAGACTAGATGAGGCTGAGACTATAGAGCTGGGAACTACTGCTACTGCTACTCTCCATGTATGAGACTAGATGAGGCTGAGGCTATAGAGCTGGGAGCTACTGCTACCCTCCATGTATGAGACTAGATCAGGCTGAGGCTATAGAGCTGGGAACTACTGTTACCCTCCATGTATGAGACTAGATGAGGCTGAGGCTATAGAGCTGGGAACTACTGCTACCCTCCATGTATGAGACTAGATCAGGCTGAGGCTATAGAGCTGGGAACTACTGCTACTCTCCATGTATGAGACTAGATCAGGCTGAGGCTATAGAGCTGGGAACTACTGCTACTCTCCATGTATGAGACTAGATCAGGCTGAGGCTATAGAGCTGGGAACTACTGCTACTGCTACCCTCCATGTATGAGACTAGATCAGGCTGAGGCTATAGAGCTGGGAGCTACTGCTACCCTCCATGTATGAGACTAGATCAGGCTGAGGCTATAGAGCTGGGAACTACTGCTACCCTCCATGTATGAGACTAGATGAGGCTGAGGCTATAGAGCTGGGAACTACTGCTACTCTCCATGTATGAGGCTAGATGAGGCTGAGGCTATAGAGCTGGGAACTACTGCTACTCTCCATGTATGAGACTAGATCAGGCTGAGGCTATAGAGCTGGGAACTACTGCTACCCTCCATGTATGAGGCTAGATGAGGCTGAGGCTATAGAGCTGGGAGCTACTGCTACCCTCCATGTATGAGACTAGATGAAGCTGAGGCTATAGAGCTGGGAACTACTGCTACCCTCCATGTATGAGACTAGATGAGGCTGAGGCTATAGAGCTGGGAGCTACTGCTACCCTCCATGTATGAGACTAGATGAGGCTGAGGCTATAGAGCTGGGAGCTACTGCTACCCTCCATGTATGAGACTAGATGAGGCTGAGGCTATAGAGCTGGGAACTACTGCTACCCTCCATGTATGAGACTAGATCAGGCTGAGGCTATAGAGCTGGGAACTACTGCTACCCTCCATGTATGAGGCTAGATCAGGCTGAGGCTATAGAGCTGGGAACTACTGCTACCCTCCATGTATGAGACTAGATGAGGCTGAGGCTATAGAGCTGGGAGCTACTGCTACCCTCCATGTATGAGACTAGATCAGGCTGAGGCTATAGAGCTGGGAACTACTGCTACTCTCCATGTATGAGACTAGATGAGGCTGAGGCTATAGAGCTGGGAACTACTGCTACTGCTACTCTCCATGTATGAGACTAGATGAGGCTGAGGCTATAGAGCTGGGAACTACTGCTACTCTCCATGTATGAGACTAGATCAGGCTGAGGCTATAGAGCTGGGAGCTACTGCTACCCTCCATGTATGAGACTAGATGAGGCTGAGGCTATAGAGCTGGGAGCTACTGCTACCCTCCATGTATGAGACTAGATCAGGCTGAGGCTATAGAGCTGGGAACTACTGCTACTCTCCATGTATGAGACTAGATGAGGCTGAGGCTATAGAACTGGGAACTACTGCTACTGCTACCCTCCATGTATGAGACTAGATGAGGCTGAGGCTATAGAGCTGGGAGCTACTGCTACCCTCCATGTATGAGACTAGATTAGGCTGAGGCTATAGAGCTGGGAACTACTGCTACCCTCCATGTATGAGACTAGATGAGGCTGAGGCTATAGAGCTGGGAACTACTGCTACCCTCCATGTATGAGACTAGATCAGGCTGAGGCTATAGAGCTGGGAACTACTGCTACCCTCCATGTATGAGACTAGATGAGGCTGAGGCTATAGAGCTGGGAACTACTGCTACTCTCCATGTATGAGCCTAGATGAGGCTGAGGCTATAGAGCTGGGAACTACTGCTACTCTCCATGTATGAGACTAGATGAGGCTGAGGCTATAGAGCTGGGAGCTACTGCTACCCTCCATGTATGAGACTAGATCAGGCTGAGGCTATAGAGCTGGGAACTAATGCTACCTTCCATGTATGAGACTAGATCAGGCTGAGGCTATAGAGCTGGGAACTACTGCTACTCTCCATGTATGAGACTAGATCAGGCTGAGGCTATAGAGCTGGGAGCTACTGCTACCCTCCATGTATGAGACTAGATCAGGCTGAGGCTATAGAGCTGGGAACTACTGCTACCCTCCATGTATGAGACTAGATGAGGCTGAGGCTATAGAGCTGGGAACTACTGCTACTCTCCATGTATGAGACTAGATCAGGCTGAGGCTATAGAGCTGGGAGCTACTGCTACCCTCCATGTATGAGACTAGATGAGGCTGAGGCTATAGAGCTGGGAACTACTGCTACTGCTACTCTCCATGTATGAGACTAGATGAAGCTGAGGCTATAGAGCTGGGAGCTACTGCTACCCTCCATGTATGAGACTAGATGAGGCTGAGGCTATAGAGCTGGGAACTACTGCTACTGCTACTCTCCATGTATGAGACTAGATGAGGCTGAGGCTATAGAGCTGGGAGCTACTGCTACCCTCCATGTATGAGACTAGATCAGGCTGAGGCTATAGAGCTGGGAACTACTGCTACTCTCCATGTATGAGACTAGATCAGGCTGAGGCTATAGAGCTGGGAGCTACTGCTACTGCTACTCTCCATGTATGAGACTAGATCAGGCTGAGGCTATAGAGCTGGGAACTACTGCTACCCTCCATGTATGAGACTAGATCAGGCTGAGGCTATAGAGCTGGGAACTACTGCTACCCTCCATGTATGAGACTAGATGAGGCTGAGGCTATAGAGCTGGGAACTACTGCTACCCTCCATGTATGAGACTAGATGAGGCTGAGGCTATAGAGCTGGGAACTACTGCTACTCTCCATGTATGAGACTAGATGAGGCTGAGGCTATAGAGCTGGGAACTACTGCTACTGCTACTCTCCATGTATGAGGCTAGATGAGGCTGAGGGTATAGAGCTGGGAGCTACTGCTACCCTCCATGTATGAGACTAGATCAGGCTGAGGCTATAGAGCTGGGAACTACTGCTACCCTCCATGTATGAGACTAGATGAGGCTGAGGCTATAGAGCTGGGAACTACTGCTACCCTCCATGTATGAGACTAGATCAGGCTGAGGCTATAGAGCTGGGAACTACTGCTACCCTCCATGTATGAGACTAGATCAGGCTGAGGCTATAGAGCTGGGAACTACTGCTACCCTCCATGTATGAGACTAGATGAGGCTGAGGCTATAGAGCTGGGAGCTACTGCTACCCTCCATGTATGAGACTAGATCAGGCTGAGGCTATGGTGCTGGGAGCTACTGCTACCCTCCATGTATGAGACTAGATCAGGCTGAGGCTATAGAGCTGGGAACTACTGCTACTCTCCATGTATGAGACTAGATGAGGCTGAGGCTATAGAGCTGGGAGCTACTGCTACCCTCCATGTATGAGACTAGATGAGGCTGAGGCTATAGAGCTGGGAACTACTGCTACTCTCCATGTATGAGACTAGATCAGGCTGAGGCTATAGAGCTGGGAACTACTGCTACTCTCCATGTATGAGACTAGATGAGGCTGAGGCTATAGAGCTGGGAGCTACTGCTACCCTCCATGTATGAGACTAGATCAGGCTGAGGCTATAGAGCTGGGAGCTACTGCTACCCTCCATGTATGAGACTAGATCAGGCTGAGGCTATAGAGCTGGGAACTACTGCTACTCTCCATGTATGAGACTAGATCAGGCTGAGGCTATAGAGCTGGGAACTACTGCTACCCTCCATGTATGAGGCTAGATGAGGCTGAGGCTATAGAGCTGGGAACTACTGCTACCCTCCATGTATGAGACTAGATGAGGCTGAGGCTATAGAGCTGGGAACTACTGCTACCCTCCATGTATGAGACTAGATGAGGCTGAGGCTATAGAGCTGGGAACTACTGCTACCCTCCATGTATGAGACTAGATGAGGCTGAGGCTATAGAGCTGGGAACTACTGCTACCCTCCATGTATGAGGCTAGATGAGGCTGAGGCTATAGAGCTGGCAGCTACTGCTACCCTCCATGTATGAGACTAGATCAGGCTGAGGCTATAGAGCTGGGAACTACTGCTACTGCTACTCTCCATGTATGAGACTAGATCAGGCTGAGGCTATAGAGCTGGGAACTACTGCTACCCTCCATGTATGAGACTAGATCAGGCTGAGGCTATAGAGCTAGGAGCTACTGCTACCCTCCATGTATGAGACTAGATGAAGCTGAGGCTATAGAGCTGGGAACTACTGCTACCCTCCATGTATGAGACTAGATGAAGCTGAGGCTATAGAGCTGGGAACTACTGCTACCCTCCATGTATGAGACTAGATGAGGCTGAGGCTATAGAGCTGGGAACTACTGCTACCCTCCATGTATGAGACTAGATCAGGCTGAGGCTATAGAGCTGGGAACTACTGCTACCCTCCATGTATGAGACTAGATCAGGCTGAGGCTATAGAGCTGGGAACTACTGCTACCCTCCATGTATGAGGCTAGATCAGGCTGAGGCTATAGAGCTGGGAGCTACTGCTACCCTCCATGTATGAGGCTAGATGAGGCTGAGGCTATAGAGCTGGGAACTACTGCTACTGCTACTCTCCATGTATGAGACTAGATGAGGCTGAGACTATAGAGCTGGGAACTACTGCTACCCTCTATGTATGAGACTAGATGAGGCTGAGGCTATAGAGCTGGGAACTACTGCTACCCTCCATGTATGAGACTAGATGAGGCTGAGGCTATAGAGCTGGGAGCTACTGCTACCCTCCATGTATGAGACTAGATTAGGCTGAGACTATAGAGCTGGGAACTACTGCTACCCTCCATGTATGAGACTAGATGAGGCTGAGGCTATAGAGCTGGGAACTACTGCTACCCTCCATGTATGAGACTAGATGAGGCTGAGGCTATAGAGCTGGGAGCTACTGCTACCCTCCATGTATGAGACTAGACGAGGCTGAGGCTATAGAGCTGGGAACTACTGCTACTCTCCATGTATGAGACTAGATGAGGCTGAGGCTATAGAGCTGGGAACTACTGCTACCCTCCATGTATGAGACTAGATCAGGCTGAGGCTATAGAGCTGGGAACTACTGCTACCCTCCATGTATGAGACTAGATCAGGCTGAGGCTATAGAGCTGGGAACTACTGCTACTCTCCATGTATGAGACTAGATCAGGCTGAGGCTATAGAGCTGGGAACTACTGCTACTCTCCATGTATGAGACTAGATGAGGCTGAGGCTATAGAGCTGGGAACTACTGCTACTCTCCATGTATGAGACTAGATGAGGCTGAGGCTATAGAGCTGGGAACTACTGCTACTCTCCATGTATGAGACTAGATCAGGCTGAGGCTATAGAGCTGGGAACTACTGCTACTCTCCATGTATGAGACTAGATCAGGCTGAGGCTATAGAGCTGGGAACTACTGCTACTCTCCATGTATGAGACTAGATCAGGCTGAGGCTATAGAGCTGGGAACTACTGCTACCCTCCATGTATGAGACTAGATGAGGCTGAGGCTATAGAGCTGGGAACTACTGCTACCCTCCATGTATGAGACTAGATGAGGCTGAGGCTATAGAGCTGGGAACTACTGCTACCCTCCATGTATGAGACTAGATCAGGCTGAGGCTATAGAGCTGGGAACTACTTCTACTCTCCATGTATGAGACTAGATCAGGCTGAGGCTATAGAGCTGGGAACTACTGCTACCCTCCATGTATGAGAACTAGATCAGGCTGAGGCTATAGAGCTGGGAGCTACTGCTACCCTCCATGTATGAGACTAGATGAGGCTGAGGCTATAGAGCTGGGAACTACTGCTACCCTCCATGTATGAGACTAGATCAGGCTGAGGCTATAGAGCTGGGAACTACTGCTACCCTCCATGTATGAGGCTAGATCAGGCTGAGGCTATAGAGCTGGGAACTACTGCTACTCTCCATGTATGAGACTAGATGAGGCTGAGGCTATAGAGCTGGGAACTACTGCTACCCTCCATGTATGAGACTAGATGAGGCTGAGGCTATAGAGCTGGGAACTACTGCTACTGCTACTCTCCATGTATGAGACTAGATGAGGCTGAGGCTATAGAGCTGGGAGCTACTGCTACTGCTACTCTCCATGTATGAGACTAGATCAGGCTGAGGCTATAGAGCTGAGAGTCACATGCTAACAGAGCAGCACAGTTTGCTGCTAGAGCAGGGAGTTACTTCTACTGCCTACAACGTAGAGAGCAGCTCAGACTGAGGTTTTGTCCTAAATGGCATCCTATTCCCTATTTAGTGCACTACCTTTTAACAGGGTAATAAGAATCTGGTCAAAAGTAGTGCACTATAGGGTATAGGGTGCCATTTAGAACGCAATTTGAGACTTCATGCTAACAGAGACAGAGAGGATGGTGGTCAGTTCCCTCTAAACCCCAAATAACAAACTGTGTATTATACTGGAGAGAATAATGACTGTGAGACTGCCACAGTAGAGACTGGGGAAGGCTTGGCCAAATCTTTTTTTTTTTTTTACAAATACTGTTTGCATAACCATCTTGGAACAGAGTTGTTGCATTTCACATTAACATCAGCCAGGAACAACAATTTGTTTCCATAAGCAAAGCAACATACTTGAATGTTTGAGCCGTGCTAGGGTTGTGAGGCTGCCAGTGAGGATATCCAACTGACTCCAACATGTGTCCAGGAATCTAAAACTGAAAACTCTGGCCTGCACATTAGGGGTTTTTCCCTTTTCTCCTGGGTAACCCGGTATTTCCCAACAAAACCAGAAGTGTCATAACTAAAACATTATAAAACACATAAACATGTCTGGATTTGATTAGAGCTTTGATCAGCATGAAAACGCTAGCCTGATGCTACCTGAGCCTGATGAGCCCTACATTAAAGACATTTAATGAGACCTACATTAAAGACATTTTATGAGACCTACATTAAAGACATTTAATGAGCCCTACATTAAAGACATGTAATGAGACCTACAATAAAGACATTTTATGAGACCTTCATTAAAGACATTTAATGAAACCTACATTAAATACATTTAATGAGACCTACATTAAATACATTTTATGAGACCTACATTAAATACATTTTATGAGACCTACATTAAATACATTTAATGAGCCCAAGACCACAAAAGCCCAAATGATTGTGCCGTTATCCAATACACATATGATATATGCTACTGCACATTAGCACAGAAAAACATAAAAGCATGTGGCTAGCTATATGCTCTCTTGGGAAAATAAATGAAACAAGCTCCAGTGGGCTACTATTTTTGAGTGTGAACTTTATTACTGTATTGTATTATACTGTATTATATGGACTGGAATTACGCACATCGTTCAAACCATGATAAAGCAGAAGAGAACGTGATTCTGGTGCACCACAAAGTTACAATTATAGGCTAGCAATTAGATTTTAATTTTGAAATATAATAGGGCTTATTTGTATAATTAGTAGGCTGACACATATATACCTTTCATAATATTTCCACTAATGTTTATTAGCCTACCTCCTCTTTCTCTCTCTATTGTTGCTTCATTCCTTCCTCGCTTTCAGCAGTTAAATGAAATACGTTTCGTTGTCCTTATCTTCATCATTCTGACATCCTTGAATATTATAGGACTAGAATGAGATGCAGAAGGCCTTCACTTCTCTTCACAAAGATGAAATGGTTATGGGGCTGAGTAAATAACTGTTATAGCGCGTTTTCTCTTCTTTCAAATTACCCGTGAGTTCTATTGGCCACTGTATTTAACATTCAGCAAAAAAGAGCTTGTGGCTATTGGTATAAGAAATGCTAAAAGAATGATGTCCAGCAAGATGTTCTAGTCTAGCTTTTCCTGCATGGGACTCCAAGAGCTAAGAAAAAAAGTTACCATGATGAGATGATGGGTCTACATGCATTGTGAACTGCGCTCCATACTGAGAGGGGCTGTCTGTCCCCACCCTGAGCCTTGATTCATCATGCAGATAGCAGAGAGAAGCCAGATTTAGACATCACATGGAATTTAACAGTTCAATTTCTCGCCATGCTGTTCACATAAATAATGTATTATAATTTACCAGTTTCAAGCAGTTATTTATCCAGGGAAAAGGGAGTGGGTTTGGGCGGTAAAATTCCCGGTCAATCTTGGTAACCGGGTTCCCGTCATTCAACCCTACTGCACATGGTTGTTAAGACCTTCTCTTTGCAGATGTTTCTCTCCATCTCTGACACTTATAATCCATAATGCTCAATCAGAACTGATCAACAGATGTGGTCGACAAAACAGAAATAACTTAATATCATTTCTGTGGTGATCTGTTCTCCATTTTAACAATATCTACTCGATTGCTGATCCAAAGCAAGGGCAAAACAAAAATGATAGGGGATAATAATGGTCCATATCCACCACTTGAAAACAACAACATGATGTGTTCCAGATGTGGGGAGAGATGTGCTCAGTCTTCACTGTCCCTAGGAGATGGATGCCACAGCCTACAAGCCTACACAAAATGGGTTTTGAATTTCATTTGAGGCTGCCGCAAGCTCTTCAGAATGCTCCAGCCACTCAAGACAAAATAACATTAAAGTGGATGACAGCAGTTTAAAGCCAAAGCATCACCACTGGCTTCGTTTTGCGGGAAGCAGAAAGAATTGGGAGAGAGGCTGAGATTGTGATGCTTTTGGACTGTATATTCCCAGCCGTGTCCCAGGGAATAGTCCTCTCGGAGCGGAGCGGCCCATTGCCTGGCGCCGACTCTCTTTGCTGCTGCTTTATATGAAATAGCCTAATGTTTTCTTGATCCATCTCATCGCACAGCGCCACAGGAAACAACAAATACAGCTGTACTCACCATCACAGCTGGTAAATAGCTCCATAGCTCTAAGTGATAACACCCCCCCCCACCCACCCACACTCCCTACACACTCCACACACACACACACACACACACACATCAATAAATAATTACACACAATTAGATCGGGTGCACTTAAAGCCTTGGCTCGTTAGGAGATTTGCAACCTACACACAGTTTGCAGACGGTGAAAGGTTGAGAGTGGAAGGTCATTTTCACTAAGACCCAGTTAACTAGCTGAGTTATTGATTTGAAATTACATCTCTTGTGCGGGATAGATTGTGCACGGTTTCATCTCAGTGCACACATGTCTAGCACTGCCTGCCATGCAGCCAGTCAAGCAGGCTTCATTTGAATAACATTTGTCCTGATGAGAGGATCTTTACCCAACCGCGATCTGCCCAGTGATGAGAGCCTGCCAGATGAGCTAAATTCCTTCTATGCTCACATCGAGGCAAGCAACACTGAACCATGCATGAAAGCACCAGCTGTTATGGACGACTATGTGATCTCGCTCTCCATAGCCGATGTGAGTAAGACCTTTAAACAGGTTAACATTCACAATTACCGATTATCAGGACGCGTACTCAGAGCATGTGCTGACCAGCTGGCAAGTGTCTTCATTGACATGTTCAACCTCTCCCTGACCCAGTCTGTAATACCTACGTGTTTCAAGCCAACCACCATAATCCCTGTGCAGAAGAACGTAACCTGTCTAAATGACTATCACACCGTAGCACTCACATCTGTTGCCATGAAATGCTTTGAAAGCCTGGTCATGGCACAAATCAACACCATCATCCCAGACATCCTGGATCCACTCCAATTCATATACCACCCCAACAGATGACGCGATATCTATTGCACTCCACACTGCCCTTTCCCACCTGGACAAGAGGAACACCTACGTGAGAATGGCTGTTCATTGACTATAGCTCAGCGTTCAACACCATATTGCCCTCCAAGTTCATCACTAAGCTCAGGACCCTGGGACTGAACACCTCCCTCCTAGACTCTCTGACGGGCCACCCACCAATTATTTCATAATTTTATCCAAATAGTTTAACCTGCTTTTTTTCAATAATCACTGATCTGGCGTTCAAGTCTGCCTAACCACGCATAACGCACATTTACTAATAATAACTAACTTCTTGTAGCAGGCATTGTAGAAAATGAACACAGGTTTCATAAACAATCTATCAAGCATAAGCCCACGCACTAGCGAGTAGCCAGCTAATCTTTACATTTCAAGTTTAGCCAACTTGGATCTATTTGCTAGCTAACAAGGCAGAACAGTTACAGTGTTATGAACACACCCTTCTGTTGGTCTCCAACTGTTTGAACAGCATGCTAGCCTGTCCACTTTTTTCAGATGTTGAAATCAAGTGGCCTACCTTATTTCTCAGAATTAGAACAAGTTGCCAATTCCTTATATAATTGTGTTGTATGCTTATTGCATTATATGAGTAGTCGTGCTGTACTTCGCTGAACTTCGCTCCGCGGGTAATATTACATTTCATTACATTACATTACATTACAACGGAACGATTTGATTAGTGTAATGTTAGCTAGCTACATAGTTGTCTTTGCTGTCTTTGTATCAAAGATAAAGGTGTGGCTTTGAGAAACTAACAAGGTTAGCTAGCCAGCTGTATTCGTTCGCAGCGACGCCGTTTTCCAAACAAAGCCAACACCACAGCCACTGCTAGCTAGCCAACTTTACCAACTAGCAGTACTGTAGAAACTAAACACATTACAACGGAACGATTTGATTAGTGTAATGTTAGCTAGCTACATAGTTGTCTTTGTATCAAAGATAAAGGTGTAGTACAGAGTAACTGTAACTGTATCATTTTAGTCAATAAGATTTTTGCAATGTAAGCTTAACCTCTTATGGCTAGGGGGCAGTATTTTCACGGCTGGATAAAAAACGTACCCGATTTAATCTGATTATTAGTCCTGCCCAGAAACTAGAATATGCATATAATTATTAGCTCTGGATAGAAAACACTCCAAAGTTTCTAAAACTGTTTGAATGGTGTCTGTGAGTATAACAGAACTCATTTGGCAGGCCAAAACATGAGAAGATTCTGTTCAGGAAGTACCCTGTCTGACCATTTCTTCCCCTTGTTGATTCTCTCTATCTATTACAAGGGATCTCTGCTGTTACGTGACACTTCCCACGAAAAACCTGAATGACGTAATAAGTCTATCAGCAGACAAAAGACTTAGGCGCGTGACCTGCCCGACCCCGCCTTTCTGTTTTTCCCTCTGTTTACAGACACGCAGATTCCCGGTCGGAATATTATCGCTTTTCTACGAGATAAATTGCATAAAAATTGATTTTAAACAGCGGTTGACATGCTTCGAAGTACGGTAATGGAATATTTAGAATTTTTTTGTCACGTTATGCGCCATGCGCACGACCATGATTTACCATTCTGATATGTCTAGAACTCACGAACAAAACGTCGCTGATGGAACATAACGATGGATTATTTGGGACCAAACCTACATTTGTTATTGAAGTAGAAGTCCTGGGAGTGCATTCTGACGAAGAACAGGAAAGGTAAGACCATTTTTCTTATAGGAAATATGATTTTGGTGAAGGTTAAACTGGGTGGGTGTCTAAATAGCTAGCCCGTGATGGCTGGGCTATGTACTTAGAATATTGCAAAATGTGCTTCATCCGAAAAGCTATTTTAAAATCGGACATATCGAGTGCATAGAGGAGTTCTGTATCTATAATTCTTAAAATAATTGTTATGCTTTTTGTGAACGTTTATCGTGAGTAATTTAGTAAATTGTTAGTAAATTCCCCGGAAGTTTGCAGGGGGTATGCTAGTTCTGAACGTCACATGCTAATGTAAAAAGCTGTTTTTTGATATAAATATGAACTTGATTGAACAGACATGCATGTATTGTATAACATAATGTCCTAGGGTTGTCATCTGATGAAGATCATCAAAGGTTAGTGCGGCATTTAGCTGTCTTCTGGGTTTTTGTGACATTATATGCTAGCTTGAAAAATGGGTGTCTGATTATTTCTGGCTGGGTACTCTGCTGACATAATCTAATGTTTTGCTTTCGCTGTAAAGCCTTTTTGAAATCGGACAGTGTGGTTAGATTAACGAGAGTCTTGTCTTTAAATAGCTGTAAAATAGTCATATGTTTGAAAAATGGAAGTTTTCGGATTTTAGAGGAATTTGTATTTCGCGCCACGCCCATCATTGGATATTGGAGCAGACGTTCCGCTAGCGGAACATCTAGATGTAAGAAGTTAACTTTCTGAACATTCGAGATGTGTAGTCCACTTGTGTAGCTAGCAGGACTGACTTTGTGTTAGCTAGCCAACGTTTAATTACTTCTGCGTTATGAAAGGAACTAGACACGGACACGAATGATCCATTGATAGTTTGTTGTAACCAAGTATTGGTGCTAACCGTGTGTTATTGGATGCTAGCATGCTAGTTAGCTACGGCGTCATAGGATACGGTGCACTGGGTGGGTTTCACGGAAGCATACTGTACCAAGTTATCTAGCTGAATAAACTAAGTTTGAGCCTATTCCTGGAAACATTGAACCACTGTAGTTTACATCAATTATCATTTCTAAAGTGGAAGTTGGAAAAGATATATTTGAGTGTTTCAGTGAATGGTTAGTGAGGGAGGCCCTGCTCTCTCGCTTCCCCAGCTGTTTAGTTAATTTTCATTCCAATCTCCTTTGCATTAGCGTAGCCTCTCCTGTAGCCTGTCAACTATGTGTCTGTCTATCACTGTTCTCTCCTCTCTGCACAGGCCATACAAACGCTTCACACCGCGTGGCCGATGCCACTCTAACCTGGTGGTCCCAGCGCGCACGAGCCACGTGGAGTTCCAGGTCTCCGGCAGCCTCTGGAACTGCCGGTCTGTGGCCAACAAGGCAGAGTTCATCTCAGTCTATGCTACCCTCCAGTCCCTTGACTTCTTGGCGCTGACTGAAATATGGATTACCACAGAAAACACTGCTACTCCTACTGCTCTCTCCTCGTCTGACCACGTGTTCTCGCATACCCCGAGAGTATCTGGTCAGCGGGGTGGTGGCACTGGAATCCTCATCTCTCCCAAGTGGACATTCTCTCTTTCTCCCCTGACCCATCTGTCTATCTCCTCCTTTGAATTCCATGCTGTCACAGTTACTAACCCATTCAAGCTTAACATCCTTATCATTTATCGCCCTCCAGGTTCCCTTGGAGAGTTCATCAATGAACTTGACGCCTTGATAAGTTCCTTTCCTGAGGATGGCTCACCCCTCACAGTTCTGGGTGACTTTAACCTCCCTACGTCTACCTTTGACTCATTTCTCTCTGCCTCCTTCTTTCCACTCCTCTCCTCTTTTGACCTCACCCTCTCACCGTCCCCCCCTACTCACAAGGCAGGCAATATGCTTGACCTCATCTTTACTAGATGCTGTTCTTCTACTAATCTCACTGCAACTCCCCTCCAAGTCTCCGACCCCTACCTTGTATCCTTTTCCCTCTCGCTCTCCTCCAACACTACTCACTCTGCCCCTACTCAGATGGTATTGCGCCGTCGCAACCTTCGCTCTCTCTCTCCTGCTACTCTCTCCTCTTCCATCCTATCATCTTTTCCCTCTGCTCTCCTTCTCCAACCAATCTCCTGATTCTGCTTCCTCAACCCTCCTCTCCTCCCTTTCTGCATCCTTTGACTCTCTATGTCCCCTATCCTCCCGGCCGGCTCGGTCCTCCCCTCCTGCTCCGTGGCTTGACGACTCATTGCGAGCTCACAGAACAGGGCTCCGGGCAGCCGAGCGGAAATGGAGGAAAACTAGCCTCCCTGCGGACCTGGCATCTTTTCCCTCCCTCCTCTCTACATTTTCTTCCTCTGTTTCTGCTGCTAAAGCCACTTTCTACCACTCTAAATTCCAAGCATCTGCCTCTAACCCTAGGAAGCTCTTTGCCACCTTCTGCTGCCTCCTGAATCCTCCTCCCCCTCCCCCCTCTCTGCGGATGACTTCGTCAACCATTTTGAAAAGAAGGTTGACGACATCCGATCCTCGTTTGTTAAGTCAAACGACACCGCTGGTCCTGCTCACATTGCCCTACCCTATGCTTTGACCTCTTTCTCCCCTCTCTCTCCAGATAAAATCTTGCGACTTGTGACGGCCGGCCGCCCAACAACCTGCCCGCTTGACCCTATCCCCTCCTCCCTTCTCCAGACCATTTCCAGAGACCTTCTCCCTTACCTCACCTCGCTCATCAACTCATCCTTGACCGCTGGCTACGTCCCTTCCGTCTTCAAGAGAGTGAGAGTTGCACCCCTTCTCAAAAAACCTACACTCGATCCCTCTGATGTCAACAACTACAGACCAGTATCCCTTCTTTCTTTTCTCTCCAAAACTCTTGAGCGTGCCGTCCTTGGCCAGCTCTCTTGCTATCTCTCTCAGAATGACCTTCTTGATCCAAATCAGTCAGGTTTCAAGACTGGTCATTCAACTGAGACTGCTCTTCTCTGTGTCACGGAGGCTCTCCGCACTGCTAAAGCTAACTCTCTCTCCTCTGCTCTCATCCTTCTAGACCTATCTGCTGCCTTTGATACGGTGAACCATCAGATCCTCCTCTCCACCCTCTCCGAGTTGGGCATCTCCGGCGCGGCTCACCCTTGGATTGCGTCCTACCTGACAGGTCGCTCTTACCAGGTGGCGTGGCGAGAATCCGTCTCCGCACCACGTGCTCTCACCACTGGGGCTCAGTTGTAGGCCCTCTCCTATTCTTGTAGGCCCTCTCCTATTCTCGCTATACACCAAGTCACTTGGCTCTGTCACATCCTCACATGGTCTCTCCTATCATTGCTACGCAGATGACACACAATTAATCTTCTCCTTTCTCCCTTCTGATAACCAGGTGGCGAATCGCATCTCTGCATGTCTGGCAGACATATCAGTGTGGATGATGGATCACCACCTGAAGCTGAACCTCGGCAAGACGGAGCTGCTCTTCCTCCCGGGGAAGGACTGCCTGTTCCATGATCTCGCCATCACGGTTGACAACTCCATTGCGTCCTCCTCCCAGAGTGCTAAGAGCCTTGGCGTGACCCTGGACAACACCCTGTCGTTCTCCGCTAACATCAAGGCGGTGACCCGATCCTGTAGGTTCATGCTCTACAACATTCGCAGAGTACGACCCTGCCTTACACAGGAAGCGGCGCAGGTCCTAATCCAGGCACTTGTCATCTCCCGTCTGGATTACTGCAACTCGCTGTTGGCGGGGCTCCCTGCCTGTGCCATTAAACCCCTACAACTCATCCAGAACGCCGCAGCCCGTCTGGTGTTCAACCTTCCCAAGTTCTCTCATGTCACCCCGCTCCTCCGCACACTCCACTGGCTTCCAGTTGAAGCTCGCATCTGCTACAAGACCATGGTGCTTGCCTACGGAGCTGTGAGGGGAACGGCACCTCCGTACCTTCAGGCTCTGATCAGTCCCTACACCCAAACAAGGGCACTGCGTTCATCCACCTCTGGCCTGCTGGCCCCCCTACCTCTGCGGAAGCATAGTTCCCGCTCAGCCCAGTCAAAACTGTTCGCTGCTCTGGCACCCCAATGGTGGAACAAGCGCCCTCACGACGCCAGGACAGCGGAGTCAATCACCACCTTCCGGAGACACCTGAAACCCCACCTCTTTAAGGAATACCTGGGATAGGATAAAGTAATCCTTCTAACCCCCCCACCCCAAAAAATAAATAAAAAATAAGATATAGACGTACTATTGTAAAGTGGTTGTTCCACTGGATATCATAAGGTTAATGCACCAATTTGTAAGTCGCTTTGGATAAGAGCGTCTGCTAAATGACGTAAATGTAAAATGTAAATATAAAACACAGACTAGACAGCTAGTTTAATGTTATTTTTTTACTAAAATGCTGTTAGCGGTATGTGGTACCGCAAACTGAGCATACATTTTCCAGAATCAATACTCCCATTTTGGGGGTGTCTGCTCTGCGCACAATTTGAGTAGTTGAGACATAAAAAGGGTATCGTTAGAAAAGGTAACTTCTCCTCTATTACAGTAAAATAATGTCCCAATGTGTTTCAGTGTCCATATGACCCATTCTGTTGGACCAAACCTCAAATGCAAATAGCGAGTTGAAACTGCTTGTCACAAAAACATCCATTTGAATTAACTGAATAAATTCGATATATCGCCCAGACCTAGTCCACACACACACCTACACAGTCGTGAATAAGGCACAACAACGCCTCTTCTCCCTCAGGAAACTGAAAATATTTTGTCATGGGCCCTCAGATCCTCAAAAAGTTCTACAACTGCACTATTGAGAGCATCTTGACTGACTGCATCACTGCTTGGTACGGCAACTGCTTGACATCTGCCCGCAAGGTGCTACAGAGGGTAGTGCATACCGCCCAGTACACCACTAGGGCTGAACTCCCTGCCATCCATGACCTCTATACCAAGCGGTGTTAGAGGAAAGCCCTAAAAATGGTCAAAGACCCCAGCCACCCAAGTCATAGACTGTTCTCTCTGCTACCGCACGGCAAGTAGTACCGATGCAACCGGACCATCTGCATTGACCCTCTCTCTTCAGACTCATCACATACGCTGCTGCTACTTTATTTTATTATCGATCCTGTTGTCATGTTATCCTTCCCTATACAGTATGTATAGATCTAGCTCAATTACCTCGTACCCATGCACATCGGACTGGGTACCAGCGGCGGCCGCTGATTGGATGAATACCCGGGGCACGAGGTTGTTGAAGTTGTCAACAAAGCAGCATAACAGAAATATGATGTCAAGTTTTCAAACTACCGGTAGTTATATATATAAAGCATATAAAGCAATATGTGCATTTTAATAACAGCATAAACACCTATTTCACCTTTGAATGTCAAAAACCAAATGATCCCTGCTGCACATGCCGGCACTGTTTAGAACAGATTAGATAATACTATTTAGAGCAGGGGTCACCAACACGGTGCCTACGGGCACCAGGTCGCCCCCAGGAACCACATGAGTCGCCCGCAGTCCTGGTCTAAAAATAGCACAACTCACTAGTGAGCTGCGTCTGAAATTAATTGTATTCTGTTGCTATTCTTTTTAATCACATTTGCATTTATATATATTTAAAAATGACAATATCTTAAAAATATTTTCATTATACATGAGTTTAGATAAGTTTAGGTGAACTCTGACCATCTCTAGTTCAAAGGTCAGTATTGTGCGCGTGAAAAAACAGTGCTTGTGGAGAGTAAGCTAGCGGGCGCAGCGAAGATGGTAGCTGAATGCAGTTTCTTGCCCCAAAAACATGGCAGAAAAAAGGACGACTGTGGCGACGGCAAAGCGGCACAATGTGGAGAGACACTTCACTAAGTGTCACAAAGCTCCCATGCTAACTACCCACCGGGAAGTGCACTACGGGCAGAAAAGGCCTGTGAGCGAAAGGCAGCTTTGTGTAAGCAACAGTCTTTTTCACGAGAACCGCGAAAAAGTCACAAAAAGCAACCGAAGCCTCATTTAGAGCTACACATTTTCTGATCAAGAAGAAGAAGGCATTTTCAGACGTAGAAGTTGTCAAAGAAGCAATGATGATAATTGTTAACACTGTACTTAAAGACGAGAAAAATGGAACCGATCTAATCTCCACTCTCTCCGACGTCCAACTGGGTGCATCTACGATGGTTAGACGAGTGTCTGGTAACTTGGCTGATCAGCAGACCGGGATCTGGCGAAGTGCAGCTGGTTTAGCATCCAGTGCGACGAGTCCGTGGACAGCAGCAGTATAGCGCAGCTCTTAGTTTTTATCCGGATGGTGTTTGAAGATTTCTCCACAAGAGAAGAACTCCTGGCACTACTGCCCTTAAAGACAACTACGAGGGGAGTTGACATTTATAACACGGTGAAGGAGTTTTTCGTGCAGAAAAAGGTACCATTGGAAAAGCTGGTAGCGGTGACTACAGACGGGGCTCCTGCTATGATCGGCCGACATACAGGTTTCATCGCTCACTGTAAAAGTGACCCAGACTTCCCAAAATGTCTGCATTACCACTGCATCATTCACCAGCAGGAGTTATGTGCAAAAGTGATCGGCTTTGAGCACGTGATGACTCCCGTTGTAAAAATCATAAACAACATCCGCTCCAAAGCAAAACAGCGCAGGATTTTCAAGGTGCTATTGGAGGAGATGTCAGCTGAATATGGTGACCTGCTGCTACACACAGAAATCCGATGGCTCAGCAGAGGACGAGTTTTACTTCGTTTTTTGTCACTTTTGGGTGAAATCAAAGAGTTCAAGCAGTCCAAAGGCGAAGACGTCTCACTGCTAGAGGACACAGAGTTGACACTTGACCTTGAATTTTTGACGGACATTACTGGGAAACTAAACGACTGTTGTTGATCTGATAAGTGCTTTAAATGCATTTAAAGCCAAAATGAACATTTTCTCTGTGGATTTACAGAAAAAAAAGGTGCTGCACTTTCCCTCTGTGTAGTCGGTGCTGAAAGACAATGCTTCTGCATCTGAGACATTTGACAAAGTTGCAGAAAAGTACTGTGAAGTCATAAACAGACTTGGGCAAGAGTTTGAGAATAGGTTTTGTGACCTTCATCAGCTTGAGCCATGTGTGTCGTTAATTTCCAATCCTTTCATGAATGTGGACACAACATTCTTTGCTGAGCAACTAAGTGCAACGTTCAACTTGGATGCTGGACAGGTGGAGATTGAAATCATAACATTGCAAAATTACCTCCACCTCAAAGCCTACCAGGCTGCACCAAACTTTTGGTGCCTTGTTGACACAGAGAAGTAAAGTGGAGTATGCACAGCAGCTATAAAGGTTGCTAGCCTGTTTGGTTCAACCTATCTCTGTGAATCAGCGTTTTCTGACATGAACTTCATCAAGAACAAACACAGAACACGCCTCACTGATGCACATCTGAAAGACTCACTCACAATTGCAGTGTCAAGTTACACACCAGATTACAATACACTGGTGAACAGCATGCAATGCCAGTCCCACTAACAAAGAAACAGATACCAGATGTTGTCAGCGGCAACATGGCAGTGCCATGGCGAAGTTGAATTAAAAATATTGAAGAATTGTGTTCAATTTAAAAGTGTGTTAAAAATGCAGCAGATTTGGTCATTAGTTCAAAATGTGACAAGATTTATTTAAAAATAAGTCGATTTTTCTAACATTACATAATTGATAAAACTTTTTGAAACATAGTGCAACATAGTTCATGATTTGTTAAAAGGGTTTGTCAGTGGCTAGTGAAAATGGGACATTTTTCCTATGAAATGTAGTGATGTAAGTGATCATCTGAAAATGTAACAATTACTGACATTAAAGTGCTGAATATTGATCTGTTTCCCACCTTATTGTCATTGTTGATAATTATTGTGAGAAATTATTAACGTGATCAGTGTCTTCACATAGATGAGTATCATTAATCATTATTAATAACGTATAACTAAAGGCAAACTGAGCAAATTTGTTATTTCAGAAGAGCGTATCAAACTGGTAGCCCTTCGTATGACTCAGTACCCATGAAGTAGCTCTCAGTTTCAAAAAGGTTGGTGACCCCTGATTTAGAGCGAGCAGCCAGCTCACGAACAAACGAGTGCACCAGACAACGATCGTCACTAGTTACCACAGCTACAAAGTCCTAAAGACTTTCTACAATTTCCCTTCTTAAAATGTGATTTTAAACATAACCTTAACCCTAACATTAACCACACTGCTAACCTTAAGCCTAACCCTAACCTTATATGAAGACCAAAAAGCAAATGTTTCTTTTCATGAATTTTTACGATATAGCTATTTTGACTTTGTGGCTGTGGTTATTAGAAGACACCACTTTATTTAACTAGGCAAGTCAGTTAAGAACAAATTCTTATTTACAATGACGGCCTACCAGAAGGCAAAAGACCTCTTGTGGGGACGGGGGCTAGGATAAAAAAATATATATAAAAAAATATAGGACAAAACACATCACGACAAGAGAGACACCACAACACTACATAAAGAGAGACCTACAACATATAATGGCAACATAGCATGTCAGTAACACATGAAAACACAGAATGGTAACAACACAACATGACAACAACATGGTAGCAACACAACATGGCAGCAGCCCAACATGGTAGCAGCAAATAACATGGTACAAATATTATTGGTCACAGACAACAGCACAAAGGGAAAGAAGGTAGAGACAATAATATATCACACGAAACAGCCACAACTGTCAGGAAGAGTGTCCATGATTGAGTCTTTGAATTAAGAGATGGAGATAAAAGTTGTGTTTTTTGCAGCTCGTTCCAGTCGCTAGCTGCAGCGAACTGAAAAGAGGAGCGACCCAGGGATGTGTGTGCTTTGGGGATCTTTAACAGAATGTGACTGGCAGAACGGGTGTTGTGTGTGGCGGATGATGGCTGCAGTAGATATCTCAGATAGGGGGGAGTGAGGCCTAAGAGGGTTTTATAAATAAGCATCAACCAGTGGGTCTTGCGACGGGTATACAGAGATGACCAGTTTACAGAGGAGAATAGAGTGCAGTGATGTGTCCTATAAGGAGCATTGGTGGAAAATCTGATGGCCGAATGGTAAAGAACATCTAGCCGCTCGAGAGCACCCTTACCTGCTGATCTATAAATTACGTCTCTGTAATCTAGCATGGATAGGATGGTCATCTGAATCAGGGTTAGTTTGACAGCTGTGGTGAAAGGGGAGAAATGACAAGTCTAGATTTAACCTTAGCCTGCAGCTTTGATATGTGCTGAGAAGGACAGTGTACCTTCTAGCCATACTCCCAAGTACTTGTATGAGGCGACTACCTCAAGCTCTAAACCCTCAGAGGTAGTAATCACACCGTTGGGGAGAGGGGCATTCTTCTTATCAAACCACATGACCTTTGTTTTGGAGGTGTTCAGAACAAGGTTAAGGGCGGAGAAAACTTATTGGACACTAAGAAAGCTTTGTTGTAGAGCATTTAACACAAAATCCGGGGAGGGGCCATCTGAGTATAAGCCTGTATCATCTGCATATGAATGGATGAGAGAGCTTCCTACTGCCTGAGCTATGTTGTTGATGTAAATTGAGAAGAGCGTGGGGCCTAGGATTGAGCCTTGGGGTACTCCCTTGGTGATAGGAAGTGGCTTAGGCAGCAGATGTTCTGACTTTATACACTGCACTCTTTGAGAGCGGTAGTTAGCAAACCAGGCCAAAGACCCCTCAGAGACACCAATACTCCTTAGCCGTCCCACAAGAATGGAATGGTCTACCATATCAAAAGCTTTGGCCAAGTCAATAAAAATAGCAGCACAACATTGCTTAGAATCAAAGGCAATGGTGACATCATTAGGACCTTTAAGGTTGCAGTGACACATCCATAACCTGAGCGGAAACCAGATTGCATACCCAAGAAAATACTATAGGCATCAAGAAAGCCAGTCGATTATTGATACGTTTTTTTGGCCTAGCTTAATTTATTTCGAAGGTTCTAGCTAGTGTATCCTGCTGTCCGACTCTTGTTGGATGTAGTTGTCCGGTTTATCAGGTCCCAGTCTCCCGTGACTGTTATGATTGTTTATAAGTTCATTACAATTAGCTTTTTGCTTTAGCGCCATCTATACCTGATAGAGCAGATCTAGTCTCATGTGCAGAAGTAAACCTTCTGGAACAAGAGACTCATTGGGGGAGGGAGACAGGACCAGACCCAGAAGTTCTCCCTGAATGCACATTTGAGCACCCCAGGATGGTCCATTTACTTTGTGCTGTTAGAATTTATGCTGCAGTTTCCCCTCAGAAAATAGCTGGCAAAACAATCCAAGCAATGTTCGAATGGCCTATGCACCCACGGGGCCAGAGCTGCTGCTGCTGGCAGTCACTGAGGGGCAGAGTAGTAGGTAACTGAACAGCTCGTTTTGAACAACATATTTTTGAAACAGGAAAATGTACCACACTTTTATAAGCATTTAAAACATAGTCCATGAATGATATAATATATATAACTTTTTGTTGTTGTTGACCAATCACAAGTTTTGTACTCTTTTTTTTTTACCAATCACATGTGGCCGCCCCTAACGCCATAATGGGCGGGCCGCCGGTACTGTTTCCTTGTGTATATCGCCAAGTTATTGTTACTCCTTGTGTATTTATTCCTGGTGTTATTATTTTTCTATTATTTCAACAAAAATCTCTGCATTGTTGGAAAGGAAGCATTTCACTGTAAGTCTACACCTGTTTACGAAGCATGTGATAATACAATTTGATTTGATTTACTGGGATGAGTGATGCTAGCACTCATCTCTCCCAGTTAGCACAGCAGCCCTGTAGCAGAGGAGCAAGGTGTCTTTGCATACAGATTTATCCTCTCCTGATGGCCTGATTTATCTTTGTGTCTGTATAGTCGGATGGCCCGGGACTGGGAGGGAGAGAGCTTCCCAAGACACCCTCGTGGTTGGCCTTTCCTTGGATGCCATGGTAAGGCTGCCTTACCCTGGCACTGGGGTGGGGGTTATGGTTGGCTGGCATGCTAAAGACAGGGGCGCTTGAACTGAGAACATACAGTGCCTTCAGAAAGTATACATACCACTTGATTTATTCCACATTTTGTTATGTTACAGCCTGAATTCTAAATGGACTAAATATTAATTGTTTTCACCCACCTACACATAACGACAAAGTGAGAACATGCTGTTAGAAATGTTTGCAAATGAACTGAAAATGAAATACAGAAATATGTCATTTACATAAGTATTCACACCGCTGAGTAAATACATGTTAGAATCACCTTCGGCAGCGATTACAGCTGTGAGTTTTTCTGGGTAAGAATCTAAGAGTTTTGCAAACCTGGATTGTACAATATTCGCTCATTATTATTTTCAGCATTCTTCAAGCTCTGTCAAATTGGTTGTTGATCATTGCTAGACAACCATTTTCGAGTCTTGCCATATATTCTCTAGCAGATTTCATTCAAAACTGCCACTCCGGAATATCCACTGTCTTCTTGGTAAGCAACTCCAGAGTAGCTTTGGCCTTGTTTTTTAGGTTATTGTCCTGCTGAAAGTTGAATTAATCTCCCAGTGTCTGGTGGAAAGCAGACTGAACCAGGCTGTCCTCTAGGATTTTGCCTGTGCTTAGCTCTATTCATTTATTCTTTATCCTGAAAAACTCCCTTGTCCTTGCCGATGACAAGCATATACCCATAACATGATGCAGCCACCACCATGCTTGAAAATATCAAGAGTGGTAATCAGTGATGTGTTGTATTGGATTTGCCCCAAACATAACAACTTGTATTCAGAACAAAGTTAATTACTTTGACACATTTTTTGCAGTATTACTTTAGTGCCTTGTTGCAAACAAGCATGCATGTTTTGGAATATTTTTATTCTGTACAGGCTTCCTTCTTTTCACTCTGTCAATTAGATTAGTATTGTGGAGTAACTACATGTTGTTGAGTCATCCTCTGTTTTCTCCTATCACAGCCAAAACTCCGTAACTGTTTTAAAGTCACAATTGGCCTCATGGTGAAATCCCTGACCAGAGTGAGGATGTACGCCTGTATCTTTGTAATGACTGGGTGTATTGATGCACCATCAAAAGTGTCATTAATAACTTCACCACGCTCAAAGGGATATTGAATGTCTGCTTTTCTTTCACCCCATCTACCAATAGGTGCCCTTCTTTTCGAGGCATTGGAAAACGTCCCTGGTCTTTGTGGTTGAATCGATGTTTGAAATTCACTGCTCAACCGAGGGACCTTACAGATAATTGTATGTGTGTGGTACAGAGAGGAGGTAGTCATTCAAAAATCATGTTAAACACTATTATTGCACACAGACTGAGTCCATGCAACTTATGTGACTTGTTAACACATTTTTCCTCCTGAACTTAGTTAGGCTTGACATAACAAAGGGGTTGAATATTTATAGACTCAAGATATTTCAGCTTTTCATTTTTTATTAATTAGTAAAAATGTTGAAAAACATATTTCCTCTTTTGACAATATGGGGTATTATGTGTAGGCCAGTGACAAAACAACTCAATTAAATCCATTTTAAATTCAGGCTGTAACAACACAATTTTGAAAAAGTCAAGGGGTGTGAATACTTTCTGAAGGCACTGTATAACCAGTGAGCATATGGTCTTGAAACGTTCTAACACTACCCATGCCATGGGGGATGTGGGATGCACTGGAGAAATACCAACCATGATGAGGTTTAGGGCGAGACAATAGACCTGAAAACAGTAGAGCAGCTTTGGCACAGAGGAAAGTCTTTGAACCATCAGACAGTGTCAAAGAGAATAACAAGTCATCCGCCCTGCAATCCCCGACCAAAGTGATCAGCGTTGATACATAATAATAAACACAACTATGCAGTCAGTGTGAGGAGAGAGGAATGGGCCTGGGCTTTCTCTCATCCCTTCTCTGTTTCTTATTGGATGCTATTTTCCCTCAAATGTTCTCCCTGGCCCAGACCAAGGGGCCAGGGTTTCGTTCTAGAAGTACGGTTTCGACTGCTCCTACAGTTTTGCTTCGGTACTGCAGTTTAACTGCCACCTGGCCCAGAAAGACAGTTTCTATAGACGGCCACATAGAGAAGTCAGAGTACAACATTTCTTATAAGACACTTTAATCATCACCTTTGTGCACAAAACATCCATTCAATTATTCAAATAATTTGTCACTGGGGCAGATTCTTTCTCCATCACTCACCTGTGGCTGTCCTACACTCGAAGATATCAACATTTTATATTCATCCAATGTCTGCCATGTTTTCTGATGACGTGATGGCGTCGTCGCTGCACGCGCTGCTCCCTGTGCTCACTAAGTGCTGGTGCGCACGTGATGTTGGTCCGTATAAACAGGATCCAACCCGGATATAGACGGTTCATGAATCGGCGTGTGTGAACGTGAGTAGATTACCTTGAAAACAACGGCCAGACATGTTGAACGCAGTCTCCAGTTCTTACTATACTTCAGTGGCCCAGACAATGAACACACATTTGGTGGGAGTCTTGTTTATACACAGAGCAAAGGAATGCTGTTATGCATCCCAATGCTTCTCCTTCACAGCCCTAGAAGACGTGACACAGCTCCACACACCACCAAAGAATGCAGGCTTTACTGGTGGTGGCTCTGGTGAGTTCATTGCCACTGCTATTTTGCTATTTTATGTATTTTGAGGACATGCTGAAAGGCTCATTAGCAATGCTAAAACTGTTGTCTTTATGGACACAATACACAGCTTTGCAAATGAGCCCGCAGCTGGCAAGAAAGGTGACCCGTAACTTTCGGACTTTAAGTACTTCATTACAATGGACTGGCTGTAAACTAAAAAGGAGGAGGAGTTTGAGTGAGCTAATAAAATCAGCAGCCGGCCACTTGGGGCCATTTTGGAATAGCTCCCTTCAAGATGGCGACGGCCATGATGCCCATATCAGGCTGTCATTAGTAGAGACAATATTACGGCTGTCATTACAGCGCATGACAAGCAGGCAGCAACCTAACACTCCAGTCATCTGTCTGTCAGTGTACTGATCTACAGGCTGAAACTGTGTGCTTGAACTGCAGCTTCTCTCAGCTGACTTCATTATGAATCTATCAGCGATATGTTCCAACTGGAAGTGACAAAACATGTCGGAATCCATGACAGATAGTTAAAATGGTGGTCAAGACCCTCATTATGGGTGTAAATGTCTTTGTGTAAAATCATCTCTGAGCTCTGATCATCAATACAGTAATACAGTCCAAGGTCATGCTAACGACCTGGAGAGGCTGTCTGGCTGTATAAAATCATCGTTATATCCCCATGACACACCCTTGATCAATCACAAGCACCAGAGCAGATGGTAATAAAGGACAATCATGTACTGTATCTCATTTACATATCATGCATAGTCGTATATAGTGACTCAGTCATGGTGGGCAGAAGAGAGACATCAAGTGTACAGTCTGACCAGCCTTACTCTGTCTGCCTTACTCTGACCAGCCTTACTCTGACCAGCCTTACTCTGCCTGCCTGCCTGTCTGTCTGCCTGCCTGCCTGCCTGTCTGTCTGCCTGTCTGACCAGCCTTGCTCTGCCTGCCTGCCTGCCTGTCTGCCTGTCTGACCAGCCTTACTCTGCCTGCCTGCCTGTCTGTCTGTCTGCCTGCCTGTCTGTCTGTCTGTCTGTCTGTCTGTCTGTCTGTCTGTCTGTCTGTCTGTCTGTCTGTCTGTCTGTCTGTCTGTCTGTCTGTCTGTCTGCCTGCCTGCCTGCCTGCCTGCCTGCCTGCCTGCCTGCCTGTCTGCCTGCCTGTCTGTCTGTCATATGCCTCTGTGTGCATCTCTCTCTCTCCCCCTCTCTCCCTCTCCCTCCCTCTCACCCTGTCTCCCTCTCTCCATCTGTCCCTGTTTCTATTGCATTTGTTCCAATAGATATTCCAGCGCTGTGTTGGCGCATCCTGTGCATGCTTTAAGTCACTGTGGTTTCGGAAAGAAGGTGACATGAATTGCGTGTACGTGGTGTTAGTGAGGCCGAGGGGCTTCTGATTTGAGGGGGATTGTTATCGAGCACAATTGAATGACAGAAGGTGAGGACAGGGCTACCTCTTAAATTGCAACCTATTCCTTACATAGTGCACTACTTTTGACCACTACTTATGCACATCAAAGGAAATAGGGTGCCATTTCAGACGCAGTCCAGGTGAATAATGTACGAGCTGGACGAAGGGACGTCGGCAGTGTGTGTGTCGATGGAGGAGCCTCGTCGGAGGGAGGGAGAAAGGGAGGGAGCGTAATCCTTTCATCTGCGCCAGTCAGGCATGCTGCCGTCGTTACCTCAGTAGATTGCCCCCGGCCTGCCATTAGAATAGCCACGGTTATTACCATTAATACACGCTAGAGAGCTGCCTGCTCACTGTCTGCCAAGCACCAATCACAGAGAGAAGACGCCCCCACTACTCCGCTCTCTTCTCCTCTCCACAGCCGTGGTAGGCTAGAGAGAGAGAGGGAGAAAGAGAGGGGGTGGGGGAGGGAGAGAGAGAGAGAGAGAGAGCGAGAGAGAAAAAGAAAGATACAGAGAGAGAATACCCCACCCATGTCCACGACACAGAGCCAGGCCCAGGGAGACGAGAGCTGCTTCAAGGCACTGTTAAACCCTGCTTTAGAAAAATACTTCTATCTATAAAAAATAGACATATAATAAAAATTAAGAAATTAAGAAATATCAGAACGAGCAATGTCATAGACTGGAAAAATAATGTATACTGTATTTATACTGTACATATAATGAATGATGTGTTCTATATGTAAACATTATCAAAGTGACCCATGTTCAATAGATGTTCAAGCCACGGGAGCCCTCAGGAGATTCCTGTGTTCTGTGTATTTCCCCTGGCCTGTGAGAGGAGGAGAGCCTGCCTTTATGCCTAGCCTGGGTGATTAGGGCATCAAACATGCATGCTCACACTCCCCCTCCCTGTGCCGACCTTCCCTCTGCCCCAGCCCCGGTCCAACCCCAGCCTGCAGCCTCCAGGCCAGGAGTCCCGTGGGGACAGGGGTGACATGCTAGGCCACAGACGACAGCCTCAGGACTATATAAATCAATTAGAGCCAGAAGAACTGGAAGACTCCCAGCAAACAGAGTGACGGCCCGCACATCCCACACGCCGGCCTAATGATGTGGCAACACACAGCTAAGGTGGACAGGGGAGAGGGCTGCATTCGCATCCATAAAGAGACAGGAGGAGAGAGAGGATAGAGTGGGATGCTGGGAAAGGAGAGAGAGAGGGGGAGGAAAGGGCGGATAGAGGGAGGGTCAGAGGAAGAAAAAAAACAGACATCTCCACAGATATGTCTGCGATCTGAAAAGGCCTATGAGGTTAGCTGCTTCCGCTGTGACTCAGTTGATTGACTTGAGTTATTTGGATAGAGTTCTAACTCCAGTGTTGTGGATGTGTGAGTCAGTGAGTGTGTCTAATTGAGATCTAGCTGGGATGAGTAGGCCCCCACAGACGGCAGCTCTCAGGAGGGCTGAATGTCTGCTCTCTCTACTCTCTACTCCCTACCCTCCACCTCCCTGCCTGCAGCACATATGCTCCAGTCCCCAGGGACAGACCAGAAGGAGCCTCTCTCTCACACACACTGGATTTAGGAAGATAGAAACGGAAGCATCACCCAGAAAGAGGTGCTTTACCAAGATACACCCACTTCATCATCACAATAACTATCATTCATTCACACACAGTGAAAGTTGGACGTACTGAGTTGATGCAGGCTAGTTCCTTGTTGAGCAGCCAGGGCAATGACAGTTTCCCCTCTCCTCTGTAGCAGGACTGGATACGCTCCTTGATCTTCTCCTTGATGCGGCGCAGGGTGAACAGGCACAGGGCTGATTCCTTGGGGGGCTTGGCCCGGTTCTTCTGGCCCTGGGCGAACACCGTGAACAGCACCTCCTCCTGCTCTGAGATGCCCAGCGAGCGCGCCAGCTTGGTCCCGGGTCGGCTGAGGTAGGCGTCCTGCACCAGGCGGTACTCCACCCCGTCCTTGGTGCAGCCGATGGGGAACTCCACGTAAGAGTAGAACTTGGGGTCGTCCACGCAGAGACGGACGATCTTAGAGGTGAAGAACTGCTCCCCGCTAGCGTCGGGCGAGGTGAGCTGGGTATCCAGCTGCAGGGTCAGATAGTAGACAAACTGTTCGCTGCTGAAGCCATAGATGTAGTAGATGTCGAAGGCGGGGAACTTGGAAAGCGTGTCCGAGGGGATCTTGAGCTGCGAGGAGACAAACTCGTCCTGATAGACGAAGCTGAACATGTCGGCATTCTCCTCGTTGGCCATCAGCTTGCGGCTGGAGAGCGTGGGGAAGTACTCTGACTTGCCGTCGATGGGTGTGCCCACAAACAGCTTGCCAGCCCCTCCCCCGCCCCCGGCCGCGTCTCCACCGATGACTACCCCAGACATGGTGCCAGCCTCGGCCACGCTGGACAGGTAGTGCTCCTTACGGTGGTGCGGCTCGCCCAGCTTGAACAGGTCGTCCAACCGAAGGAACTGGCAGATGCCTTGGGAGGTGCTGCCACAGGCGATCAGGCGGTTCTGACCGTAGTCCAGCAGCAGCAGCTTGTTGACGTTACTGGTCTGGGCCAGTTCATGAGGGCAGGACTGGACACCGGGAGGGGGGTAACACTTCTCATTGTCCACCACAGGGCCTGTCACGTGGTTGCGGAGCTTGGTCAGGTTGCTGGACAGCTTGAAGATCCAGTTGACGGCTCCCAGGTACACCTCACCTGTCTTGTTGTGGACCACCAGGTGTGTGAGCCCCCCCTCTGGAGGGGAGAATGTCCTGAGGTCGCTGGGAATGGTGGCTAACACTCCCGACAACAGGAGGAGGAAGGGTAGGAGAGGGCCTCCCAGGGCTGGGGTGGGGTGGCAGATCATGTTGGGCTTTGGTAGGTGAGGAGAGGTTCCTGAGTGTGTGTGTGTTCTTCTTCCTCTACTGAAGCTGTGGCTGTCCTACACCAGGCTGAAGGAAGGAAGGGACGGTGGTGTAGCTCTGGCCTGGCGTCCTCTGGGCTCTGTGTCTCTGCTCTGTCGTCTATAACATCGTCCCCAGAGCCTCGGCCGCCAGCCCTGCGAACAGAAGGAAAAAAACCACATTAGGAGACAGGACCAGGGAACGCTCTCTCCATATCGATTGGCTAGGGTTTTAAAAGCTCTGCCAGCCACGCAGAGCGGTGAGGGCAAAAACTAGTCATAACACATAAACATTCATTAATTACAGTAGGGCTTTAAGGGGAATCCTATACAACATTTAATGAGCATGTCAGGCTGCCAGTCAGAGCTATCACTAACTCAACACAGAGCATTAGGCTACATTAAGCATTAAGCATTTCACTGTACCGCGTGCACGTGACCAATAAACTTTGATTGAATTTGACAGACCATGGTGTGTCCTCATTTCTATTCTACACACACTGACTTCATCATCATCATCACCTGCAGCACTGGAGCAGGCGGACACAGCAATTGCAAAATACAGCTAGAAAGACATCCACTACTGGCTACTGGGATAGGAAAGTTCACCCAATCACTATAAAGAATGACTTAGGTAAAGGTAAAGTGCCTTTATACTCAAACATAGAGAATTCTCAGTGCTGTCAGTATGGCCTGAATATAGAGGGGGCCGACTTTGTAAGAATACACGTTCATGTTTTCTATTGCGCTACTGTGTAATAGATGAAGCTAACACTATAATAGGATCAGGATGAGAAATGAAATATTACATTGGAAATGAAGAACTAGGGTTGCAAAGGGAGAGTATATTACTGGTAACTTGAAGTTTTCCAGTAAACTACCAGAATTCTGGTAACTTTCATGTTTTTTTTAATTTTATCACATGACTAGTGGCCTTTTTGGGTACTTCAGATTTTCACAGGTGTCTGTAATTATCTCTGGCCCTCTGTAGCCTTATCGGATGTAAAATATATCAAATAATAAAATATGAAGATTTTACAATATAAAATAGAATGACAAAACTGTAAAACATTATCTTAAATATAAACCATCAACTTAAAGAATACCATTGATGTTTAATATGAGGTTTCCCGCATTAAATATCCTTATTATTTTTTTATACACTTTTATTTATTTTACTATGTCAATATGTCTTTGTTGTAAATGTTTTGGTGCCCAACTGGTGGCAGTTGTGAGAAGAGTGAATACTGTAGTTGGAAGAGTTGCCCACTTGATAGAAGCAATGCCATTGCTGATTAGTTGCTTTTTTCATGAAGTTAACTATTTTCTCTTGAACCATATCGTCTATCCACTAGAACCTCATGCACAATATGAACACAGATATAATAAATGAATAATATATATGAATATATATATTTTTTAAGTTATTCAAGTATAAATTACCAAAGTTACCATAGATTGCCATAAATGATCTTTTAATTACCTACATTAATTCCAGTAACTTTGTTAAATGACCAGTAGCTTAGCTACAAAACAAAGAGGTTGACCGCACCACTCAGACCTCAAGGGGCTGCTTTAGGAGACCCCGTTACGTTCCCTCTCTCTCAACCCTCTCTTTCATCCTTCAGCCTCTCTCTCACACTCCAGGCCCAGACAGTTAATGACTGCTTTCAACTCCCAGTCCCTGTCTTACATCAGCCATCATGATCTGCTATATGAACCCACTGTTCTTCAGCCCATCAAGACAATGGGCACGCTGTGTGATGGCTGCCGTTGGTGTTTGAGTCACAAAACCCACCATGGTCTCAACTCTCAACTCATTCACCACGCCATGCCACACTCTCTGATGTAAATTAGAGCAATGAAAGGCTTCAGATCACACACGCATACACTCATATTCACACACACAAGCATGAATGCGTACCCATTATAATCACAGATCTGTGACTCGACACACAGAGGCAATGGTTCGAGTGCACTAGTCTGAGATATTTCTCTGTAAATGGAGACATGAAAATGATATTATATAATATCACAGGTCAATCTATCAGGTGCACAAATATGACAACATTCTGTCACTGTGACAAAAAAATAAACAATGAAAATGCCACACTTAAACTAATTTGACATTGTCCCTGAACCGTGATTGAATCTGAAAACTGAATATGTCAGTGCTTTAACTGAATTGGGACAAAAAACAACTGGAAAACATTGAGTGAAAAGCAACTGTTTCATGTCTCGCACAGAGATCAGCTAGCTAGAATATGAATTAGATTAACAACAGGAATGTTACTATTAAGATGTTTTAAGAGAAACAAGAGGGTCTGGATGAGAGACAGAGATAGAAGAAAGGACGGAAGAGAGAGGTCGAGTGGAAGAGGGATGGAAAAGGAGAAAACAGCATAGGAACTGAGTGGTCGTTACTCTTTATGGCAAAACAATTCCTTTTCCATCCCCGAGAGACGAAGGATGTTGATGATGGCTGCTCTTAGCCAGTCAGTCAGCCAGTCAGTCAGCCAGTCAGTCAGTTATTTAGTCAGCCAGCCAGCCAGTCAGTCAGAAATGCACCTGAACTCACAGGGCTGTCCATGGCAGAGGAAATGCAAGGCAGAATAAATGAATGAATGGGTTTGGCTGCAGAGAGCAGAGCAGAGTGGTTAGCAGAGGAAGACTGAGGCAGGTTATGTTGTGGACGGACGGACGGCTCGGCTGGGCTCGGCTCAACCTGCCTTCTCGGATAATGGCCCCTGAGCCACAGCGCCAACACTGATTTATTGCTTGTGGCATATCAATTACAGCACCGGCCACAAAACTGGGGCCTCATACTTAAGCAAATTTATACACACTGCATCTTTAACATGGAGGTCACATCGGAGTCTGTGTGAGAGAGGCAAGCCACAGGCAACAGCAGTAACACACCGCATATGATTTATCATTTCTATGATTTTATTTGGATCCCCATTAGCTATTGAAGAAGCAGCAGATATTCTTCCTGGGGTCCACACAAAACATAGAACATGACAAAATACTCCATACTAATGGGCAGGAACAGCAGCACAAATGTACACTAAGAACACTATGACTAAAAAACCATACGGCCAATTTAAAAAAGAACAAGAAACAGAAAATAAAGAAAAATAAAGAAATGAATAATATTAAAAATAGTGTGTGTGTCTCTTCACAGTCCACGTTGTTCCTTGAGGTGTTGTTTTATCTGTTTTTAAAACTGATTTTATTGCCTGCCTGATGAGTTACATATAGCATAGACGTCTATCCATCCTGTTCTGTCTATCGATGCTTCACAGATATGCAAACACACGTATGTATGCACACGCATACAGTATGCACTCCCAAGCAACAGTATAAACAATAAGGCTACAGCTTTGTGTATTCAGTGAAACATATACATACAGTCTGTTTCTCTAACAGGATGTACTAACATAGATGCACTAACATAGATGTACATGGAGGTGTAGGGTAAAGGTGCACTCAAGTCAACACTCTGACCCTCTCACATACATATTCCGAAATGAGGTTACATTTACATTTACATTTTAGTCATTTAGCAGACGCTCTTATCCAGAGCGACTTACAGTAGTGAATGCATACATTTCATTTCATGCATTGTTTTTTTTTTTTTTGTACTGGCCCCCGTGGGAATCGAACCCACAACCCTGGCGTTGCACACACCATGCTGGCGTTGCAAGCACCATGCTCTACCAACTGAATCTATGGCAGAATAGGTCCTGGCGATATGGTCAAAGTATAATATCACAATATTTTTCATACTTTTGATGGTATGACAGTATTTTATGTTTTTGAATAATACATGTTCATTATGAGTAGTGCACAACATACATTCTGAGTGATTTCAATGGGGCTTTCCCCCATTCTGATTGTTTTATACTGTTCAATGAAACTTCAAGCTAAAATTATTTTCAGCATTTTCATACATTTTTGCATTTCCTGCACTCAGTTGAGATCATTTCCAGACTGCCACGTAGGGCTGCACGATAAGAGTAAAACGTCTAGGCCTTATTTTTAACCAAATATTCCAATTGCAATTTGACTTGCGATTTATATTAAAACACCTTAGTGAACTGTTAGAATCATGGAAATATAAGGATTATTCAAATGCTATTGTTAGAATATAATAGCGGGCCATTTGAATACAGTGCTGTTTGACATGACAACTAATGAAAAGGCCAGGGAGGAGTTATTGTGACAGGATAGGACCAAAGTTTTGGTCAGTGTTTCCTAGGGGGCCCTATAATCTTTGGCTACATTCAAATGTTTTCTCTTAGCTATTTCATGTAGCTAACATATTCATGCTTTGCCTTTTTTCCCGCTATGATTAAGAAGATACTGTTCCACAAACAGCTGTCTTAGCTAACTATGTTTGCACTGACTCAGTACATTTTTGATCTAGCTAGCTAGCCAGCTAACTAGCGATTAGCAGCTAACACAATTTAGCCACAACTTGCTAAAAAAATACAAACTAGCTGTTTGGAGACAGTAAGAAACACAAAGTGTAATCATTATAGAACGGTTGTGGATGTATATTAAGAAGTATAATTATTATAGAACATTTGTGGATGTATATTAAGAAGTATAATTATTATAGAATATTTGTGGATGTATATTAACAAGTATAATCATTATAGATCGGTTGTGGATGTATATTAAGAAGTGTAATCATTATAGAACGGTTGTGGATGTATATTAAGAAGTATAATCATTATAGAACATTTGTGGATGTATATTAAGAAGTATAATCATTATAGAACATTTGTGGATGTATATTAAGAAGTATAATTATTATAGAACATTTGTGGATGTATATTAAGAAGTATAATTATTATAGAACATTTGTGGATGTATATTAAGAAGTGTAATCATTATAGAACGGTTGTGGATGTATATTAAGAAGTGTAATCATTATAGAACGGTTGTGGATGTATATTAAGAAGTGTAATCATTATAGAACGGTTGTGGATGTATATTAAGAAGTGTAATCATTATAGAACGGTTGTGGATGTATATTAAGAAGTGTAATCATTATAGAACGGTTGTGGATGTATATTAAGAAGTGTAATCATTATAGAACGGTTGTGGATGTATATTAAGAAGTATAATTATTATAGAACATTTGTGGATGTATATTAAGAAGTATAATTATTATAGAACATTTGTGGATGTATATTAAGAAGCAAAGTGGAAAGTGGAAACAGCATTATTGAAATCAACATCTTGTAAACCACATTTATGAACAGAACACAACTATTTTCTTAGGTTTTGCCTGAATATATTATATTGAAAAAGTGTTTTAATGGCTAGATTACTAATCTACTCCCTTCTCTGAAAATCCCACCCCCAATAACTAATTGACAGGTATGAAACCCTACCAATCCTAGCAACGTCATACAACAACAACAAAATGTCGAGCTACTCATATACATCCTGCATATTTTGTTATTGTGTAGGCCTAATTTGATGAATAGAAACAAAGAACAGCACTGCATACATACTGTAATTGCATTTTGGTTCTTAAAACCACACATTTCATACAAAAATCATTCTACTGTAGCCTACCACAAAGAAAAGCACTGCAGTTATCTGCTAATGTCGATCACTAGCAGGACTACTGTTTATATTGATGGCTGTCAGCCCTATGACTTGATGTACTAGCTAGCTCATTGTATTCACTAGACCTGTGTGTCATTGTCATCCATGTGGAGTTTATACGTTCAATGTTGTTTTTTTATGCTCCTTTGCTTCAAAACCAATTGCCCTTTGGGACAATCAAGTTGAACATGAACTACCTAGAGTATCTTGCCTTTTTAAGATGAGAGAAAATACATTTGAACAAATCTGCAAATCTGCAGTTACATGACTAGGCTACTATAAATTATTTTCCAATCATTTTTATTATGAGGAATAAGAGCTGTGTAGTCTCAGCAGGCACACTACTTGAGTGTTCTGATTTTCCTCCAACATGGACTTTTTTGAGCACCATTGTTTGTAGTGCTGGCACCATGAAAATATTTCAAATGAACTTGTCTCATCAGCACACATATTTGATGCAACGAGGGTAGAAATTGCTTATTTGGTCGATATTAGGCCTACTTACCAAGCCAAGCAGAGCTGTTTTATCGACATAGAAATATCCTGTGCTTTTTTATTTTGCGCATAGGTGCATACAAACACAGCTTGGCTACATTGTAACTGTGAAGTGGCCTCTGATGTGCTCGCATATGAAGCTCAGCTAGGACTGTTACTTCTGTGACTGAATGAAAACATTTCAATGTGATTTAACCGATTGATGTTGGGAAAATAGATGGTAAAAAATGCAGAATGGTGTTAAATGCCTGTAAACAGCTTGGGGATTGTAACGATGTGTGCTGAGAATCGGGTATCAAGTCCAGGGAGTGAGTGTTTTAATAAATAAACACAACATAAAACAAAACAAGAAACACGAACAACGCACAGACATGACACAGCAACAGAAACACTAACGCCTGGGGAAGGAACCAAAGGGAGGGACATATATAGGGCAGGCAACCAAGGAGGTGATGGAGTCCAGGTGAGTCTGATGACGCGCAGGTGTGCGTAACGATGGTGGCAGGTGTGCTCCATAACGAGCAGCCTGATGACCTAGAGGCCGGAGAGGGAGCACACATGACAGGGATCAAAATGTATTTTACAGATTTAATCATATAATATTAGGCCTACTGCAAAGGTGCAAACTTTGTCAGGCTGATGGAAGGCTCCTCAGAGTCAGAGTCTGCCTTACAGTGAAGCCTAATCAGACATGCCCGTGCTCATCCTGGTTCTAACAGGCAGGGTGTCCTGGTGTACACTGCTCAAATGATATGGAACAACACACCCTGAGTGCATCAGACATGAAACAACCATACAAATGTAACAACAGCAGAATAGATAAACCGTTTTCTTTTGCAGGGGCCTTGTCATTTTAAAGACCAGTGTTGCAGCTAGTGCTTTGTAAATGCACTGTACCAAAACGGTGACGCACGGAGCAAAGCAAAACTTTCAAGTGGTCAAAACCATTCATCTTGAGGCGACGGGGGAGAGGGTGCAAAATGCAATCTGTTAATTATATCATATCTAAATTGGACATATCTATTTTAATACAGACAATGACAAATGACCCAACGGATCATGATAATTCTCTGGTAAAAAGTGGGGGGTGCACCCCTATTTTGAAAGTGGGGGTGCAGCTGCTCCATTTGCTCAATTAATAACTCTGCTCCTTGTGTGACAGGGGGCGGGGCTAGGTCTGTGTGGAAAACGGCATGGCGTGAGAGAGAGGGAGCGGAGACAGACAACTCAGGTTGCGGAGTAAACTATAAAAATGGACGGTACACAAGGCAGAGTAGCATATCACATTTAAAAAAACAAACATGAACTACCATTATAGAAGATAAAGTAAAAACCCAAACTTGTCCATGCATCAATACAGGTATATAGTCAAATACGTTATACTGCCAAGCCCTTTGGCAGATGAGAACATGTTAAGCCAGATACTTCAACAAGATAGGAATGATTCTACAAGGCCTACAGAGAGTGAACAAATAGTTCAAATCATGTTCACCTCACACTACTCTGGTGGCATCATACAGGCTTCTGGAGTGAAGGAAGGATGGATGGAGTGACAGAGAGAGAGGAGGGCTGGATGGAGTGATAGAGAGAGAGGAGGGATGGATGGAGTGAAAGAGAGGAGGGATGGATGAGTGAAAGAGAGAGAGGAGGGATGGATGGAGTGACAGAGAGAGAGGAGGGCTGGATGGAGTGAAAGAGAGAGAGGAGGGATGGATGGAGTGAAAGAGAGGGAGGAGGGATGGATGGAGTGACAGAGAGAGAGGAGGGATGGATGAGTGAAAGAGAGAGAGGAGGGATGGATGGAGTGAAAGAGAGGGAGGAGGGATGGATGGAGTGACAGAGAGAGAGGAGGGATGGATGGAGTGAAAGAGAGGGAGGAGGGATGGATGGAGTGAAAGAGAGAGAGGAGGGATGGGTGGAGTGAAAGAGAGGGAGGAGGGATGGATGGAGTGACAGAGAGAGAGGAGGGATGGATGAGTGAAAGAGAGAGAGGAGGGATGGATGGAGTGACAGAGAGAGAGGAGGGATGGATGGAGTGAAAGAGAGGGAGAAGGGATGGATGGAGTGAAAGAGAGGGAGGAGGGATGGATGGAGTGAAAGAGAGAGAGAGGAGGGATGGATGGAGTGACAGAGAGAGAGGAGGGCTGGATGGAGTGACAGAGAGAGGAGGGATGGATGGAGTGACAGAGAGAGAGGAGGGATGGATGGAGTGAAAGAGAGGAGGGATGGATGGAGTGAAAGAGAGAGAGGAGGGATGGGTGGAGTGAAAGAGAGAGAGGAGGGATGGATGGAGTGAAAGAGAGAGAGGAGGGATGGATGGAGTGAAAGAGAGGGAGGAGGGATGGATGGAGTGAAAGAGAGAGAGGAGGGATGGATGGAGTGAAAGAGAGGGAGGAGGGATGGATGGAGTGAAAGAGAGAGAGGAGGGATGGATGGAGTGAAAGAGAGGGAGGAGGGATGGATGGAGTGAAAGAGAGAGAGGAGGGATGGATGGAGTGAAAGAGAGAGAGGAGGGATGGATGGAGTGAAAGAGAGGGAGGAGGGATGGATGGAGTGAAAGAGAGAGAGGAGGGATGGATGGAGTGAAAGAGAGAGAGGAGGGATGGATGGAGTGAAAGAGAGAGAGGAGGGATGGATGGAGTGAAAGAGAGGAGGGATGGATGGAGTGAAAGAGAGAGAGGAGGGATGGATGGAGTGACAGAGAGAGAGGAGGGCTGGATGGAGTGAAAGAGAGAGAGGAGGGATGGATGGAGTGAAAGAGAGGGAGGAGGGATGGATGGAGTGAAAGAGAGGGAGAGGAGGGATGGATGGAGTGAAAGATAGAGGAGGGATGGATGGAGTGAAAGAGAGAGAGGAGGGATGGATGGAGTGAAAGAGAGAGAGGAGGGATGGATGGAGTGACAGAGAGAGAGGAGGGATGGATGGAGTGACAGAGAGGAGGGATGGATGGAGTGAAAGAGAGAGAGGAGGGATGGATGAGTGAAAGAGAGAGAGGAGGGATGGATGGAGTGAAAGAGAGAGAGGAGGGATGGATGGAGTGACAGAGAGAGAGGAGGGATGGATGGAGTGAAAGAGAGGAGGGATGGATGGAGTGAAAGAGAGAGAGGAGGGATGGATGGAGTGAAAGAGAGCGAGGAGGGATGGATGGAGTGAAAGAGAGAGAGGAGGGATGGATGGAGTGAAAGAGAGAGAGGAGGGATGGATGGAGTGAAAGAGAGGGAGGAGGGATGGATGGAGTGACAGAGAGAGAGGAGGGCCGGATGGAGTGACATAGAGAGAGGAGGGATGGATGGAGTGAAAGAGAGGGAGGAGGGATGGATGGAGTGAAAGAGAGGGAGGAGGGATGGATGGATGGAGTGAAAGAGAGAGAGGAGGGGTATTGAGGAAAGGACAGAGTGAGATTGGTCAGAAAACATTGCCAGCTTCCCAGCTGCAATACTAATATGAACACAGGGCCAAGCCTCTCAATCCAGCCCAGAAAAATCCATCATAACAGGAGATTGTTTCCGATGAGAAGGCAGAATCACCATATCAGCAGCAACACAAGTCAATCTGGCATGAAAGTCCTAAAGTAACGAGTGCAGCGGTTTAGCAGGATGAGGTCGGGCCAGAGACTCAATCAGGGCAGGGACGGGGGAAGGCAGGAAGACGGGCAGGCAGACAGAGAGGCAGGCCGGCAGGGAGGCCGGCAGGGAGGGAGGCAGAAAGGCAGGGAGGGAGGCAGAAAGGCAGGGAGGGAGACAGAAAGGCAGGGAGGCCGGCAGGGAGGGAGGCAGAAAGGCAGGGAGGGAGACAGAAAGGCAGGGAGGCCGGCAGGGAGGGAGGCAGAAAGGCAGGGAGGGAGGCAGAAAGGCAGGGAGGGAGGCAGAAAGGCAGGGAGGGAGGGAGACCGGCAGGGAGGGAGACAGAAAGGCAGGGAGGCCGGCAGGGAGGGAGGCCGGCAGGGAGGGAGGCAGGGAGGGAGGGAGGGGGTCTTCACTGGAAAATAAAAAGCTGACAGGGACAAAGAGAGCAAACAAAATACAACTGCCAAATCTGCAATTATTCATATTTTTGGTAATTTTTACCCCTTTTTCTCCCCAATTAGTAGTTACAGTCTTGTCCCGTCGCTGCAACTCCCAAATGGACTTGGGAGAGGTGAAGGTCGAGAGCCATGCGTCCTCCGAAACACGGCCCTGCCAAGCCGCACTGCTCGCTTAACCCGGAAGCCACCTGCACCAATGTGTTGGAGGAAACACCGTAAAACTGGCAACTGAAGTCAGCGTGGATGCACAGGAGTAGCTAGAGCGCGATGGGACAAAGACCTCCCAGCAGGCCAAACCCTCATCTAACCCGGACAACGCTGGGCCAATTCATGGGTCTCCCGGACGCAGCTGGCTGCAACACAGCCTGGGATCAAACTTGGGTCTGTAGTGACCCCTATAGCACTGCGATGCAGTGTCTTAGACCGCTGCGCCACTCGGGAGGACACCAAATCTGCAATTTGAGAGATAAGGAATGATGTTCCTTTCCCAACAGTTTACATATTTGTGTTGAACACGTTCAACGTTAAAGTTTAAATTCCCCTAAGTGGGAATATTTACCAGGATGAAGAGGCAGACAGTGTGCCGTTATTGGGTTCATGTTCAGTGTGCCGTTATTGGGTTCATGTTCAGTGTGCCGTTATTGGGTTCATGTTCAGTGTGCCGTTATTGGGTTCATGTTCAGTGTGCCGTTATTGGGTTCATGTTCAGTGTGCCGTTATTGGGTTCATGTTCACTGTGCCGTTATTGGGTTCATGTTCAGTGTGCCGTTATTGGGTTCATGTTCAGTGTGCCGTTATTGGGTTCATGTTCAGTGTGCCGTTATTGGGTTCATGGTCAGTGTGCCGTTATTGGGTTCATGTTCACTGAGCCGTTATTGGGTTCATGTTCAGAGTGCCGTTATTGGGTTCATGTTCACTGTGCCGTTATTGGGTTCATGTTCAGTGTGCCGTTATTGGGTTCATGTTCAGTGTGCCGTTATTGGGTTCATGTTCAGTGTGCCGTTATTGGGTTCATGTTCAGTGTGCCGTTATTGGGTTCATGTTCAGTGTGCCGTTATTGGGTTCATGTTCACTGTGCCGTTATTGGGTTCATGTTCAGTGTGCCGTTATTGGGTTCATGTTTACTGTGCCGTTATTGGGTTCATGTTCACTGTACCGTTATTGGGTTCATGTTCAGTGTGCCGTTATTGGGTTCATGTTCAGTGTGCCGTTATTGGGTTCATGTTCACTGAGCCGTTATTGGGTTCATGTTCAGAGTGCCGTTATTGGGTTCATGTTCACTGTACCGTTATTGGGTTCATGTTCAGTGTGCCGTTATTGGGTTCATGTTCAGTGTGCCGTTATTGGGTTCATGTTCAGTGTGCCGTTATTGGGTTCATGTTCAGTGTGCCGTTATTGGGTTCATGTTCAGTGTGCCGTTATTGGGTTCATGTTCAGTGTGCCGTTATTGGGTTCATGTTCACTGTGCCGTTATTGGGTTCATGTTCACTGTACCGTTATTGGGTTCATGTTCAGTGTGCCATTATTGGGTTCATGTTTACTGTGCCGTTATTGGGTTCATGTTCACTGTACCGTTATTGGGTTCATGTTTACTGTGCCGTTATTGGGTTCATGTTCACTGTACCGTTATTGGGTTCATGTTCAGTGTGCCGTTATTGGGTTCATGTTCACTGTGCCGTTATTGGGTTCATGTTCACTGTGCCGTTATTGGGTTCATGTTCAGTGTGCCGTTATTGGGTTCATGTTCACTGTGCCGTTATTGGGTTCATGTTCAGTGTGCCGTTATTGGGTTCATGTTCACTGTGCCGTTATTGGGTTCATGTTCACTGTGCCGTTATTGGGTTCATGTTCACTGTGCCGTTATTGGGTTCATGTTCAGTGTGCCGTTATTGGGTTCATGTTCAGTGTGCCGTTATTGGGATCATGTTCAGTGTGCCGTTATTGGGTTCATGTTTACTGTGCCGTTATTGGGTTCATGTTCAGTGTGCCGTTATTGGGTTCATGTTCACTGAGCCGTTATTGGGTTCATGTTCAGTGTGCCGTTATTGGGTTCATGTTCAGTGTGCCGTTATTGGGTTCATGTTCAGTGTGCCGTTATTGGGTTCATGTTCAGAGTGCCGTTATTGGGTTCATGTTCAGAGTGCCGTTATTGGGTTCATGTTCACTGTGCCGTTATTGGGTTCATGTTCACTGTGTCGTTATTGGGTTCATGTTCAGAGTGCCGTTATTGGGTTCATGTTCAGAGTGCCGTTATTGGGTTCATGTTCAGTGTGCCGTTATTGGGTTCATGTTCAGTGTGCCGTTATTGGGTTCATGTTCACTGTGCCGTTATTGGGTTCATGTTCACTGTGCCGTTATTGGGTTCATGTTCAGTGTGCCGTTATTGGGTTCATGTTCACTGTGCGGTTATTGGGTTCATGTTCAGTGTGCCGTTATTGGGTTCATGTTCAGTGTGCCTTTATTGGGTTCATGTTCAGTGTGCCGTTATTGGGTTCATGTTCAGTGTGCCGTTATTGGGTTCATGTTCAGTGTGCCGTTATTGGGTTCATGTTCAGTGTGCCTTTATTGGGTTCATGTTCACTGTGCCGTTATTGGGTTCATGTTCAGAGTGCCGTTATTGGGTTCATGTTCAGTGTGCCGTTATTGGGTTCATGTTCAGTGTGCCTTTATTGGGTTCATGTTCACTGTGCCGTTATTGGGTTCATGTTCACTGTGCCGTTATTGGGTTCATGTTCAGTGTGCCGTTATTGGGTTCATGTTCACTGTGCCGTTATTGGGTTCATGTTCAGAGTGCCGTTATTGGGTTCATGTTCAGTGTGCCGTTATTGGGTTCATGTTCAGTGTGCCGTTATTGGGTTCATGTTCAGTGTGCCGTTATTGGGTTCATGTTCAGTGTGCCGTTATTGGGTTCATGTTCAGTGTGCCGTTATTGGGTTCATGTTCAGTGTGCCGTTATTGGGTTCATGTTCAGTGTGCCGTTATTGGGTTCATGTTCAGAGTGCCGTTATTAGGTTCATGTTCAGTGTGCCGTTATTGGGTTCATGTTCAGAGTGCCGTTATTGGGTTCATGTTCACTGTGCCGTTATTGGGTTCATGTTCAGTGTGCCGTTATTGGGTTCATGTTCAGTGTGCCGTTATTGGGTTCATGTTCAGAGTGCCGTTATTGGGTTCATGTTCAGTGTGCCGTTATTGGGTTCATGTTCAGTGTGCCGTTATTGGGTTCATGTTCACTGTGCCGTTATTGGGTTCATGTTCACTGTGCCGTTATTGGGTTCATGTTCAGTGTGCCGTTATTGGGTTCATGTTAACTGTGCCGTTATTGGGTTCATGTTCACTGTGCCGTTATTGGGTTCATGTTCAGTGTGCCGTTATTGGGTTCATGTTCAGTGTGCCGTTATTGGGTTCATGTTCAGTGTGCCGTTATTGGGTTCATGTTCAGTGTGCCGTTATTGGGTTCATGTTCAGTGTGCCGTTATTGGGTTCATGTTTACTGTGCCGTTATTGGGTTCATGTTCAGTGTGCCGTTATTGGGTTCATGTTCAGTGTGCCGTTATTGGGTTCATGTTCAGTGTGCCGTTATTGGGTTCATGTTCAGTGTGCCGTTATTGGGTTCATGTTCACTGTGCCGTTATTGGGTTCATGTTCAGTGTGCCGTTATTGGGTTCATGTTCACTGTGCCGTTATTGGGTTCATGTTCAGAGTGCCGTTATTGGGTTCATGTTCACTGTGCCGTTATTGGGTTCATGTTCAGTGTGCCGTTATTGGGTTCATGTTCACTGTGCCGTTATTGGGTTCATGTTCAGAGTGCCGTTATTGGGTTCATGTTCACTGTGCCGTTATTGGGTTCATGTTCAGAGTGCCTTTATTGGGTTCATGTTCACTGTGCCGTTATTGGGTTCATGTTCACTGTGCCGTTATTGGGTTCATGTTCACTGTGCCGTTATTGGGTTCATGTTCAGTGTGCCGTTATTGGGTTCATGTTCACTGTGCCGTTATTGGGTTCATGTTTACTGTGCCGTTATTGGGTTCATGTTCACTGTGCCGTTATTGGGTTCATGTTCAGTGTGCCGTTATTGGGTTCATGTTTACTGTGCCGTTATTGGGTTCATGTTCACTGTGCCGTTATTGGGTTCATGTTCACTGTGCCGTTATTGGGTTCATGTTCAGTGTGCCGTTATTGGGTTCATGTTCACTGTGCCGTTATTGGGTTCATGTTCAGTGTGCCGTTATTGGGTTCATGTTCAGTGTGCCGTTATTGGGTTCATGTTCAGTGTGCCGACATTGGGTTCATTTAGGTGTATGTTTTGATAAGGTTTATAGAGTGTCTTGTTGAGGTGGAACAGATTGATATCTCTGTTAGGCTGGGGGGGGGGGCTGATTGCTGACTGAGGCCATAAGGGCATGGGGCCATACGGCTGTTAATAGTAAGGCTGTGTGGCTGACTGTGGCTGACTGTGGCTGACTGTGTGGCTGGCTGTGTGGCTGACTGTGGCTGGCTGTGTGGCTGACTGTGTGGCTGACTGTGTGGCTGGCTGTGTGGCTGGCTGTGTGGCTGGCTGTGTGGCTGACTGTGTGGCTGGCTGTGTGGCTGGCTGTGTGGCTGGCTGTGTGGCTGACTGTGGCTGACTGTGTGGCTGACTGTGTGGCTGACTGTGTGGCTGACTGTGGCTGACTGTGTGGCTGACTGTGTGGCTGACTGTGTGGCTGACTGTGTGGCTGACTGTGGCTGACTGTGTGGCTGGCTGTGTGGCTGGCTGTGTGGCTGACTGTGGCTGACTGTGTGGCTGACTGTGTGGCTGACTGTGTGGCTGACTGTGGCTGACTGTGTGGCTGACTGTGTGGCTGGCTGTGTGGCTGCTGCTGTGGTCCAGTGTGCCTCTGCTCGCCATGCAAGGCACTGATTAGAACACTGCACTCCATTTATACTGTACTGCATTCCATGCCTGACACAGTGACCTCACTGACAGCTGCCCACACACACACACACACACACACACACACACACACACACACACACACACACACACACACACACACACACACACACACACACACACACGTGTGTTTTTTCTGGGTCAAACAGGATTAGCGTGGACAAGCAGCTCTGCCCCGTCAAGGATACAATGACTCAATGGCAGTTCAATTCAGTTGGCCACTGAAGAAGCCAGACAGCTAGGCCTCTCCATCCTGTACACGTTGTGTCACACACTCACACACACATCCAAAACACACAGGAACAGCTTCATGGGGTAACAGGTGTAGCTTACCAGACACAGTCCCTCACAGTGATAAAAGGCAGGGGGTTCTGCCAGAATCAGTATCTTAGAGTAACTATGTACAGTATTCATTCCAATCCTCCTGAGTTGAGGGATTTAAAAGGATCAAATATCCTGAACCAGACTGGACTCATGACCTCCCGTCCACTACCAGTACATACCAAACACAGAACACTACATACCAAACACAGAACACTACATACCAAACACAGAACACTACATACCAAACACAGAACACTACGTACCAAACACAGAACACTACATACCAAACACAGAACACTACATACCAAACACAGAACACCACATACCAAACACAGAACACTACATACCAAACACAGAACACTACATACCAAACACAGAACACTACATACCAAACACAGAACACCACATACCAAACACAGAACACTACATACCAAACACAGAACACTACATACCAAACACAGAACACTACATACCAAACACAGAACACTACATACCAAACACAGAACACTACAGAACAAACACAGAACACTACATACCAAACACAGAACACTACATACCAAACACAGAACACTACAGAACAAACACAGAACACTACATACCAAACACAGAACACTACATACCAAACACAGAACACTACATACCAAACACAGAACACTACATACCAAACACAGAACACTACATACCAAACACAGAACACTACATACCAAACACAGAACACTACATACCAAACACAGAACACTACATACCAAACACAGAACACTACATACCAAACACAGAACACTACATACCAAACACAGAACACCACATACCAAACACAGAACACTACATACCAAACACAGAACACTACATACCAAACACAGAACACTACAGAACAAACACAGAACACTACATACCAAACACAGAACACTACAGAACAAACACAGAACACTACAGAACAAACACAGAACACTACAGAACAAACACAGAACACTTCATACCAAACACAGAACACTACAGAACAAACACAGAACACTACAGAACAAACACAGAACACTACAGTCCAAACACAGAACAAACACAGAACACTACATACCAAACACAGAACACTACATACCAAACACAGAACACTACATACCAAACACAGAACACTACAGAACAAACACAGAACACTACATACCAAACACAACACTACATACCAAACACAGAACACTACATACCAAACAGAACACTACAGAACAAACACAGAACACTACATACCAAACACAGAACACTACATACCAAACACAACACTACATACCAAACACAGAACACTACATACCAAACACAGAACACTACAGAACAAACACAGAACACTACAGACCAAACACAGAACACTACATACCAAACACAGAACACTACAGAACAAACACAGAACAATACAAAACAAACACAGAACACTACAGAACAAACACAGAACACTACAGAACAAACACAGAACACTTCATACCAAACACAGAACACTACAGAACAAACACAGAACATTACAGACCAAACACAGAACACTACAGAACAAATACCGAACACTACAGAACAAATACAGAACACTACAGAACAAACACAGAACACTACATACCAAACACAACACTACATACCAAACACAGAACACTACAGAACAAACACAGAACACTAGAGAACAAACACAGAACACTACAGAACAAACACAGAACACTACATACCAAACACAACACTACATACCAAACACAGAACACTACAGAACAAACACAGAACACTACATACCAAACACAGAACACTACAGAACAAACACAGAACACTACATACCAAACAGAGAACACTACAGACCAAACACAAACTCACCCATGACCTCCTATTCCAGTTATTTCAAGTCTCCAATCAAATAAATGCTGAGAGTGCTGGATTGGAGAGGACTGGGGCAAACGCTAGAAGTGACGTATCCTAGACCATCTGGAGCTGTTTACTAGCCTTAATACCGGTGGCAAAGCACTCCTAAAAACACAGCAAACTGTGTGCCTCCATGAAGATTGCAGTGCCATAGTAAACTCAAGGCACTCCAAGGAGAAAGATATAAAAGACAATCACCAGCTCCTTTTACTCTGCTGTAAAGGAGACTGCCTAGCCTGGCTATTTGGCCTGGCTCTTAAAAGCCCCGGTCGCCTGACCTGCCAGAGGTAGAGTCCAGTGCGTGGGCTATCTCACTGCAGGAAGAACAGCAGAACTTAAAAGCCCCGGTCGCCTGACCTGCCAGAGGTAGAGTCCAGTGCGTGGGCTATCTCACTGCAGGAAGAACAGCAGAACTTAAAAGCCCCGGTCGCCTGACCTGCCAGAGGTAGAGTCCAGTGCGTGGGCTATCTCACTGCAGGAAGAACAGCAGCACAGCACTGCAACAACAGGAGGGTCTAGAAACAACCAACGAGACACTGAGAAGGGGACAGAATAGATCAAGCATTCTAGAAACCAACAGTGTAACACTTGCATTGTCTGACCCACACTGTCCTCCACACCATACAGCATGCATTAATGTTGTTCCCAAATATGTGATGTCACTGTTATGTTCCCTAATAACAAAGGAGTAGAGTGAGGTATAGCCATAAAGCAACCACCCTCACGCAGAACAGACAGTGCCAACACTCTCTTCTCATCTTATAGGGCAGTCTAATAGGTTTATGACAATGACCTCATTTTATAGCAGGTGTTATAGCGCCACAACACTCATAAAAAGTGTTTCAATTGCACTGACTGAACTCCAAACTAAGACAAATGCCCGTATTCTTCCCTAAAGGCTGGGTATTTATCCAGTTTCCATTTGTCAGAAGTATGGCAGTGCTCTCTCTCTCTCTCTCTCTCTCTCTCTCTCTCTCTCTCTCTTTCTTTTTACCCTCTCTCTTTCTTTCTCTAGCTCCATCTTTCTCTCCCCCTCTCTCCCTTTCTCTCTCTCCCTTTCTGTCTCTCCCTCTCCTTTTTACCCTCTCTTTCTTTCTCTAGCTCCCTCTCTCTCTCCCTTTCTCTCTCTCCCTCTCCTTTTTACCCTCTCTTTCTTTCTCTAGCTCCCTCTCTCTCTCCCTTTCTCTCTCTCCCTCTCCTTTTTACCCTCTCTTTCTTTCTCTAGCTCCCTCTCTCTCTCCCTTTCTCTCTCTCCCTCTCCTTTTTACCCTCTCTCTCTCCCTTTCTCTCTCTCCCTTTCTCTCTCTTTCACCCTCTCTCTATCTCTCCCTCTCTTTCTCCCTGGTAGAAGAGGAAAACGATCCCTCTCGACCGAGCAGTACAAGCCTAAAAGGACCTACTCATTTTCTTAAATAACACAATTGCCACACTGCAGTTTGGAGCCAGTTTAGATTATCTACGGCGAATTCCATGATAAAATCCAGCATTTCGGGGCATTTTGAAGCACTTAAAATACTTAAGTGATTGTAGCTCCAGGGTCCTCTTTAGCGTACAGTCAAATAGAGGGGTTTCAAATCCCAGAACAGGGCCTGTGAGGGCAGCAGACTGCTTCCTGCTTTTCTAGGTCTGTCAGCACACATTCCTACTGCACAGCATCATCATGCTCTGTGCATTCTCCCTCCACTGGCCTATTTACTTAAGTGTGTGTGTGTGTGTGTGTGTGTGTGTGTGTGTGTGTGTGTGTGTGTGTGTGTGTGTGTGTGTGTGTGTGTGTGTGTGGGTGTGTGTGGGTGTGTGTGGGTGCGTGTGCAGATGTATGGGTTTGTGTATATGTATGTGTTTTGACACTGAGTGAACTGATCTCTGACCAGCACTAGCTGTCTGATGACAGGACAAAGAACACATTATACTTACACACACACACACACACACACACACACACACAGAGAGAGAGAACATGATGAGTAGGGCTGTGGTGGTCATGACATTTTGTCAGCCGGTTATTGTCATGCAAAATACTGCCGGTCTCACTGTAATTGACCGTTAATTAACATAAACATGTTTAGAATTTCCAGGTCTCCATAAACACGTTTAGAATATCCAGGTCTCCATAAACATGTTTAGAATATCCAGGTCTCCATAAACATGTTTAGAATATCCAGGTCTCCACAAACATGTTTAGAATATCCAGGTCTCCATAAACATGTTTAGAATATCCAGGTCTCCATAAACATGTTTAGAATATCCAGGTCTCCATAAACATGTTTAGAATATCCAGGTCTCCATAAACATGTTTAGAATATCCAGGTCTCCATAAACATGTTTAGAATATCCAGGTCTCCATAAACATGTTTAGAATATCCAGGTCTCCATAAACATGTTTAGAATATCCAGGTCTCCATAAACATGTTTACAATATCCAGGTCTCCATAAACACGTTTAGAATATCCAGGTCTCCATAAACATGTTTAGAATATCCAGGTCTCCATAAACATGTTTACAATATCCAGGTCTCCATAAACACGTTTACAATATCCAGGTCTCCATAAACATGTTTAGAATATCCAGGTCTTCATAAACATGTTTAGAATATCCAGGTCTCCATAAACATGTTTAGAATATCCAGATCTCCATAAACATGTTTAGAATATCCAGGTCTCCATAAACATGTTTAGAATATCCAGGTCTCCATAAACATGTTTAGAATATCCAGGTCTCCATAAACATGTTTAGAATATCCAGGTCTCCATAAACATGTTTAGAATATCCAGGTCTCCATAAACATGTTTAGAATATCCAGATCTCCATAAACATGTTTAGAATATCCAGGTCTCCATAAACATGTTTAGAATATCCAGGTCTCCATAAACATGTTTAGAATATCCAGGTCTCCATAAACATGTTTAGAATATCCAGGTCTCCATAAACATGTTTAGAATATCCAGGTCTCCACACATACAAGCCGCTGATGCGTCTTTGGAACATCAACATTTAAAAAAAGTATAATAAACCAATTTAATATACAACATCACAATAAATCCATGATTTGATTTAGCAGGTCTAAAGAAACATTCTGATATGAAGAAAATGTATTTCAGAAGAACAGAATGAGTTGTCCTACTGTATGTTATGTGGCTATGCTCCATGCCATAGGCTGTAGGCTTGTTCCTTTAGCAGACAAGATGGGCTATCAGTCCCAAACCATTCTATTATATGATATGATATATAATTGAACTTAGCTGAGTAAAATAGAAAGGATATTTCCCCAATCCAGAGCGAATATAACGAAGCATGTGTTTACTATGAGCAGCTGAGAATGAAATATAACACTTATTTCACTCCACACATCAACCACATTCTCTCTCTCTCTCTCTCTCTCTCTCTCTGCAAGACACGGGATATTCTGCCCAAACTCTATGCCATGGGGGCTCCAACCTTGTTCCTGCAGCTAACCAGTGCTTCATTTGGGAAACCAGGTGAAATCTGTTGGGGAACATCGATATTAACATGTTTTCTCAACAAAACATATTTCACTGAACTGTTGACAGCCCCCCTGCGCGCTGGAGAAAGGAATAGAGGAGAGAGAGAGGAGGAGATGGAAACACATGGTAGTGAGATATTCTATATAGCTAATGGGAATGTGGCACCCAATTGATTAGGAAAATATACAAAAAATCCTTATTACTAGGCTGAACAAAATCAAATACGAATTGAATAATTGTAGGCTAACTGTAAACCGCCCTGCACGATCAATGAACCAACAGCATGGCTTCGGCTATATGTTCCCTCCGACACATGGATAAGCATTTTAGAGCGGAGCATAAGGTAACCAGTCCAGCCAATATGCATGATAATACAGTCCACACTCAAAGGTGATTACTCAAATGTGTTTAATGTTGGAGTATAGGCTAGACCAATGTATGTACCAAAGACACCTTAAATCACTTTTGTTTTATGTTTCTCTTCCATCTGTAATAGACTAGATATTGTATAATGGCGCAATCCTCATTTTAATTCTGTTTTGTGATTTCGGGCTTGGGTTCATAAGCCTATGCGTATGCATAAGCTGTAATATGCATATGGTTGGTTTGAATGAATCATCACCTTAGAAATTGCTGTCCATTTCGTTGAAACAACATCCACAACGACCATGTTTTACACTGTTTCAACCTGCTGCTAAAATGGATCATCACAGTGAGGTGAGTTTTAAAAGCATGAAACTGTTTTGATGATAAGTGTTGGACCTGTCTGACAGGCTACAGGGAGGGAGACAGTAGACCTGTCTGACAGGCTACAGGGAGGGAGACAATAGACCTGTCTGACAGGCTACAGAGAGGGAGACAGTAGACCTGTCTGACAGGCTACAGGGAGGGAGACAGTAGACCTGTCTGACAGGCTACAGGGAGGGAGACAGTAGACCTGTCTGACAGGCTACAGGGAGGGAGACAGTAGACCTGTCTGGCAGGCTACAGGGAGGGAGACAATAGACCTGTCTGACAGGCTACAGGGAGGGAGACAGTAGACCTGTCTGACAGGCTACAGGGAGGGAGACAGTAGACCTGTCTGACAGGCTACAGGGAGGGAGACAGTAGACCTGTCTGACAGGCTACAGGGAGGGAGACAATAGACCTGTCTGACAGGCTACAGGGAGGGAGACAATAGACCTGTCTGACAGGCTACAGGGAGGGAGACAGTAGACCTGTCTGACAGGCTACAGGGAGGGAGACAGTAGACCTGTCTGATAGGCTACAGGGAGGGAGACAGTAGACCTGTCTGGCAGGCTACAGGGAGGGAGACAATAGACCTGTCTGACAGGCTACAGGGAGGGAGACAGTAGACCTGTCTGACAGGCTACAGGGAGGGAGACAGTAGACCTGTCTGGCAGGCTACAGGGAGGGAGACAATAGACCTGTCTGACAGGCTACAGGGAGGGAGACAGTAGACCTGTCTGACAGGCTACAGGGAGGGAGACAGTAGACCTGTCTGACAGGCTACAGGGAGGGAGACAGTAGACCTGTCTGACAGGCTACAGGGAGGGAGACAATAGACCTGTCTGACAGGCTACAGGGAGGGAGACAATAGACCTGTCTGACAGGCTACAGGGAGGGAGACAGTAGACCTGTCTGACAGGCTACAGGGAGGGAGACAGTAGACCTGTCTGACAGGCTACAGGGAGGGAGACAGTAGACCTGTCTGGCAGGCTACAGGGAGGGAGACAATAGACCTGTCTGACAGGCTACAGGGAGGGAGACAGTAGACCTGTCTGACAGGCTACAGGGAGGGAGACAGTAGACCTGTCTGGCAGGCTACAGGGAGGGAGACAGTAGACCTGTCTGGCAGGCTACAGGGAGGGAGACAATAGACCTGTCTGACAGGCTACAGGGAGGGAGACAGTAGACCTGTCTGACAGGCTACAGGGAGGGAGACAGTAGACCTGTCTGACAGGGTACAGGGAGGGAGACAGTAGACCTGTCTGACAGGCTACAGGGAGGGAGACAGTAGACCTGTCTGACAGGGTACAGGGAGGGAGACAGTAGACCTGTCTGACAGGCTACAGGGAGGGAGACAGTAGACCTGTCTGACAGGCTACAGGGAGGGAGACAGTAGACCTGTCTGACAGGCTACAGGGAGGGAGACAGTAGACCTGTCTGACAGGCTACAGGGAGGGAGACAGTAGACCTGTCTGACAGGCTACAGGGAGGGAGACAGTAGACCTGTCTGACAGGCTACAGGGAGGGAGACAGTAGACCTGTCTGACAGGCTACAGCAGCACAGATCAGTTACGACCAGTAGCCGCCTTTAAGACCCAGGCACGGAGAGGAGGAGGAAACAACGGAAGACACCCGCTGAGGGTAGGAGGGGTTACCAGTCAACTGTAGATGTATTCATGCAGAAAGGTAGCCTGCGAACTTGCCACACCGAACCAATGTTGTTGTTGTGTTTTTATCAGTTCTCTGTGAAATAGCACATTATTAGCTTGGTTACGAGTATGTTTAGCTATCATTCCACTCTTTGCCACTCCTTGTCATTCTAAACATCTGTGTCATGCAGTATGTCACAGAGTAAAAGGAGTGGAATGTAAACAGACTGGTACCCAGGCTAGCACATCACAAGGCTCCCTGGAATGTCTCCCTGCCTCTCCTCCCGTAGATTATAATGCCTCTCCTATCCATCGTAAAGTCACACACGATTCAAACAGGATATTAGGATTCAAGTTCTAGCTCAACAACTCAGAGATGAGTGTCATGCTTGATTAAATGCTACCACTTGAGGTGAGCAGACACACACAGGGACACACAGGGACACACACACACACACACACACACACACACACACACACACACACACACACACACACACAGGGGGACACACACACACACACACACAGGGATAGACACACACACACACAGAGATAGACACACACACACACATAGATAGACACACACACACACACACACACACACACACAGGGATAGACACACACAAAGAGAGATAGACACACACACACACACACACACACACACACACACACACAGAGATAGACACACACACAGGGATAGACACACACACACAGAGATAGACACACACACACACACAGAGATAGACACACACACACACACACACACACACACACACACACACACACACACACACACACACACACACACACACACACACACACACAGCCACACCAAGATGCACCCAACTCCATTGGAAGGAGGGCTTTCATTTTTAATGCAGGGTCAGGGTCTCTCGGCAAATAATCACTTAGATAAATCGTGTGTGTGTGTGTGTGTGTGCGTGACCGTGTGTATGTGTGCTTACTCAGGAGCGTGTGCATGCAAGCGTGTGTGTGTGCGTCAGTCTGTGTGAACACGTCCGTGTCATCCCCGCCGCTCCGGTGACATTTCCAGTGGGATATTTCAGTTCCTGCCGTCTGGGTTTGTGCTAACACAATTACAGCAGGCTAATGAACAGAGCACCCAGATAAAGTACCCGCCACGCACACTTCCGCTCAGCATTTCAATCTCCTTTAAAGGCTACATTTGCATCTTTAATATAAATGAAATCCCTCATTAATGTGCAGATGGCTGATCAGATGTGAGTAGGGCGGCAGTTAGCCTAGTGCTTAGAGTGTTGGGCCAGTAATCGAAAGGTCGCTGGTTCCAATACCCGAGCCGTCAAACCTGTCAATGTGCCCTTTTGCACGGCACTTAACCCTAATTTGCTCCAGAGGAGCTGTGCTACTCTGCCTGAACCTGTAAAACAACACATTTCACTGCACCTATCCAGTGTATGTGACAATAAAACATCTAATATTACTTTATATTTTTAGATTAAAATTGACACCATTGACACTCCCTCTTTCCCCTGCACTGCCCTCTGAGCTTTGACTCTGTGCCCTGGTATTAGCCATGCTTGCTTTCCAAGGACCTGTGAAGAGATTAACCTGTTGGGGCTAGGGGGCAGTATTTGCACGGCCGGATAAAAAAAACGTACCCGATTTAAACTGGTTACTACTCTTGCCCAGAAACGAGAATATGCATATAATTAGTATATTCGGATAGAAAACACTCTAAAGTTTCTAAAACTGTTTCAATGGTGTCTGTGAGTATAACAGAACTCATATGGCAGGCCAAAACCTGAGAAGATTCCATACAGGAAGTGCTCTGTCTGACAATTTGTTCTCCTTCAGTTGCATCTCTATCGAAAATACAGCATCTCTGCTGTAACGTGACATTTTCTAAGGCTTCCATTGGCTCTCAGAAGGCGCCAGAAAGTGGAATGACGTCTCTCCAGTCTCTGAGTGAAAAACAGCAGGAGATTTTGTGAGTGGTCAGGCTGAGAACAGTGACACTGGAGATGCGCGTTCATGTGAATTCTCCATTTTTTTCTTTCAGCCTTTGAATGAATACAACGTCGCCCGGTTGGAATATTATCGCTATTTTACGAGAAAAATACGCAAACGTCCCACCTTGCCCAGGGAGGTTAATGCAGGCAAACTTAAATCCGTTTTACCTCATTTCTACCAGCATGTCACATGTGCAACCAGAGGAAAAAAAACTCTAGACCACCTTTACTCCACACACAGAGACGCATACAAAGCTCTCCCTCTCCCTCCGTTTGGCAAATCTGACCATAATTCTATCCTCCTGATTCCTGCTTACAAGCAAAAAACTGAAGGAATTAGTACCATTGACTCGCTCAATACGGAAGTGGTCAGATGACGCGGATGCTACGCTACAGGATTGTTTTGCTAGCACAGACTGGAATATGTTCCATGATTCCTCCAATGGCATTGAGGAGTATACCACCTCAGTCACTGGCTTCATCAATAAGAGCATCGACGACATCGTCCCCACAGTGACCGTACTTACATATCCCAACCAGAAGCCATGGAATACAGGCAACATCTGCACCGAGCCAAAGGCTAGAGCTGCCGCATTCAAGGAGCGGGACACTAATCCCGCTATGCCCTCAGACTAACCATCAAACAGGCAAAGCGTCAATATAGGACTAAGATTGAATCCTACTACACCGACTCTGACGCTCGACGTATGTCAAATCAAATCAAGTTTTATTTGTCACATACACATGGTTAGCAGATGTTAATGCGAGTGTAGCGAAATGCTTGTGCTTCTAGTTCCGACCATGCAGTAATATCTAGCAAGTAATCTAACCTAACAATTTCACATGTGGCAGGGCTTGCAAATTATTACGGACTACGAAAGGAAACTCAGCCGCAAGCTGCCCAATGACACGAGCCTACCAGACGAGCTAAATGCCTTTTATGCTCGCTTTGAGGCAAGCAACACTGAACCATGCATGAGAGCACCATCTGTTCCGGACGACTGTGTGATCACGCTCTCCATAGCAGATGTGAGCAAGACCTTTAAAGAGGTCAACATTCACAAGGCCGCGGGGCCAGACGGATTACCAGGGCGTGTACTCAGAGCTTGCGCGGACCAACTGGCAAGTATCTTCACTGACATTTTCAACCTCTCCCTGACCGACTCTGTAATACCTACATGTTTCAAGCAGACCACCATAGACCCTGTGCCCAAGAATGCGAAGGTAACTTGCCTAAATGACTATCGCCCCGTAGTACTCATGTCAGTAGCCATGAAGTGCTTTGAAAGGCTGGTCATGGCTCACATCAACACCAGCATCCCGGAAACCCTAGACCCACTCCAAATCACATACCGCCCCAACAGATCCACAGATTACGTAATCTCAATCGCACTCCACACTGCCCTTTCCTACCTGGTCAAAAGGAACACCAGTTTGAGAATACTTTTCATTGACTACAGCTCAGTGTTCAACAACATAGTTCCTACAAAGCTCATCACTAAGCTAAGCACCCTGGGCTCCCAAGTGGTGCAGCGGTCTAAGGCACTGCATCTCAGTGCTTGCGGTGTCACTACAGACACCTTGGTTCAAATCTAGGCAGTATCACAACCAGCCGTGTTTGGGAGTCCCATAGGGCGGCACACAATTGGTCCAGCGTTGTCTGGGTTTGGCCAGTGTAGGCAGTCAAAATAATAATAAAATAAAAACTCCCTCTGCAACTGGATCTGGACTTCCTGACAGGCTGCCCCCAGGTGGTAAGTGTAGGCAACAAAACATCTGCTTTGCTGATCCTCAACACCGGTGCCCCTCAGGTGTGTGTTTAGTCCCCACCTGTAATCCATGTTCACCAATGACTGCATGGCCATGCATGACTCCAACACCATCATTAAGTTTGCCGATGACACAACAGTGGTAGGCCTGATAACCGTCAACGATGAGACAGCCTATACGGAGGAGGTCAGAGACCTGGCAGTGTGGTGCCAGGACAAAAACATCTCCCTCAATGTGAGCAATATGATTGTGGACTACAGGAAAAGGTGGGCCGAACAGGCCCCCATTAACATCGACGGGGCTGTAGTAGAGCGGGTCGAGAGTTTCAAGTTCCTTGGTGTCCACATCACCAACAAACTATCATGGTCCAAACACACCAAGACAGTCGTGAAGAGGGCACGACATCACCTTTTCCCCCTCAGGAGACTGAAAAGATTTAGCATGGGTCCCCAGATCCTCAAAAATTTTGACAGCTGCACCATCGAGAGCATCCTGACCGGTTGCATCACCGCCTGGTATGGCAACTGCCCGGCATCTGACTGTAAGGCACTACAGAGGGTAGTGCGTATGGCCCTATACAACAATACATGGGGCCAAGCTTCCTGCCATCCAGGATCTATATATTAGGTGGTGTCTGAAGAAAATTGTCAAAGACTCCAGTCACCCAAGTTCTCTCTGCTACCGCATGGCAAGCGGTACCGGAGCGTCAAGTCTGGGTCCAAAAGGCTCCTTAACAGCTTCTACCCCCAAGCTATAAGACTGCTGAACAATTAATCAAATGGCCACCCGGACTATTTACATTGACCCCCCCCTTTGTTTTTACACTGCTGCTACTTGTTGTTTAATATCTTTGCATAGTTACTCTACACCTACCTACATGGTTTGATTTGAAATGTCTACATTTTCCATCTCGTGTGCTATTGTGACAGTGATTGACCATAGTGGACCCATCTGAAGATTCCAGAAATGGAAGATTCCAATGTGGAGGTTTATAGTGGAATGCTTCAGGGCTCTCTCGCACTGGGCAGCTCTAGCCACGTGATCTGCCGGAAAACTGGGTCTGGCTGTGGATGTGGTTCTGATTAGTGCGGCTAGGGCCTGAAAGCGTTCCAGCCATGCACGGCCAGAGCCAGGGGAATAGGGTTAGCACGGCTCCCTGCCTTATTACGCTTTATACAAGTGATGACAGCACACACCTGTTTCCTTACTGACCCCCGTACCCCCTACCATCCCTAGGGGAATAACACTCTATTGGAGTGAGATGGGGCGGTGAGGAGGGGGGTTGATCTCTGTCAGGTTGGTAGCCTCTGGTATGTGGTAAAGGCCGGTAATTCAGGCAATTCATCCAATCAAGCAATTAAGTAATTCAGCACACCTCTGAAATATAAACAGCCGTGGCCCACTTGGGAAAATAAGCCTGGATATTATAGCCTTCTGTCTGGGTCTATACCACACTAATGTACTGGCACTCATTTAACATGTAGGATCCGGTTATACTACCACATTACTACAGCCATTTAGTAGAATCTACTCCAGTGAATGAGTACTTAGGGGGAGAGATGAAGGGATGCAGAAACAGAACAGTGATTTCCCCGCTCCACCAACATCCCAACTCTCCACAGCTCTCTGTCTGGGAGTTGGAGCAGTACATACACATCCCCAGTAATCAGCAAACATTCCGGAAACATTTTACGTAAACCAACATAGCATTCCCCAAGTCTCTATACTGCCGTGTTAGTTGTACACAAATACACAGCAGCAGTCGTTTTTGGTTGCAACAGTTTATGAGAACGCCCTTCTGTTACTTAGTAGGGGGCTGAGACATGATATAGGGATGTATTGGAGGCCCTGACACACACAGAGAACCAGAGCTATTCCTCCTGGCCTGCTCTCTCTTCCTCACGGTCCAGAGGATCTCCACTCATCACTGGAGTCTTTCAGCCACGGACGAACTCAACAGGAAATTGGGAAGAATGGCTAGGGAGTCCGCAAAACTGGCAACGGTTGGGAGAGGATTGACCCTAGATAAACACTCCAAACCAAACACACACATGCACACACACAGACACAGTCATGTAAATGATATGGACTATACAGGAGTTGTGTGCAAACAGTCCCTCTAATATGTGCACACAAACACACACCAAACATCCGTCGTACTAGCTACCATCCCACAGTAAAACATATCAATCGTCCATGACTGGGACTGGGGACATTCAGTCAGTCATCCTAAAGGCCACTATACAAAGGGGGTCATTGGGGCGTGAGAGCAGGGCCTGTGAGAGGACTTGGCCTGCCCTGCTGTGGATCATACCCTGCATTGCTCTGCATAGCTGTGACTCCAAAGACGTTCTCTTATCGGGCCTGGGGTTAGCAGGCTGATACAGAGCTGTGTATATAACAAACAACATTACTACATCCCCAACTTGAGATGGGATCACACTGTTAAATTACTCAGGGACCAAGGTGAGTGGGACAAAGACATCAACTGTGCCTCAGTTACACACAGTTACACACACACACAACATCTGTCCCGGGTCTAAAGCTGTGCTTCGCAGACAGATAGTTATACACAAATGCACAAAGATAAACAACGAAACACACACAAACACAAATATATACCTAAAAAGACCTCAAAAGATTGCAAAGAGAGAAATGTACATTTATTGACAGAAGTCTCTTAATCTCACTTTGTGGCCGTCTCAGTATCAACCAATTCATTTTCCTAAAAATCCCCTGGAGTGAGTGATGTGCTAAGCCCCCTGCTAAACGTAAAGCTAAAGCTTCTGCTCCAGTGGTCATTGAGCCCAGAACCACTGGAGGGATTTGTAAGGCTAACAGCTGTTTGGGCTGTGGCTGGGGGGTAGTCATGACTAACAGTCCTCCTCTCATCATCGTCATGCTGCTATACAATACTAGAGAAACATTGCAGTTAGTTCCTTCACAAATAAACAATTTGTGATTTTTTCAAATGTAACCGGGGGAAAACATCTGAGCATTATCAGCCCAGTTCCACTGTAATGTGATTGAGGTCTAATGTGGCAGAAGGTGATCAACTGAAATGCATGTGTAAATAAACACACAAGCACAAACCGACTCCCATGCCAAGACAGCCAGAGGCACACAGCTGGTCTGTTCTCCTTCTCCCCTGAACTGTGATAGTTAGCAGGGAAACATGTGAATAGAATCTCATCAGGGGGAAGGTATGTGAACCCTGACCCCTGCCCGCGACCCACAGCAGGCCAGGTTCCTCCATGCGCTGCCAGTATAATCATTTCCATAGCAGGCCATTCGGACCACCAGAGAGAGGGCGAGGGGAGAAGAGGGTAACGTTTGCACACGCCAGGTCTGTTAAAGGAATCACGCTGCTGATGTTCCACAGAACGGGCCATGTTTCTCAGCCCATGTCTCCCTCCTTCTCCTCCTCCCCCTCCACACCGCCGCTGGCCAGCTTCTCTCCAAACCATGACCAAGCAGCACAGGTTACAGGAACACACTGCCTGGGCTAGTGCTGCATCCCTGTATGTCATAGCAACACCAGCTAGCTACTAGACTAGAGCACTGCACTGCTCAGCGACACAGAAAGAACTGTGGTATTGAAGAAGCGCTATTCATCCGTGAAGGCCTGGTGAGTTATAGGTCACCCAGCATGGTAACACTGAGAAATGCCACTCTTCATCCTGGCCTTTCATTTAACCCTTTCAAATCCCCACAGAGGGGGTGCACTTTTCCACACATTCTTCTGGCGATGCGTGGTGTCCATCAGATGCGTGGTGTCCATCAGATGCGTGGTGTCCATCAGATGCGTGGTGTCCATCAGATGCGTGGTGTCCATCAGATGCGTGGTGTCCATCAGATGCGTGGTGTCCATCAGATGCGTGGTGTCCATCAGATGTGTGGTGTCCATCAGATGCGTGGTGTCCATCAGATGTGTGGCACCAGGAGGTCTTCTGCTCTGACATGGAGAGGCAAGGATTACAAACCCTATGACTGCCTCAGGCCTCGTGACGTTAGGGAGCAGGGGGCTTTGGACTGCACCGTGATACATCAGGAGGAGCAGGACAAGGACATGAATAATGAGTTAAACAAAGGGAGAAGGGAAATATCCTTTCCCTGCCATGTAGTGGTCTGTAGTATAACCCTCCACTCCCAGAGAGATCAATAAGCTCATTCAAATCCTTTGATGGGGTATTAATTAGGAGATTACTGAACACCAGCCTGCACCTCACCCCTCCTCTGTCTGCACTCAGTGGAGACCACTGTCTCAGGACAGGACTGCATCAGGCCCAGAACTACACCCCAGCTCCCAAACTGATGGTGCTATGTCAGTATAGACCTCGGTCAGAAGACATGACAGCTGGACCAGAACTCAACCACAGCTCACCTCACACACCACTGGTCCAAAGTCAGTGGAGAACACTGTCAGAGGACATGACCGCATCTGGACCAGAACTCAACCACAGCTCACCTCACACACCACTGGTCCAAAGTCAGTGGAGAACACTGTCAGAGGACATGACCGCATCTGGACCAGAACTCAACCACAGCTCACCTCACACACCACTGGTCCAAAGTCAGTGGAGAACACTGTCAGAGGACATGACCGCATCTGGACCAGAACTCAACCACAGCTGGTCCCATGTCATTTGACAGGAGATAGGGGCATCACTTTTTGACAGCATCTCTTTTGATTTAAACAAAACTTTCTATACATGTTTGCCAATGGAAGAAGTGGTAAGAAAGTTACTATTTGGATCTGAATGCCAAAACATTCAAATCAATCAAATAAAATGTTCTTGGTCGCACACACCTATTTAGCAGATGTTATTGCGGGTGTAGCGGAATTAAGAAATATAGAAATATTAGGACGAGCAATGTCGGAGTCCGGGATGTATAGACAATATGGACATAATATGGATAGAACATGTAGTATATCTGAAGAATATGCCACTCTCAGGACAAAAAGGTGCTCAAAGTTGACCCATTTTGCATACCCCACCATACCATGAGACATCCATTCTCAATCAATGGAAAATACATTTAAGTTGAATTGTATTTTCTAATTACTGCCACCAAGATGGCCGCCAGTTCACCCACCGTCAAATGTCAACTTAAATGGTCATGTCAATTCTAGTATCTATATTTCTATGATTTCAATAGGTTTCCTATGGAGGATTGACAGTATAATTTCAAAAAACAGATATTCCATTCAAGGTCAACATTCTCTGATGTGTGGACCTCCAACCATCATTATGTTACCATTTAAATGTTTACATTTCAATTGTATTCCCATTTTAGTACATTTTTCAGCCAAAACATGACACCCACCCTGTATTTAAGAGCCTGTTTTGTCTCAACTGAGGGTGGGTACAACGCAAAAGCCTCAGATGATGTAAAATAGGTTCTAAGCTACAACGTATGCAAATATGAAAAATATTAATTGACTTAAAGCGAAAAAAAATGAGATTTTTTTTAGTAAGCTTATAAATGATATCAATCTCAACTGTTTATCTTTTGCAGTGATAAAGACTCATAGTATGGTGGGATAGGCAAAATATTTCAACTTTGAGCACCTCTATCTCCTAAATGTTTTGCCATTCGGGTCCAAAAAGTCACTTTCTGAGCACTTCTACAATTGGCAAATATGTATGGAAGGTTTTGTTCAACTCAAAAGGGGTGCTGTCAAAAAGTGATTGAATTCAAATGGATTTACCCGATAGAGACCTTGACAAAGAGGCCACAGAGCTGTGAGAGTGGTTAACAAGTTACCCCTCACCGCATTTCCCAGGCCCAACCCACCAGATGTCAGTCTCTTCAGCACTGAGACAGACAGACAGACAGACAGACAGACAGACAGACAGACAGACAGACAGACAGGGGAGGGGAGGGGAGGGGAGGGAAGGGGAGGGGAGGGGAGGGAAGGGAAGGGGAGGGGAGGGGAGGGGAGGGGAGGGAAGGGAAGGGAAGGGAAGGGAAGGGAAGGGAAGGGAAGGGAAGGGAAGGGAAGGGTGTTGTTGCTGCTACATGTGAATCCTTGTGCCGATAAATAAATAAACACGAGCCGTTTCAGCCACAGGTGCTCCGGCAGGGGGTGAAATAGGGTCTCTTAACCCAGCTAAGAGAGGGCAGGGTTGTGCGAACACCCCCCTCTACACTCCCCTCTCCTCCCTCAGAACCAGGGTCTGTCCTCCCTGTCCTGTCCCCACAGGGAGCTGATTTGTTGTGCTGGTGGTGTCCGTACGGCTGGGCTTTCCCAGTCCCCAGGGCCAAGCTCCTCCTGTGATTCACTCTCTATTAGTCTTACATACAGCCCTGGCCTGCTGAATTATTACCATCCCTCGATGAGCAGCAGCTTGGTAATAGACTTAATGCAGTATATCGGACAGGAGAGAGAAAATGACAAGAAATCATCTATATGTAATAGGAGTAAACGATCAACGCATAAGAAAAAATTATGAGATTTTGTGAAGAATAAACTACTGACTGCTTTAGTTTCACAATGGAGAGGAATTTATAGCAGACTGTTGTGTGGGGGAAAAGACACACAAAGTGTAGACATACACACACACACAGCGCACTGTAGACACACACACAGTGCACTGTAGACACACACACAGTGCACTGTAGACACACACACACAGTGTGGTAGTTTCTCATTAGGAACCCCGACCTGCCTGGAGCAAAGTCTCAGCTGAGATCCCTAAACAAACACTCTTCAAAACACATTTGGGGAAGAAAAAAAACGCATTAGCCGGGAAATGTGTTGAGTGAATTCATCTCCATGCATTTCTACAGCCTCCTCTCACAGAATGCTACAACAGCACATCTGGTAGAGCAAAGTAACAAAAGCTTGTGATAGGTCACGGTGACAGCAGGCAACAGATGGTAGAGTGTGTGATGGCCTGGACCTACGGGCTGAGAGATATGCTGATGTTGAAATAGAGATGGGTCCTGGAGTACGGAGGGGGGGGGAGTTCCTTCCCACCAGGTCCGACGCACCTGAGCTAAACAGGGTGTCCTACTGGCCTTAAGGCCTCAGTACCCAGAACAGGCTTTGTGTTGCTATACAGAGCCAACAGCAGGGCAAGTTAGGATACTATACCAGATAAGAACACTGAGCCCTGATAAGGCTAGCACTATGTTACCAAACCACTGCTAGGTCATTTTAATTATTGGATGAGTGTTATAATAACTTACACTTAGAGGGTCGTGTGCTCATAGGCACACACACACACACACACACACACACACACACACCGTGACTTTTGTCTTTGACTAAGCACTCAACAGAATGAGGTGGACCAGCCAGCGTCCTGATCAGGAGGAGTGCTATGCATGCAGACTAAGAAGTTCCCAGGCTCCTGCCCAGACTGTCAATATCATTGTCACCGTCAGACTCGTCATCCCAGGAAAGCCCTTCCTCCCATCTCCTCTCTGCTGCAAGCCAGCGAAAACAGTGGATCAGAATAGAAGATGTGTCTCAAAACTATGTGACGAGAAAACACCAGTCTAACTTTGGCCATGGCTCAGGGCTAAAAATATCATCCTAACCCACCATGATTATTCCTTGTGTTATTGTTTTTCTATTTGTTCTACTATTTCTCTATTTTTCTCTCTGCATTTTTAGGACGGGCCCGTAAGTAAGCATTTCACTGTTAGTATACACCTGTTGTTTACGAGGCATGTGACAAATACAATTTGATTTGATTTGAATTGTGACGGAAGGATGATGTGTGGATGGTGATGTGTCGGGGCGTGCATGCTGTGGCAGGGATACTGACTAGGGCTGAGAATTGCAAGGGACCTCACGATACAATATCCACGATCCTTTCTGTAGGTGCTGATACAATATGTACTGTGATTCTCACGATATTCACGATTCTGTAAGTATTGCGATTCGATACTGTGATTATATTGAGATTCGCTGTTTCAAACATATTGCTCACCATATGTCTGCTGCAGAGGGACAAGAGAGAGCCATGACAAAATGAGTTTTGATCAGTCATGGAAATAAAAGTGCTGAAAACGTTTTGGCTCCCTATTTAAAAATATGATGGAGAACAAGCTATGAAGGAAAAATACTATTTTGGTGCAGGTACAGCCAACTAGAGCAAAAAACGATATATTAATGCAATATGTGTCTGAATTTCTCAAGCCAGCCATAAGACAGACGCTCCTAATTCACAGGATAAAAAAAACAAAAAAAGTATTTTCCTAAAAATGTTATTATGTTGTTGTTGTTGCAGAAACGCCTTCTTGAACATGTGCAACGTTATGTGTCTTAATAACAAACTCGTAGGTGATCTGTAAATATGAATACAAATGAAAGTATGAGCCTAGTTCATTTCTCACAGAGAAGGATTTTTCCTGGCTAGCCTTGATTGGCTGAGATAATGGAGGGGACGGTCATGCCGTGAGAGAGGTCCTGATTTGTCTGCCATGCCACATAATGGGGTCTTCCCCGATCAGCGACTACTGCAGATTATTTTTTAAAGATAATAGCAATGGAGAACTGCAAACATGTTGCTATACCTCTCAACAACATTGCTCTCCTGAATTGAACTGCCGCTGTAGAGAAAGCTCAGTAGGAGAATGTTGTGATGGACTACATTCTGGAGGACGATGGGCTTCACCTGTACCCGAATACCCGAGACCCGATCCAGAATTCTAAATGATATCACGGGTCTGGGTCGGAAATGATTGTCACGGGTCTCGGGTATGTGTAATTTTAACGGACTTATCCGGAAGGACCCATACAGATCAGAATGTGACTCCTGCAGTAGAGAGAGAGAGAGATCCATTTTATAATTTATGCTGCTGCTCTTTGCTTTTCACGAGAGTCGCATGTGTAGCTTGTTGTTGGCCAATCATAAATCATCAAGAGGCAAATAGGCAAAAGTTAGGAGATAATCTAATCAATGGAAGATGGAATTAAAATGATGGAATGGAAGGAGAAGGATAGGCTATAACAACCAAGAGCCAACATATTCTGAATGGAGTTGTGGTTATTTGGAACTGTGTCGGTTGAGCGCATGCAGCCTCAATAAGTTGCTTGGTTTCTAACGCCAGCTAACATTACATCTTATTTAGTCAGAAATCTGTTTGTATTGTTAGTTGTTATCTAGGGGTGTACTCAAAAAAGAGCTCCCTAGCAAGTGTGAAACTTTCAAGGGGATTTTCTGGCACTTGTCTAGAAGGTGGAACAAGTTTATCACATTTCAAATAAGCATAACTTTCCCATGTTTCTCCAAACTGCAGTGTAAAATATACAGTTTTGAAGCTTTGAGTCTGTACTTTTATAAAAATGTACAAAAAGCCAATCTTGGAAATGGTACAGAAAGACTAAAATGGGAAAAATCTAGTCACATATATCGATACAATATGAAATATCATAAAAAATGATATCCCAATATGTAACTGTATCGACCCCCCCCCCCCATCACTAATACTGCCAGGGGTTTACTATTCCAATAATGTGGAATGGGCCCATCCTCTTCAAGCCAGGTGTACTGTATGGATAACAACCCAAACACACGTACAGTATTTACACATATAGGAGCTTTTGAGGAATAAGTGCTGATAAAATTGTGTTTATTCCTGACAAAAACATGCAGGCCGTCCAATAGATATTCAAATTGAATTTCAGAAAACAAACAGCATACTTGCTGTGGCAAAAATCAAGTGGAATACTAATCACTAAGTTAGAGCTCATGTACTTCACAAAAGACTGTGATTTTGATCACATTGAATACGTCTGCCTCCTCCATTTTCTTTACCTGTCATTTTTCCCCGAAAAATGTAGAAGAGAAACTATTTCAATCTCTGTCCCTTTGATCTAGGTGCCCTTTTACAGCGGAGCCAGCTTCAAAACATTTCAGACATAAAAGCTCCACTATCCCTGACAGACCAGAGCCTTGAAAGAGAAGATAGGAAAAAGTAGAGGACAAAAATACCAAAGAATAGATTGTTATTACTGAGATGAATAGGGTCTACTGCAATAACAAAACATTTCAAATAGGTAAATAACAAGCATTTCAATGAATCAACATGGATTCACTAATTGAGTAGCTAGAGAAGCCTACACACAGAAGTGTGATGTATAGGGTTTATCATTCTGGGATGTAGTCCATACACACCTGGGGAAAATAGCATTTTGTTCGTTTGGAACCGTTTGGAACTTTGAGACGCAGATAGATGCACTGAGTGAAGTGGTGTGGCAGTGGCCTGTTTAGGGTGGGAGCTGTCAGGGACAATCATTCCACATAACATATCTCCCTGTCATTCAAGCAGGTAAGGGCCATAAAGGTCTGATTCAAATACTTATTTCTACCATACTGTTCTGTTTGACATCATCTATGATTGTTTTTTATACAAAATAATTGCCTACAGACGCCGAGGCGTGCACAGAAATGCACGGTGACTGGCATTCCATACTAAGTGGGGTATTCGTGGCCCAAAAGCTGGCAGATGGCGATATTGATCTGGTACTGATGGTTTCGTCTTACCGTCCAAACGCATTGTATGCACCCCGCAATGCACTTGTATCCTCCATGGACCGGTTTGTACCTAAAACATTCTCCATTTAGGCTGCAAAGGTGTCGATTTCCTCCTTAACTAGATTAATGGTGAGAAGGCGGAAACAGTTTTGTAAAATATGCTTACTTTCTTTATGAAACACAATTTTCCACCACCATGCTAGTGGCTAATAATACTTCCTGACGTTGCACCCTGTGTCCAGCCAGGGGTAACACTTCAATCACACCAACAGCATCATTGCATTATGGTACACCAAAAGTACATTCATTTCCAATGGAACCCTGCGTTTGTCTTGCAGCATTGCGTTGCAGAGGCAGTTGCAGTGCGTTCTGTGTGGTACATATGTTGGATTTATCAAATGTATGCGTCAAATTGTATACGTAGACGGCTTGGCAGAAATGGTAGAAAAAAGTGAATATTGAACTTTTGTTGCACACATATCCAGATGATGCTGCGTTCCATTTTGCATAATGTTGCTGTCAGTGTGATCAAGGCACAAACAACAGACTGCTGCAATCTGATCGGCCAAATGCAATATGCAACATCGGAGAATAGCATTCCTAGCCATTAGCCACTAGCATGGTGGTGGAAAATTGTGTTTCATTACATTTACGTCATTTAGCAGACGCTCTTATCCAGAGCGACTTTCATAAAGAAAGTATGCATATTTGACCCACTTCTGCCTTCTTGCCATTAAATCTACTTAATGATCAAACAGACGCCTTTGCAGCCTGAATGGAGAATGTTTTAGGTATGAACCGGTCAACATGGGACACGAGTCCAGACTCATTATCGCCATCTGCCGCCTTTGGGCTAGGGTATTCATGGCCTCTCTCATTTAAATGTCTTATTTTGGCCTGCACATGGCTTGTCCCCACTGTCCACTGATAAACTGTGTTTATTGTGGCTAGAACCATGTGACCCACACTTTTCAGATGACATGCATGCTGAGCACATATTGCTCTGAGTGCATGAGAAAAGCAAATTAACAGACACGCAGTCCAGATTTAAAGCAAAAATAAGACAAATGTATGGAGCCTTTATAGTATAAGCTACTGCAGCTAAGGAATGACTCCAGCGTCCATATGATATTCAAATAACTCCCGGGGGGGGGGGGGCATTGCCCCTGTGACAACCCCTAAATGTGGAGTATGAAATAATGAATTTTTAAATAACTAATTTTTGCTATCTTTTTTTTTACATCTGTTATTAGACAGTGGCAAAGATGATGATTATGAACATGGTCTTTTGCCTGCTAATGCCTGCAATGCAGTGAAGAAAACGATATGACAACAATAACGTCTAATGTAACTGGCCCCTCTAACAGTACAACTGGCCCCAGCTTGGCCCCCCCAGTTGAAATGGTCTAGAACCGCCACTGCTTATCATATATGGCTAAGGCTACTGTAGCCTATGAATTGCGGTTTGGTCTCAGTTGATATGGCTAGACATTTTTCCTCCACAAACGGAGATGCAAAAGGAAAACAAAATAAAGATTGCCTTAGGGCAGCCAAACATGAGCGCGGGAACCATGACACAAAGCCCCCAGTGAGCGCCCCTCAAAACAATATCACTCACCGTTAGTTGATTCATAACGCAAGTAGGGGTCTAAATCAACCAGATTTCCCCACTATTGTTACAATAGGGAAATATGCCTGTTGTATTACATCGCTAGGCTATCAAATCAAATAGCAAGATGAGTGCGCTGAAAGCTAACAGATGTCTGCAAAAATTTAATCAATATAATTAAGTGGACCCATTTGTAATTATTGACAATTGTGAAAGAATAGCCTAAAAGGTTCGCACATCCAGTGATTGCTTCTTAGCTTGTCATCCACATTATGCTATTTATGAGTAGCAAGACCACACACCAATGTGTAGACTAAATAAAACTTGGATGGTAGTCTATGAAGTGGCCCTCAAATTCTCCAATAAGGCCCACATAATAAAAATAGTGACCGTTTGATTACGCATAAAAGCCTAATAAAAATGTACTTGCATATAGTACTTATATGTCTACCAATGGTGCATACCCTGTGGTTGTGTGAATAACAAGCACGGCCCGCACCGCATGCATGTAGGCTACACATCTAAACACACTGCAATAGGGAATCCTAACAAAAGCGGGACAACAACAAAATGGTTAATCCCCTAGATAAATTCGGAAATGAAAGGAATCACACTCCAAGAGAAATCTGAAAGCCACTCTGATGTCTGAACATTACTATGCATTGTGGGCAGTAAAATCCGATCGCCTAAATGCGGAATCTAAAGTGGAGGTTATATACGAGCTTTTTCCAACACGTTCCAGCATAGTCATACCACTTTTATCCGATTTTCTCGGCATCGAAATGAAATGCATAGGCTGCATCCAACAGTCATCCCCAAACCAATCGTCACCTACGTATTCTGTGTAAAAAAAAGATATACGATTACATTAAAGTGCATGTTGATGCGACATTAAAATAATAGTATTTAACAGCTGCGTCAAGACATGTCAAAGCTTCTGAAATTACTTCAATAAATTGCCATTTACGGCTTTATTTTTCTCCACGCAATGATACAGTGGCAAGCTCTATGTGTGCAAGTTATGGAGTTGAAAACGAAATGGAATTTTCTATTCTCCTTTTGTATTCTCCTGCAGTGATCTGCACACATTCTGCATGTGAGAGAACGCCCCAGCTATGTAGCCTACACACGGCTGCTTGACACTTATATCCATTCGTAACCGGTCTACTTTACCAACTTGCCAATCATATCAAATAGGGCGTTCAATTATTTTGCCAAACAATGTGGTCTGCCCAAACCTGAATAGGCTGAGGGAACGCAGATAGGCTAATTGAACCAAAATGATTCCCTCAAACCGCATTCATTGAGTCCTCGGTTGCCTATCCGAATTATATTAATACTAAGACACGGGGAATAGAAACAGCCGGGGAAGAGACATCGGGAGAGAGAGAAGGAATGTCAGTCACTCAATCGAGCCACAAACTACCCTACAAATGACACTGTAATAACCACCTTATAAGTGAAGTTGCAGCAGAAAAGTTTTGCTCTACTTACGAATAATTGTGATCTTGGGGTTTGTTTTCTTCAGCATGGTTAAAATATTAAACTTGAAGGCATTTCCACGACTGTCACGATTCTCGTCCAAAAGCTCCGCGTTCCGAGTCTTGAGCTTCTCACAGCATGAATGGAGTGGTATGCGGTCTGAGCTCGCAATAGCAAGTAAAAGCCTCGTTCTGAGCGGAATGAATGCTCGCTGCTGCTGTCTGCTTGGTCGCGTCGCCGCCTACCGCGTGTAGGTGGCAGCGTTGAGATCGGTAGTGGCCACTGCATTTGACTTGGTGACAGCTCTGTTATAAGGGCAACGTCGTCTGTCAGACTTCTTTCCTAACACGGATTGATTGAAGGTAATTTTTTTCATGAAGTTTAATCATTCCAACACAATAGGCCCAGACTTAACTTGGGTCTCAATTTACCGTTGAGAGTTAGAATAGTAGAATACAAGGTGTAGATCCGACATTTGGTTGTGCATCAGCAGTTTTTCTCTTGTTTTGTCAGTCACTGAACATCCCTCAATTAGCCGTGTCAGCTAACATTTTTAGATTGGTAAATTAGTCTATCTATCATGTTATCTACACTGAACAAAAATATAAACGCAACATGTAAAGTGTTGGTCCCATGTTCCATCATGACCTGAAATAAAAGAGGCCAGAAATGTTCCATGTACACAAAAATCTTATTCCTCTCAAATTTTGTGCACAAATTAGTTCACATCCCTGTTACTGAGGAGTTCTCCTTTGCCAAGATAATCCATCCACCTGACAGGTGTGGCATGTCAAGAAGCTGATTAAACAGTAGGGTCATTACACAGGTGCACCTTGTGCTGTGGACAATAAAAGGCCACTCTAAAATGTGCAGTTTTGTCCCACAACACAATGCCACAGATGTCTCAAGTTTTGAGGGATTGTGCAATTTGCATGCTGACTGCGGGAATGTCCACTAGAGCTGTTGCCAGAGAATTGAATGTTCAGTTCTCTACCATAAGCTGCCTCTAACGTAATTTTAGACAATTTGGCAGTACATCTAACCGGCCTCACAACCGCAGAGCCCAGTAGCCACGCCAGCCCAGGACCTCCACATCAGGCTTCTTCACCTGCGGGATCGTCTGAGACCAGCCACCCTGACAGCTGATGAAATTGTCGGTTTGCACAACGGAAGAATTTCTACACAAACTGTCAGAAACCGTCTCAGGGAAGCTCATCTGCGTGCTCGTCGTCATCACCAGGGTCTTGATCTGACTGCAGTTCGGCGTCGTAACTGACTTTAGTAGGCAAATACTCACCTTTGATGACCACTGGTATGCTGGAGAAGTGTGCTCTTCATGGATGAATCCTGGTTTCAACTGTACTGGGCAGATGACAGACGTATGGCGTCGCGTGGGCAAGTGGTTTGCCAATGTCAACGTTGTGAACAGAGTGCCCCATGGCGGCGCTGGGATTATAGTATGGGCAGGCAATAATTTGATTGCACAGAGATACCGTGACGAGATCCAGAGGCCCATTGTCGTGCCATTCATCCGACGTCATCACCTCATGTTTCAGCATGATAATCCATGGCCCCATGTCGCAAGGATCTGTACACAAGTCCTGGAAGCTGAAAATGTCCCAGTTCTTCCATGGCCTGCCTACTCTATCTGACATGTCACCCAGTGAGCATGTTTGGGATGCTCTGGATCTACGTGTACGATATCCAGAAACTTCACACAGCCATTGAAGAGTAGTGGGACAACATTCCACAGGCCACAATCAACTTCCTGGTCAACTTTATGCGAAGGAGATGTGTCGTGCTGCATGAGGCAAATGGGGGTCATCCACGCCCCTAATTTTTTTAAAGGTATCTGTGATATCGGTATTCCCAGTCATGTGAAATCCATAGATTATGGCCTAATTTATTTATTTCAGTTGACTGATTTCTTTATATGAACTGTAACTCAGTAAAATCTTTGAAATGGTTGCATGCTGCGTTGATATTTTTCAGTGTAAATTTGCAGTAACCAAGGCCAAATATCGACCGGCCACCCAGGTGGCCCTCATTGATTTTGTTCGTCACTCTCACTCAGATATCATTAACTTCTTATGGATGGTGGCAGTATTGAGTAGCTTGGATGACTGACGTGCCCAGAGTAAACTGCCTGCTACTCACTCCCAGAAACTAAGATATGCATAGATTTGGATAGAAAACACTCTGAAGTTTCCAAAACTGTTTGAATGATGTCTGTGAGTATAACAGAACTCATATGGCAGGCAAAAACCTGAGAAAAAATCCAAACAGGAAATGGTCTGTAGTATTTCAATTAATTCCCTATCCAAACTACAGTGTCTGTGGGGTCATTTTGCACTTCCTAAGGCTTCCACTAGATGTCAACAGTCTTTAGAACCTTGTTTGAGGCTTCTACTATAAAGTGGGGATGAATAAGAGCTCCTGGAGACAGAACACTGCCAGCAGGGCATGAGCCTCAGGCATGCGCACTCACGTGAGAGGTCGCTCAGTTCCATTGCATTTCTGAAGACAAATAATTTCTCCGGTTGAAACTTTATTGCGGATTTACGATAAAAACATCCTAAAGATTGATTCTATATATCGTTTGACATGTTTTGAATTTTCGTCTGACCAGCGCGTCCTGAATTTGGATTTGTGAACTGAAGGCGCGAACAAAAAGGAGGTATTTGGATATAAAGGATGGACTTTATCGAACAAAACAAACATTTATTGTGGACCTGGGATACCTGGGAGTGCATTCTGATGAAGATCATCAAAGGTAAGTGAATATTTATGATGCTATTTCTGACTAATGTTGACTCCAACATGGCGGATATATTGTTTGGCATGTTTTTGTGTCTGAGCGTCGTACTCAGATTATTGCTTTTTCGGTAAAGCTTTTTTGAAATCTGACACAGCGGTTGCATTAAGGAGAAGTTTATCTAAAGTTCCATGTACAGTGGGGGAAAAAAGTATTTGATCCCCTGCTGATTTTGTACGTTTGCCCACTTACAAAGAAATTATCAGTCTATAATTTTAATAGTAGGTTTATTTGAACAGTGAGAGACAGAATAACAACAAAAAAATCCAGAAAAACGCATGTCAAAAATGTTATAAAATGATTTGCATTTTAATGGGGGAAATAAGTATTTGACCCCTCTGCAAAACATGACTTAGTACTTGGTGGCAAAACCCTCGTTGGCAATCAGAGGTCAGACATTTCTTGTAGTTGGCCACCAGGTTTGCACACATCTCAGGAGGGATTTTGTCCCACTCCTCTTTGCAGATCTTCTCCAAGTCATTAAGGTTTCGAGGCTGACGTTTGGCAACTCGAACCTTCAGCTCCCTCCACAGATTTTCTATGGGATTAAGGTCTGGAGACTGGCTAGGCCACTCCAGGACCTTAATGTGCTTCTTCTTCAGCAACTCCTTTGTTGCCTTGGCCGTGTGTTTTGGGTCATTGTCATGCTGGAATACCCATCCACGACCCATTTTCAATGCCCTGGCTGAGGGAAGGAGGTTCTCACCCAAGATTTGACGGTACATGGCCCCGTCCATCGTCCCTTTGATGCGGTGAAGTTGTCCTGTCCCCTTAGCAGAAAAACACCCCCAAAGCATAATGTTTCCACCTCCATGTTTGATGGTGGAGATGGTGTTCTTGGGGTCATAGGCAGCATTCCTCCTCCTCCAAACACGGCGAGTTGAGTTGATGTCAAAGAGCTCCATTTTGGTCTCATCTGACCACAAGACTTTCACCAGTTGTCCTCTGAGTCATTCAGATGTTCATTGGCAGACTTCAGACGGGCCTGTATATGTATTCTTGAGCAGGGGGACCTTGCGGGCGCTGCAGGATTTCAGTCCTTCATAGTGTGTTACCAATTGTTTTCTTAGTGACTATGGTCCCAGCTGCCTTGAGATCATTGACAAGATCCTCCCATGTAGTTCTGAGCTGATTCCTCACCGTTCTCATGATCATTGCAACTCCACGAGGTGAGATCTTGCATGGAGCCCCAGGCTGAGGGATATTGACAGTTCTTTTGTGTTTCTTCCATTTGCGAATAATCGCACCAAATATTGTCACCTTCTCACAAGCTGCTTGGCGATGGTCTTGTAGCCCATTCCAGCCTTGTATGGGTCTACAATCTTGTTCCTGACATCCTTGGAGAGCTCTTTGGTCTTGGCCATGGTGGAGAGTTTGGAATCTGATTGATTGATTGCTTCTGTGGACAGGTGTCTTTTTTACAGGTAACAAGCTGCGGTTAGGAACACTCCCTTTAAGAGTGTGCTCCTAATCTCAGCTCGTTACCTGTAGAAAAGACACCTGGGAGCCAGAAATCTTTCTGATTGAGAGGGGGTCAAATACTTATTTCCCTCATTAAAATGCAAATCAATTTATAACATTTTTGACATTCGTTTTTCTGGATATTTTTGTTGTTATTCTGTCTCTCACTGTTCAAATAAACCTACCATTAAAATTTTAGACTGATCCTTTCTTTGTCAGTGGGCAAACGTACAAAATCAGCAGGGGATCAAATACTTTTTTCCCCCACTGTATAACACTTGTATTTTCATGAACATTTATGATGAGTATTTCTGTAAATTGATGTGGCTCTCTGCAAAATGTAAACTGTGATTTTTGGATATAAATATGAACTTTATCAAACAAAACATACATGTATTGTGTAACATGAAGTCATATGAGTGTCATCAAAGGTTAGTGATTCATTTTCTCTCTATTTCTGCTTTTTGTGACTCCTCTCTTTGGCTGGAAAATGCCTGTGTTTTTTTGTGTTTAGGCGCTGACCTAACATAATCATTTGGTTTGCTTTCGCCGTAAAGCCTTTTTGAAATCAGACACTGTGGCTGGATTAACAAGAAGTAAAGCTTTAAATTGGTGTATAATACTTGTATGTTTGAGGAATTTTAATTATGAGATTTTTGTTGTTTTGAATTTGCCGCCCTGCACTTTCACTGGCTGTCGTCATATAGATCCCGCTAACGGGAGTCAAGCCATAAGAAGTTTTAACATGGCATAATTCATGGCAAAATGTGTAGAACTGCAGAAAATGTACTTTAAAACGTGTATTTCTTTGTGAAATTCTCGCTTAGGGCCCCCAAAATGCTAGAGCAGGCCCTGACTGTAGCCTAACCAGGGCCAAGCACAGACCTTTTGTGCTCAAACAAAAAAACGTTGCCCCCCCAAATCAATTCCCTGCAACCCTGATTACAGACTCATTGAGCAATTATTACAAGAGAGGAAAGCAGCAGAATCTGATGAGTTAACTATTTTGCTAAACTATTTTGAACTGGAATAAATGCTGCACTTATTACAATCCTTAAGAGTCTATTGACACACCCATGCGTCAATCTAAGTAACATAATAAAAAATCCCCAACAAAATCTGTAGATTTTAGACATATGGGCTGCGTCTCAATCCACCACATCTGCCAATGGTGGCCTTCCGCATCTGCGGTGGAAGATGGCAGAGCTACAAGGTGTTTGTCAGACCATGAGACATCCCGGAAATCGGTCTTCTCACAAAAAACTCTGTAGCGTCTGAACGGTTTGCCCTACAAACTATTATGACCACTCTAAGGAAAGGGGGGAGACTCATGTGAAGGTAACCAATACAAATTAATTGACGTATGGAGGTAGTTTTGTGCCAACAAAGAAAAGGTGCTAAATATGTGTCCAAAAAATATATATATTTCCTGAGCTTTCTTAAATATCCTAGATATACTGGGACAGACACTTCAAAATCTTATTCTTTACAATTTCTTTTTTACATTTTTTTTTTTTTGTAGAATTTATGAATGTGTCATTCAATGCGTTTCTATGGGCTATAGAATTAAAGGCCAAATTCAGTATTTTATCAAATACTTTTGATACCGGAAGGGGTCCTAAAATTCAAAATCAAAAAGCTAAATGATCCATTGTATGACCGTCTTAAAACAATTTCATATGTTAGCTTAGAACATCCCAACGGCATAGACTTTTAGAGGTTAACAATGACCAACACAATTCCAGTCAAAATAGAATATTGTAAGAAATACTGTAGCCTACCATTATTATACTATATCCAACCCAACTCCATTTGTTGCCACTATCATGTATCCCAACGGTTTTCAAACTGTTTGACCAGCGACCCCCAAAAAGGAGCGGTAGGCCTAGAAGACTTGCGACCCCCTGGGCACACACATGTACATGTGCGCACACAAACATGCGCGCACAATCGCTGCGCAAACGTAGCATGTCGTTACAGCCATAAACTCAATGTAAGATAGGCTACAGTGCAAGATAGGCTACAGAAATAAATAAACTGCCTTTTACACCTGCATTTGGAGCTGAAAGTCATTCATTTTAGCAGCCAATATCAACTAGGGATATATCATGTCACTTCTCTGGAGTCCAAAGAAAGTAAAATCATACGAGGTTGCGGGATTGGATGGAAAAGCATGTTCTGTCTGCACGGCAACATCACTTTGGAGGACAGCCTGTGTGCCGTGTGGCCCTGTTCTTCCTCACAAATATCCTAATAAATTTACCAGAATATGCTACATCTTCATCCCTTAATATTGGAGGCGGTGCGATGTTACAGCTGTTTATCTTTATATCAAATCAAAATCAAATCAAATCAAATCAAATTTATTTATATAGCCCTTCGTATATCAGCTGAAATCTCAAAGTGCTGTACAGAAACCCAGCCTAAAACCCCAAACAGCAAGCAATGCATGTGAAAGAGGCACGGTGGCTAGGAAAAACTCCCTAGGAAAAACTCCCTAGAAAGGCCAAAAACCTAGGAAGAAACCTAGAGAGGAACCAGGCTATGAGGGGTGGCCAGTCCACTTCTGGCTGTGCCGGGTGGATATTATAACAGAACATGGTCAAGATGTTAAAATGTTCATAAATGACCAGCATGGTCAAATAATAATAATCATTGTAGTTGTCGAGGGTGCAACAAGCACGTCCGGTGAACAGGTCAGGGTTCCGTAGCCGCAGGCAGAACAGTTGAAACTGGAGCAGCAGCATGGCCAGGTGGACTGGGGACAGCAAGGAGTCATCATGCCAGGTAGTCCCGAGGCATGGTCCTAGGGCTCAGGTCCTCCGAGAGAAAGAAAGAACGAGAGAAAGAGAGAATTAGAGAGAGCATATTTAAATTCACACAGGACACCGGATAAGACAAGAGAATACTCCAGATGTAACAGACTGACCCTAGCCCCCCGGCACATAAACTACTGCAGCATAAATACTGGAGGCTGAGACAGGAGGGATCAGAAGACACTGTGGCCCCATCCGATGATACCCCCGGACACGGCCAAACAGGCAGGATATAACCCCACCCACTTTGCCAAAGCACAGCCCCCACACCACTAGAGGGATGTCTACAACCACCAACTTACCGTCCGAAGACAAGGCCGAGTATAGCCCACAAAAATCTCCGCCATGTCACAACCCAAGGGGGGGGGCGCCAACCCAGACAGGAAGACCACGTCAGTGACTCAACCCACTCAAGTGACGCACCCCTCCCATGGACGGCATGGAAGAACACCAGTAAGTCAGTGACTCAGCCCCTGTAATAGGGTTAGAGGCAGAGAATCCCAGTGGAAAGACGGGAACCGGCAAGGCAGAGACAGCAAGGGCGGTTCGTTGCTCCAGCCTTTCCGTTCACCTTCACACTCCTGGGCCAGACTACACTTAATCATAGGACCTACTGAAGAGATAAGTCTTCAGTAAAGACTTAAAGGTTGAGACTGAGTCTGCGTCTCTCACATGGGTAGGCAGACTATTCCATAAAAATGGAGCTCTATAGGAGAAAGCCCTACCTCCAGCCGTTTGCTTAGAAATTCTAGGGACAATTAGGAGGCCTGCGTCTTGTGACCGTAGCGTACGTGTAGGTATGTACGGCAGGACCAAATCGGAAAGATAGGTAGGAGCAAGCCCATGTAATGCTTTGTAGGTTAGCAGTAAAACCTTGAAATCAGCCCTTGCCTTAACAGGAAGCCAGTGTAGGGAGGCTAGCACTGGAGTAATATGATCAAATTTTTTGGTTCTAGTCAGGATTCTAGCAGCCGTATTTAGCACTAACTGAAGTTTGTTTAGTGCCTTATCCGGATAGCCGGAAAGTAGAGCATTGCAGTAGTCCAGCCTAGAAGTAACAAAAGCATGGATTAATTTTTCTGCATCATTTTTGGACAGAAAGTTTCTGATTTTTGCAATGTTACGTAGATGGAAAAAAGCTGTCCTTGAAACAGTCTTGATATGTTCTTCAAAAGAGAGATCAGGGTCCAGAGTAACACCGAGGTCCTTCACAGTTTTATTTGAGACGACTGTACAACCATCCAGATTAATTGTCAGATTGAACAGAAGATCTCTTTGTTTCTTGGGACCTAGAACAAGCATCTCTGTTTTGTCCGAGTTTAAAAGTAGAAAGTTTGCAGACATCCACTTCCTTATGTCTGAAACACAGGCTTCTAGCGAGGGCAATTTTGGAGCTTCACCATGTTTCATTGAAATGTACAGCTGTGTGTCATCCGCATAGCAGTGAAATTTAACATTATGTTTTCGAATGACATCCCCAAGAGGTAAAATATATAGTGAAAACAATAGTGGTCCTAAAACGGAACCTTGAGTAACACCGAAATTTACAATTGATTTGTCAGAGGACAAACCATTCACAGAGACAAACTGATATCTTTCCGACAGATAAGATCTAAACCAGGCCAGAACTTGTCCATGTAGACCAATTTGGGTTTCCAATCTCTCCAAAAGAATGTGGTGATCGATGGTATCAAAAGCGGCACTAAGATCTAGGAGCACGAGGACAGATGCAGAGCCTCGGTCTGACGTCATTAAAAGGTCATTTACCACCTTCACAAGTGCAGTCTCAGTGCTATGATGGGGTCTAAAACCAGACTGAAGCGTTTCGTATACATTGTTTGTCTTCAGGAAGGCAGTGAGTTGCTGTGCAACAGCTTTTTCAATTTTTTTTTGAGAGGAATGGAAGATTCGATATAGGCCGATAGTTTTTTATAAATTCTGGGTCAAGATTCGGCTTTTTCAAGAGAGGCTTTATTACTGCCACTTTTAGTGAGCCTGGTACACATCCGGTGGATAGAGAGCCGTTTATTATGTTCAACATAGGAGGGCCAAGCACAGGAAGCAGCTCTTTCAGTAGTTCAGTTGGAATAGGGTCCAGTATGCAGCTTGAGGGTTTGGAGGCCATGATTATTTTCATCATTGTGTCAAGAGATATAGTACTAAAACACTTTAGTATCTCCCTTGAGCCAAGGTCCTGGCAGAGTTGTGCAGACTCAGGACAATGGAGCTTTGGAGGAATACCCAGATTTAAAGAGGAGTCCGTAATTTGCTTTCAAATGATCATGATCTTTTCCTCAAAGAAGTTCATAAATGTATTACTGCTGAAGTGAAAGCCATCCTCCATTTGCGAATGCTGCTTTTTAGTTAGCTTTGCGACAGTATCAAAAAGAAATTTCGGATTGTTCTTATTTTCCTCAATTAAGTTGGAAAAATAGGATGATCGAGCAGCAGTGAGGGCTCTTCGATACTGCACGGTACTGTCTTTCCAAGCTAGTCGGAAGACTTCCAGTTTGGTGTGGCGCCATTTCCGTTCCAATTTTCTGGAAGCTTGCTTCAGAGCTCGTGTATTTTCTGTATACCAGGGAGCTAGTTTATTATGACAGATGTTTTTAATTTTTAGGGGTGCAACTGCATCTAGGGTATTGCGCAAGGTTAAATTGAGTTCCTCGGTTAGGTGGTTAACTGATTTTTGTCCTCTGACGTCCTTGGGTAGGCAGAGGGAGTCTGGAAGGGCATCAAGGAATCTTTGGGTTGTCTGAGAATTTATAGCACGACTTTTAATGCTCCTTGGTTGGGGTCTGAGCAGATTATTTGTTGCAATTGTAAACGCAATAAAATGGTGGTCCGATAATCCAGGATTATGAGGAAAAACATTAAGATCCACAACATTTATTCCATGGGACAAAACTAGGTCCAGAGTATGACTGTGGCAGTGAGTAGGTCCAGAGACATGTTGGACAAAACCCACTGAGTCGATGATGGCTCCGAAAGCCTTTTGGAGTGGGTCTGTGGACTTTTCCATGTGAATGTTAAAGTCACCAAAAATTAGAATATTATCTGCTATGACTACAAGATCCGATAGGAATTCAGGGAACTCAGTGAGGAACACTGCATATGGCCCAGGAGGCCTGTAAACAGTAGCTATAAAAAGTGAGTGAGTAGGCTGCATAGATTTCATGACTAGAAGCTCAAAAGACGAAAACGTCATTGTTTTTTTTTTTGTAAATTGAAATTTGCTATCGTAGATGTTAGCAACACCTCCGCCTTTGCCGGATGCATGGGGGGTATGGTCACTAGTGTAACCAGGGGGTGAGGCCTCATTTAACACAGTAAATTCATCAGGCTTAAGCCATGTTTCAGTCAGGCCAATCACATCAAGATTATGATCAGTGATTAGTTCATTGACTATAACTGCCTTGGAAGTGAGGGATCTAACATTAAGTAACCCAATTTTGAGATGTGAAGTATCACAATCTCTTTCAATAATGGCAGGAATGGAGGAGGTCTTTATACTAGTGAGATTACTAAAGCGAACACCGGCATTTTTAATTTTGCCCAACCTAGATCGAGGCACAGACACGCTCTCAATGGGGAAAGCTGAGCTGACTACGCTGACTGTGCTAATGGCAGACTCCACTAAGCTGGCAGGCTGGCTAACAGCCTTCTGCCTGGCCTGCACCCTATTTCATTGTGGAGCTAGAGGAGTTAGAGCCCTGTCTATGTTCGTAGATAAGATGAGAGCACCCCTCCAGCTAGGATGGAGTCCGTCACTCCTCAACAGGCCAGGCTTGGTCCTGTTTGTGGGTGAGTCCCAGAAAGAGGGCCAGTTATCTACAAATTCTATCTTTTGGGAGGGGCAGAACACAGTTTTCATCCAGCGATTGAGTTGTGAGACTCTGCTGTAGAGCTCATCACTCCCCCTAACTGGGAGGGGGCCAGAGACAATTACTCGATGCCGACACATCTTTCTAGCTGATTTACACTCTGAAGCTATGTTGCGCTTGGTGACTTCTGACTGTTTCATCCTAACATCGTTGGTGCCGACGTGGATAACAATATCTCTATACTCTCTACACTCGCCAGTTTTAGCTTTAGCCAGCACCGTCTTCAGATTAGCCTTAACTTCGGTAGCCCTGCCCCCTGGTAAACAGTGTATGATCGCTGGATGATTCGTTTTAAGTCTAATACTGCGGGTAATGGAGTCGCCAATGACTAGGGTTTTCAATTTGTCAGAGCTAATGGTGGGAGCCGTCGGCGTCTCAGACCCCACAGCGGGAGGAGTAGAGACCAGAGAAGTCTCGGCCTCCGACTCACTTAATAGGGAGAACCGGTTGAAAGTTTCTGTCGGCTGAATAAGCGACACCGGTTGAGCATTCCTACAGCGTTTCCCTCCAGAAGCCATGAGAAAGTTGTCCGCCTGCGGGGACCGTGCGAGGGGGTTGATACTAACGTTATTATCTGTACTTGCTGGTGGCACAGACGCTGTTTCATCCTTTCCTACACTGAAATTACCCTTGCCTAGCGATTGCGTCTGAAGCTGGGCTTGCAGCACAGCTATCCTTGCCGTAAGGCGATCGTTCTCCTGTATATTATAAGTACAACGACTGCAATTAGAAGGCATCATGTTAATGTTACTTAGCTTCGGCTGTTTGAAGTCCTGACGAACCATGTCCAGATAAAACCTCCGGAGTAAGAAAGTTGAATGAAAAAAGTTGAGTGAGGGTAAAAGTAAAAATATACGGTCATGAAAAAGTAAAAACCGTTAGGTAGCAAAGTAAGATCGGCAACAAAAACGCACAGCAGCGTAAACAAGTCTGCAAGTTGATCAAAAAATACTATTTAACATTTAAATTAAATTATCTAAGAGTCCTGTTTAAGTAGTATTTAAGTATTTTTGATACTTTGTGCAACGCAATTGATAAAAACTATTCGGCTGGAGAGTCCCGAGTGGCGCAGCGGTCAGTAGCCACCCAAACTAGGCTTATCTAAAATATGAAAATGATCAATCAAATCACCAGGTAGCCTATTATTCTGGCAAAGATAAGTCAGTAGTAGATTGTTTGCGTATGCATGTGTTTGTGCCTGTGTGTCTCTTAATAACCTCTCTTGGGTAGGGGGCAGTATTTTGACGTCCAGATGAAAAGCATGCCCAAAGTAAACTGCCTGTTACTCAGGCCCAGAAGCTAGGATATGCATATAATAGATAGAAAACACTCTAAAGTTTCTGAAACTGTTCAAATTATGTCTGTGAGTATAACAGAACTGATATGGCAGGCGAAAACCCGAGGACAAACCCCCCACCACCCCCAAAACAATTCAGCCTACCCCTATTTTCAATGGCTATCACTTTTATTATAAGGCCAAGTCCTCCCAGATTGCAGTTCCTAGGGCTTCCACTAGATGTCAACAGTCTTTAGAAAGAGTTTCAGGCTGGTTTTTGGAAAAATTAGCCAGAAATTGTAGTTTTTCTAGGTGACTCCCATTTTGGCTGTAGTGTTTCAAAGCACGTGTAAGAGAGCGGGTTCTTTGGTATTGTTCTCCGGTAAAGACAATAACGATTCTCCGCCTTAAATTTTATCATTTACGTATTAGGGTACCTAAGGTTTGATTATAAACGTTGTTTGACTTGTTTGGAAAAGTTTATTAGTAACGTTTGGGATTAATTTTGTATGCATTTTGATGGAGGGAAACTGGGTGGATTATTGACTGAGCTAAACTGAGTTTTTATGGATATAAAGAAGGACATTATCGAACAAAAGGACCATTTGTGATGTAACTGGGACCTTTTGGAGTGCCAACAGAAGAAAATCATCAAAGGTAAGGCATTTTTTATATTGCTATTTCTGACTTTTGTGTCGCTCCTGCCTGGTTGAAATATGTTTTTCATGTGTTTGAATGCGGGGTGCTGTCCTCAGATAATAGCATGGTGTGCTTTCGCCGTAAAGCCTTTTTGAAATCTGATACAGCGGCATTAACAAGAGGTTAAGCTTTATTTTGATGTATTACACTTGTGATTTTATGCAAGTTAAATATTTCTAATACCGTTGTTTGAGTTTCGCGCTCTGCAATTTCACCGGATGTTGGCCAGGTACCGTCCCACCTGCCCATAAGAAGTTTTAACAGTCCAAGTTGTTCCATAAGGTGTAGTTTTATCAGTTTTTTAAATCTGATTTTACTGCTTGCATGAGTTACTGTGCGTTTCCCGGAGTCGGTTCTGGACCTGGGGACTGTGAAGAGACCCTTTGTGGCATATGTTGTGGGGTATGCATGGTGTCTGACTAGGCTACTAGTCATTTAAACAGACAGCTCAGTGGTTTCAACATGTTAATACCTCTCGCAAAGACAAGTAGTGGTGCAGTCAATCTCTCCTCCACTTTGAGCCAGGAGTGTCATGCCTGCACCCACTCCTCCACCCTGGCGCTCGAGGGCGCCAGGCTACCCGTCATCATACACTCCTGTTACCAACATTACGCGCAGCTGCGCTCATTGGACTCATTCACTTTGTTGATTACCCCCTGTATATCTGTCTGTTCCTTGGTTGTGTTCCCTGTGTCCGCATTGTTCCGTATTGTGTTTGTTATGTATTCCTGTCCAGACGCTGTTCCTGTTCTGTTTCATGTCCGTCAGTTAATAAACCTTCACTCCCGGACCTGCTTCTCATCTCCTGTGTCGCTCCCGTAGCAATATGTGACAAGGAGAGGTTGACATGCATGTCATTGATGTTAGCTCTCCGTGAATATTAAGGGCCAGCCGTGCTGCTCTGTTCTGGGCCAACTGTAATTTGCCTATGTCCCTCTTTGTGGCACTTAACCATATGGGCAGTAGTCCAGGTGCTACATTATAGCTCACGTGTATAATGTTGAGTCATCAGCATACATAGATAGTCAGTGCCAGTAACAGGTCATTAGTAAAGATTGAAAAAAGTAAGGGGCCTAGACCACTGCCCGGGAAAGGCCCGACGCTACCTGGATTATGTTAGAGACGCTTCCATTAAAGAACTCCCCCTGTTTCTGATAACACCCTCTGACAGGTAACTCTCGAGCCACGAAATAGCAGGGGATGTAAAGCTATAACACATACATTTTCCAGCAGCAGATTATGATCGGTAATGTCAAAAGCTACACTGAAATCTAACAAAACAGCTCCCACAAGCTTCTTTTGATCCATTTCTTTCAGCCAATCATCAGCCATTTGTGTAAGTGCTGTACATGTTGAGGGCCCTTCCCTATAAGCATGCTGAAAGTCAGTTGATAATTTGTTTACTGTGAAATAGCATTGTATCTGGTCAAACACAATTGTTTTCAAAAAGTTTACTAAGGGTTGGTAGGGCAAAGGGGCATGTGCTCTGCACAGCTAGAACCCTATCTGTGCACGTGCCTGAGCCTAATAGTATCAAAGGGTAGCCATAGCTCAGCCACGGGAGATGAAGGTATGCACAGGAGGCAATATGATTTCCAAAAGGTGCAGGATTCATTGAATAAAGGAGACAAGAGTTAGCTTCATGTATTCATGTAGCTACATATTCATGTATCCTAATGCTGGCCTGATCCCCTCCTTCTCATCCGAAGAGCTGAAATCAACTGATTTAAATACCCTCTGTGTCAGAAATCCCGAGCTAGTGGAATAAACTATCCCCAAATATGAACAGGCGGCGTCAGGTAAGTAGGCTATGTTATCCCCAGATTTCTTATATATTGCCATGTCGGCACCAAACGACTCAATACATTAATGTTTGCCTGACAAATGACAACAGATTAGAAATCTTCTCAAAAGTAAATTCTCCCGTGGACAGCTGAAATGGATATGCTTATTCCCAATCTACACGTGCGTGGAAGCTATCCCCTGGATAGTCACAAAACGTGTTGATGCCTTCAATTGTGTCAGCAAAGCCATGCACATTTACATAGAAAAAAAACATAACATCAAACTTACTTTGCTGATTGTCTGTGGTGTTGCTCCTTCTGCTGGTCGAAATTTGAGACAAAATATCTACAGGAAAGTATTATTAAACTGACTTCAAAACGCGGGTCCAAGTGCACAAGACAGAAGTAGACTTCATGCACGTGATGCAGCCATACTAACAGGTGTTTACATGGTTTTGTGCATGTGCCAGGCGATACAAATTTCTACTTCAGTAAGGACGGGCGCTCCAAAAAGTCGGTTAAACAAAACTTTCCTGCACAGACCACTGACAGAGTATGTTCAAATGCAATTCTATTCAACATTCTGGTTTGTAAGGAACATTTTCACAATTCTGCAGTGCTTTGTTTCAGACTGTATACCAAGACAGATTTATTAGGCAACCACCTGAAGAACAGTTAAGGGAAAGTGATAGGCCTACAGGTAAGAAATGCTTTTTGTTTTCTTGAATACTGGAATGATTAAACTCAAATTACTCAAAGACAAGGAGATTATCGACTGCAATGGTAGGCCTACGTAGGCTACTGTAACAATGAGCTACAGAAGATATGGTTGAGCCATGGATGTGTTGCCAAATTGCTGTCAAATGTTGTTTGCTAAATCAATGCAGCCTCTGTTATGAACTGGACATGGAGGCTAGCAAATGCTGCAAATAACTCAACAACATGTTTTCAGTGTGGTGCGTAAAGTTCACATTTTAATAGTGATCGTCCAAGTGTCAAAAGAAGGAAAGAGTTGGGGAAAATGGCCCGCTACAGTCACATGTGTAATGATTGCCGTCTCTGGGAGTCTGGGTCATCATTACAGCTAGGTAGGCTAATGGCTTTGTAACAATATATAATTCTTATGCTATTTGGGGAATTTTCTCACAAATCCAGCAATTGATGAACTCTTGACCAGGAATGTTACACACCAAGAAAAAAGGGTTCCTCAAGTGTTCTTTGGGAAGGGTGATGGTTCTATGTGGAACCTTAATAACTTAAAGAACCCTTTGAGCCCTTCAATAGTTATTTTCAGTTCACGAAAGGGTTATTTGCTCTTTAAGTGATAATTAAAATGTAGGGGAGGCGGCTCATTGGATTATTTTGGGACGTGGTTTGCTCACAGTTCTTTTTGTGCAACGGTGAGTGAGAGTGTAATTCCAGTTTATCTAATGTGTTGTGTTATTCTATTACTTATTGAATGACTATGGCCAGTGATGGTGTCTTGTGTAGTATGGCCTTGTGTCAATTGAGAAGGCTTGACTAAATTAGTCAGTGGTTCTCAATTCTCTTCTCAGGGACCCCCCAGCTGTTCCAGAGATAGCTCACTTGATTCAACTTGTCAATAAACACAATAATTACACTTATGGAATTTTATCAATATAATATGGCTGACCAGAATTTAAAAAAAACTATGGTTAGATTGAGAAAGGTTCTTTATAAAACATAAAAATCCTGAATTGTTCAGTCAGTGGACGAATGTCTTTTCTGTTTCTGCTGTATTTTTTACCATTCACTAGTACTTTAAACGACCGGTCACTGAGTTGATCAGTGCTCAGTGTTCAAGTGCTGGCTGAGTTGTTGGGGTGGAGAAGGACCCTTACTCTTTTTCCATTGATGATGTTGGGCATGTCATCGGCTTGTGTGTCATAGTGGCGTTTTGCTGTCAGCCCTTTGGCTTGTTTTCTTGCTATGACATTTTGTACCATTTGCAGTTTGAGAAGTTTTTTCATGATGAGTGTCTCCTTTTGTTGTCTCTTCTGGATGGAGTTGCAGGTGGCACATTTGCTGATATAGATCTTTACGTCTTCCGTAATCCTTGGCCAGAAAATAGCATCACGTGCATTTCTGAGGCTGGCCTCTATGCCTGAGTGGCCAGAGTGGATTTTGGGTAGAAAGTCAGTGGGTAACATGTCAGGGATGAAGACCCTGTTTCCTTTGAATATCAGTCCATTTTCTATGGTGAAATTATCTTTGTACGTCCAGAAATGTTTCAGTGTGTAACTTACAGTCTGTTAGGTTCCAGGCCAGCCATTGTTGATTTGAGCATGCAGAGCCTGAAACAGTGGGTCCTGGGAAGGGTGTGCTTTGATTCCATTGCCTTAGTCAAGATGTTGACATCACTGGTGTGATCCACCTGTTCCAGGTCAGTTGTGGCCAGTCCCATAGCCTAGACAGTGGCTGGTGTTTGCATTTGTCTGTACTCTGTGGTTGATTGAGCAGCTCTGGACAGGAAGTCAGCTACATGTAGTTTCTTTGCCTTGTTTGTATTGCACATGGAGTTGGTATCTTTGTAGCCTTAGCAACATTCTCTGCAGTCACTTGTGTGCTGTAAGTAGGGATTTCTTGAAGGTCATCTTGAGCGGTTTGTGGTTGCTGTGTATTGTTATGAACTCTCTGCCATGTAGATACTGGTCAAAATTGTCACATTCAAAAACAATGGAAAGACATTCTTTCTCAATCTGTGCATATCTTTGTTCTGTCTGACTCAATGTTCTGGAGGCAAATGCAACAGGTTGTCCTTTCTGTAGAAGGGCTGCACCCAAACCTGTCTCACTGGCATCACACTGCAGTGTGACTTCATCATTCAGGTCGTAGTATTTGAGCACTGGGTGTTGTGTGACTAACTGTTTGATAGTCACGGCTGCTATCTCATGCTGTGGTAGACATGTCCAGTCAATGTCCTTGTCAGTCAGTCTTCTGAGCGGCTCACACATATCAAATAGATGGGGCATACATTTTGCAAGATAGTTCACAAACCACAACAGCCGCTGTAGTGACTTGACGTCGGTCAGTGTACCCATGTTCTGAACGACTGTTATTTTCTCTGGGTCAGGGTGAAGGCCCTCTGTGGTGAGAAGATGACCCATGTATGTCACACTTGGCAGCTTTAACCTGAGTTTCTTTTTGTTCAGCTTCAGATTGATATCTTTTGCTCTCTGCAAGAGAGTTGTGAGGTTTCTGTCATGATCTGCCATTGCCTCTTCGTTTGTGTTGCCACATCCATAGAGTAGAATGTCATCTTTGATCACACTCCTTTTAGTCCCTGTAGTGCTTCACACTGTCTGTGCTGGTTTTCTTCAGTCACTGGCCTGATTCCAAATTGCATTCTCAGCCGTCTATACCTACCTATAGGTGTCCAGAAAGTTGTTAGATAGCAGCTCACATCAAGTTTGACTTGCCAATATCCATGTTTGGCATTGAGTACTGAGAATACCTTTGTGTTGGATATCTCTGGTAGAATCTCTTTTATTGTAGGCATCTGGAAGTGGCTTTGTTGAGTGCACTGGAGTCTATGCATACTTGTAGTTTATCAGGTTTTTCAATGATAACCATGTTGGTGATCCACGGTGTTGGTTCTGTGACTTTTGTGATGATGTCTGCATTGTCCATTGAATGTATGGCCTTTGTGATCCTTTCCTTCAGTGGAATAGGTATCCGTCTTGATAGCTGCTGCACAGGCCGGGCTGTGTTGTCTACTTCTATGGGTGTAGCTCTCAAGGAAGACAGGCAAGCCCATCGAACACATCATTGTACTTGGAGATGATCTCCTCATTTGTCATGATGACCTCAGTGGATGTGATGCTTGGGTGTCGACATGATGTAAGACATGGCTGTGGTTCACATGTAGTAGGCTAAGTCTTTCACACGTGTCATTTGACAGCAGAGGAATCTGGGATGTCTCCATGACCTGAAATTTGACATGAAACATTTTTCCATCATGATCTGCTTTGAGATTACATTCTCCTGTTGGCTTTATCAGTGTGTCGTCATATAGTTTGCGTGTAGCTTTGCTCGGTAGGAGAACTAGATTGCCGTCTTGCATGACTCGCTGTATGTCCCGATAGCTTTTGACATTCACTTGATCCTGTGTCTAGTTGACATTTAATTGTATGGCTGGGGTCATATGTCAATGGCTCGTCACTGAGTGGAGCTAGCTTATGAACCATTTGTTTGCCTTGTCTTACACAGAATTAACCAGTGAGATGTACCACATTGCATCTGTTGTTGGTCATCTGACTCATTGTCTTCCACTAACAGATTGAGTTGAGGTTTGTGTTTTGCTTGTTTACTAACTTTGGCAAAATGGTTTCGTTTTCCACATGCTTTACAGGTGACACTGTATGCTGGGCATTTGGCTTTGGCATGTACTGAACCACAGTAATGACATGGTAAGTCGTTTGGCAGTTTACTTTTGTTAGTATACACTGTAAAGTTGTCTGTTTACAACCATAGGTTTGGCCTTTTGATTGTGAACGTTGCTCACGGTAGGTATAATGTCTGGTTCACCTAAACCAATTTTCTTGATTTGCATTTGTGCTTGTCCACTTGAACGACACACGTCTATGGCTTTGTTCAATGTGAGGTTTGTTTCTCTGAGCATGCTCGCTCGCACAGCTATATCTTTAGTGCCTATGACAAGCCTGTCACGGACTAGTTCCTCTCGTAATGCGCCAAATTCACGTGTCTGCTAGCTTTCTCAGATGTGCAATGTACAGCTCTGATGTTTAACATTGACGTCTTCTGGCATGTGCAGATGCCGCTGTAAGAGATGGCATTCCTTTCCCGTCACTATGCAGACTTTTGCTTCCTTTTTGTCCAGACCGGTAGCTAACTCATAGTTTTACCATAGTGCTTGAACAAATGTCCAGTTGCTATATATATTTTTTATTTTATTATTCTACTTTTTTTTGTAGCTGGTTAGCTAGTTGACAAGTCCCTTCCTACTGTGCATTTCTCTGTGTATCGTTTTGATATTTTGGTTAGTCAAGGACACACCTATTTGGTTCTGACTTCTGACATCATGTTTTGTATGCCGATTATTCAATACAAGAGCAAGCATCAATGGGTAGCATGTATACAGCTCCATTCAGTGCATAGTAAGTAATGCCTAACTTAGCTCCCTCCTACTATAGAGTATCACACTAAGATACAAATAACATCAGCTCCATCTATTGGCTTGGCGACATCTCGTAACATATATAACCTTTTTTAATGGTTCTTTATAGAACCTTAGGAAAGGGGTTCTTTAAAGCACCACACAAGTTCCATTTAAAACCTTATGAGCATGGTTCTTTATTGAACCTTCAAAAAAGGGTTCTATATAGCACCAAAAAGGGTTCTACAAGCCAAAGAACCCCTATCTGGTACTATTTAGAACCATTATTGTTTTAGTGTGTACTAACTTGGATCCCGTCTCTTGCTCAGGTTCTTCACAAAGAACACTAAGACCAGATGCTGAGGATGGAGGAGGTCAGATCTGCTGGTGAACATGTAACAACCCTTTTAACAATCATATTTCCCCAAATTTGAGAGTGGTCACTCTTTCTGAGCCATACACAATCCAAACAACATCCAACTCAAACATGACCGACCCACAGACTCACTGCTAAGGTTTTCCTGCACTCCCCCATTTGCAGATTATCAGTCATTTTTACACATACACACATTTCATGATTACACACAGCCTCTCACACATGCCGGCACAGACAGCCATGAACTCAGAATAATCCAAATCCATGCTTGATCTGGTTTTATTTCTCTCTATAAAGAGATTAATAGTTTGACAGAATCTATTTGATAGAGCTGCAGTATATTATCACCTCTTGTGTGGCAGCCTGGCTGGCAGCTCAGTTCTGCATGGTACATAAACCCAAGCGTGACTGTGCATATTGGATAATACTGTAGGCCAGGGTTTCCCAAACTCGGTCCTCGGTCCTCGGTCATCGGTCCTAGTTTGGGAAACCCTGCTGTAGGCCACCCCAATAGTGATGACAGGAGGTGTGTTTTTATGCAGGGTGTTGGGGTGTAGGATTCTAACAGGACATTAATGTGGTCATCTTAATGATAGGCCACTGCTCAGATTACTTCCTGGGTTTTTGTACTGTATAATGCAGGCCTGGACAATTCCAGTCCTCCAGTGCCTGATTAGTGTCACAGTTTCCCCCATCATCCCTAGCAAACACACCTGATTTAAACTAATTGCATGTTTAACTGAATATCATGATTAGTTGATTATTGGAGTCAGGTGTGTTAGCTGTGGCTGGGGCAAAAGTGTGACACCAATCAGGCCCCGAGGACTGGAGTTGCCCAGGCCTGTATGTGTGTGTGCGTGTGTGAGCGTGCATGTTGCTTTTAAGGCAAGTAGGCCTAATTAATTCACACCATTTTTTTTCAATTTGAAAAGTAATGTGCATTTTCAGTTCTTACACATCATACAATTTAATTTACAGTCAATTTAGAATAAGAGGCTTGCTACTGATCCACCATGGAAAAGTCCTTACATTGGGGATAAAAACACAACCTCGTCAGGAATCTAATGTACTCTAGTCTCCAGAGACTTAAGCTTCTTGCTGTATGACTCTGGCCTGGCTGTTATACCTCATACCCCTAATATAGTGCTAACGAGTCATCCATATAGAATGTGTGTTTCAGCAGAACAGAGGAGAGGTGTTTTAACCAGGGGTGTATGTTTGTATGTGCGTGCGTGCGTGCCTTTCCTTTCCTCTCCTATCCTCTGCTCTCCACTTCTCTCCTCCGTATTTGTCTCCACTCTGGCTCATACAGTGTTGCTGATAATGACTGGTCTGAGCATTACTGAACTGGAGAGACACAAATACCATGTATCGGTGGATTTTCATTTCCTGACAGCCTAATGCAACAGGTGACTCAGCTAGATACATAAATCATCCTCACAACACATTACTAACTCATAGACTGCATCAAGTTGCCAACAGCCTGCAACACATTGTTCTTCCCACATCGCCTCACGCTGTGAGCAGCTCTCAGCCCTGCACTGGCGATGCTGAGTCTTGAAGCTCTGACGTAGCTGTACTCTGTACGGGCCGTGTCCTGCTGAGTTGGCTCCCCGGGTGAGGTGTGTGTTTTAATGTTTTAAGAACTCTGCTTGTAGCCTATCTCTCCCCGCCCGGCTGGCATCTCCTTGATCCATGCCATCCATTTCATCCACATCTTCCAACACCCAATCATAATTAAAATCTCTTCAGAAAGAGCTAGCTAGGTGGAAACTAATTAGAGACAAACATTATTTTCTCTTCGACACAAATCAAAAAAGGTCCAACTTCTTTCCTCAACTGCCTGTGATGTGTCATGCTACGGGGGAGTACAAGTGAAGAGAGAGATTGGCGATGCGAGGCGTTTGTTACATTTTTGTAGCCTGTTTTTGATCATGAAGATCACAGTATTCTTTACCGTCTGAGACACCACTCAGTGGGCAAATTAACTCCCCCTAAGAAGTGTGGGAGCACGGAGAGCGTGGGTGGGTGAGAGAGGCAGTTTGCCTGCTCAATGGACAGGCTCCTTTAAAGTTTAAAGGGAATGCTTTTTGTGTCCCTTGGCTGGGTAATTACGGCTTGGCCTTGGTGTCGCGGTGTGTGTTTAATGGTATGGTTGGGCTGTCACCCATTGCCCTAGCACATGGCCATGGAACGCTGGCTGGACTTAGATTGGAGTTAGAGGGCAACAGAGTTTGCTCACAAATCTGTTCAGTGTTATGTCAGCTAGTGAGGTTGAAAAACGGAGTGGCTGTGGTTCTGACATTTCTGGACCTCTCCCCCCACGGCCAAAGGTCGAAAGTTTCTGTGCATATGTGTGGAATTCTCTACTTTACGCACAGTCTCTGCTCTACTCGTAGAGAACCGGCTACTCTGGCAAATGGGGCTCATTTAATCAAATCAAATCAAACTTTATTTGTCACATGCGCCGAATACAAGTGTAGACTTTACAGTGAAATGCTTACTTACAAGCCCTTAACCAACAGTGCAGTTCAAGAAGAGTTTAAGTAAATATTTACCAAGGAAACTAAAATAAAAAGTAATTAAAAAAAGTAACACAATAAGAATAACAATAACGAGGCCACTGTATATACAGGGGGCACCGGTACCAAGTCAGTGTGCAGGGGTACAGGCTAGTTGAGGTAATTTGTACATGTAGGTGGGGGTGAAGTGACTATGCATAGATAATAAACACCGAGTAGCAGCAGTGTACAAAAGGGAGGGGGGTCAATGTAAATTGTCCAGTGGCGACTTTATTTATTGTTCAGCAGTCTTAGCTTTGGGGTAGAAGCTGTTGAGGAGCCTTTTAGTCTTAGACTTGGTGTTCCGATACCACTTGCCATGTGGTAGCAGAGAAAACAGTCTATAACTTGGGTGACTGGAGTCTCTGACAATTTTATGGGGTTTCCACTGACACCGCCTATTATATAGGTCCTGGATGGCAGGAAGCTTGGACCCAGTGATGTACTGGGCCGTTCGCACTACCCTCTGTAGCTCCTTACGGTCAGATGCCGAGCAGTTGCCATACCAGGCGGTGATGCAACCGGTCAGGATGCTCTCGATGGTGCAGCTGTAGAACCTTTTGAGGATCTGGGGACCAATGCGAAATCTTTTCAGTCTCCTGAGGGGGAAAAGGTTTTGTCGTGCCCTCTTCACAACTGTCTTGGTATGTTTGGACCATGATAGTTCGTTGGTGATGTGGACACCAAGGAACTTGAAACTCTCGACCCACTCCACTACAGCCCCGTTGATGTTAATGGGGGCCTGTTCGGCCCACCTTTTCCTGTAGTCCACGATCAGCTCCTTTGTCTTGCTCACATTGAGGGAGAGTGTGTTGACCTGGCACCACATTGCCAGTTCTCTGTCCTCCTCCCTATAGGCCGTCTCATCGTTGTCGGTGATCAGACCTACCAATGTTTTGTCGTCAGCAAACTTAATGAAGTTAGATCAAAGAACCAATGTCTGCAAGATCACATAATGATAGTATTCTACATGAAGATCCGAAACACTTTCTGCTCATGTGTTTCCCTGTAGCCTATGCACACATTTTTGTGGTCACCCTCCCTTCACATTTCTCACTGTCAATTGAGAATTATTCAAGTTTTACCGGTGAAACGTCCATGCAGCATCTGCATAACAACCATTTGATCTCAATCAGTTTAATGAGAATATGCATTTAGATCTTCTTGAGTTGTAAAGTGTTGTTTCGAAGTAGCCTAAAGTGTTACAGTAATGTGATGGACTGCTATATATAAATGTAACAGACACCTTAGAAACAGCTGTCCTATAGTCATTGAACACTGGTCACTTTAATAACGTTTACATACTTTTTTACCCACTTTATATGTATATACACTGTATTCTAGTTGTGGCTCATCCTATGTAACTACAGCTGTACACACATATACACACCATTTATATACACCATTTATATACCGTTGAAGTCGGAAGTTTACATACACTTAGGTTGGAGTCATTAAAACTCATTTTTCAACCACTCCACAAATTTCTTGTTAATAAACTATAGTTTTGCCAAGTTGGTTAGGACATCTACTTTGTGCATGACACAAGTAATTTTTCCAACAATTGTTTACAGACAGATTATTTCACTTATAATTCATTGTATCACAATTCCAGTGGGTCAGAAGTTTACATAAACTAAGTTGACTGTGTGTCACGTCCTGACCAGTAAAAGGGGTTATTTGTCATTATAGTATGGTCAGGGCGTGGCAGGGGGTGTTTGTTTTGTGTGTTTTGGTGTTTTTGATTTGTGTTCTATGTTTTCTATATCTATGGTTCCATCTAGTTTTCTATTTCTATGTTGGTTTTTGGGCATGACCTCAAATTAGAGGCAGCTGGTTGTCATTGTCTCTAATTGGAGGCCATCTTTAGTTGGCCTCCAATAGTTGTTTCACTTGTGTTTTGTGGGTGGTTATTTTCTGTATAGCCTGGATGCCTTATGGAACTGTTTTTCGTCGTTTGTTTATTTTGTTTAAGTGTTTTCATCGAATAAATTAAGTATGAGCCTTGGTCCTATCCTTATGACGCCTATGACACTGTGCCTTTAAACAGCTTGGAAAATTCCAGAAAATGATATCACGGCTTTAGAAGCTTCTAATAGGCTAATTTACATAATTTGAGTCAAATGGAGGTGTACCTGTGGATGTATTTCAAGGCCTACCTTCAAACTCAGTGCTTCTTTGCTTGACATCATGGGAAAATCAAAAGAAATCAGCCAAGACCTCAGAAAAATAATTGTAGACCTCCACAAGTCCGCAATTTCCAAATGCCTGAAGGTACCATGTTTATTTGTACAAACAATAGTACGCAAGAATAAACACCATGGGACCATGCAGCCATCATACAGCTCAGGAAGGAGACGCATTCTGTCTCCTAGAGATGAACGTACTTTGGTGCGAAAAGTGCAAGTCAATCCCAGAACAACAGCAAAGGACTTTGTGAAGATGCTGGAGGAATCAGGTACAAAAGTATCTATATCCACAGTAAAACAAGTCCTATATCTACACAACCTGAAAGGTCGCTCAGCAAGGAAGAAGCCACTGCTCCTAAACAGCCATAAAAAAGCCAGACTATGGTTTGCAACTGCACATGGGGACAAAGATCGTACTTTTTGGAGAAATGTCCTCTGGTCTGATGAAACAAAAATAGTACTGTTTGGCCATAATGACCATCATTATGTTTGGAGGAAAAAAATGTTCGGGCCAAAATTCACCCAACTTATTGTGGGAAGCTTGTGGAAGGCTACCCGAAACGTTTGCCCAGAGTTAAACAATTTAAAGGCATTGCTACCAAATACTAATTGAGTGTATGTAAACTTCTGACCCACTGGGAATGTGATGAAAGAAATAAAAGCTGAAATAAATCATTCTCTCTGCTATTATTCTGACATTTCACATTCTTAAAATAAAAAAATAAAGTGGTGATCCTAAGTTACCTAAGACAGGGAATTTTTACAAGGATTAAATGTAAGGAATTGTGAAAAACTGAGTTTAAATGTATTTGGCTAAGGTGTATGTAAACTTCCCACTTCAACTGTATATATAGACATATTTATATTCCAGACTCTGACATTGCTCATTCTGATATTGTTCGCTCTGATATTATTGTTGGACATAGAAACATAAGCATTTTTCTGCAAATCTGCAAATCTGTGTACGAGACCAATAAACTTTGATTTATTTTCATGTTTTTTCTCTAAAAGTGATGATTTTTTTAGATAGAAAAACAACGAAATAGGATGTTGTAAGTCCATAACAATGCTTAAACCACATCAGGAGACCACTTTTGAGGTCTTAGAAAAATCTAAGATTTTTTTTGTGTGTAGTTACCCTTTAATTGCACAGGCACCTAACACTGTTGTTTGTTTAGCACATGCAATGGAGTTTGCAAAACAAATGGCCACTGGACTGAGGCAAATAATTATGAGATAATTCTGCCAGGTATGCATTGGCTACTTTGTAGCAAGTTAACATTTAATTGAGAAGGTTTTTGGGGAAGCATTTTCATCTACCAGACAACGGTTAGGCCTATCATTAGCATCACTATATGTGTCATGTTCCTTAATTATTTGAAACCTGGATGTTTTACTTCATATTGAGGCATGTTTTACTTTGCTTTAATGTAGCGTATAGCCAAAATCCCACCACAGAAACGTGTCAGCAATAATTTTTTAGGTATTGTCCTGTTCTATTGGTTTTCTTTCAACTTTCTTTCATTGTCTATCAGCCAAAGGCATTATCCTAATCATATTAGCAACCCATGATAGTTGTTGTATCTTTAGCTCTACCCGCTTTCAAAATTTCTAACGGATATTTCCATTTCTGTCAATGAAACTGCTTACATGTGCATTGTGCATTTTAGAAAAGTGTTTTGTCTGTTCGATCAACCTTATTAATTGATACGGCGTATACCATCACTATACTACTTTGATTTACATTGTGGATATTAAGAAGTAAGTATATGCAATGCCCACTCAAAAATAAGTGGGTATACGACATATACCTGCGTATAGCCTCCACTACACTACTGGTCATATCCCAAAGATATGGCTATAGATTGTTACAAAGTATCTCATAAGTTCATGGTCCAATACAGTTTGTGACAACTTTTTTCCATCTCCGTTGTGCTTCCATCCAGAGTTGTGAGGTGACTGGAGTGCAGTGCTGCATCACAGCCAGCCACCCAAAGCCCAAAGTCAGTACAATCTCTTCATCTTCTGCTCCACAACCACCATTTGCAATGCATCAGCAAAGCATGACGTGATTATTGTGGCTACAGGGTGCATAGCACTGGTGTAGGTTGCAGTGAGTGAACACCAGCGGCCATCTCCACTCTCTGCATCCCTAAGTGACTGTAACGCAACGCCCTCTCCCAAAGACATGGCAGCACTTACTAACATTCACCCCCTATCAGCAACCCAGGCTCCACTCAACTGAGATGAACTATGCAATTCTGACAGCAGCAGTTATCACTCACAATCTTATTAGAGAGAGAGGGGCCTATGTACAGTATGTATCACTTCCTAGAGTAGTACAGTATGTAACTGAATGTAATATAAGACATTGGATATTATTCTAAATGTGCAGTACGCAGTAGATCAAGCAGCATGAATTTATTTTGTATGGAAAATGCGGAGCTAGTAGTGTCAAACCTTTCTCTCGTGAATAAAATGACAAAGGTGTGAGATAGAATGCGGTCGGATGGTTTGTCTTTCCTTGCCCTTGCAGTGGTGTCTTGTCATTGGCTTCATATCTAGTGAGAGTTACTGCAAAGTGTGTGTAGGGGAAGGGATGAGGGATGCCACATAAAGCTGGCAAGTTGCAACACTCAGCACTGTTGCTTCACCCTTCAACTGCACTTGACCTGCACTAGTTGCTTTGTTCTGGTAAAAATGAAAATGAAAACCAAAAAAACAGTTTATGTGTCGTCTAATGTCTTGGTACTGAATGGGTGTCTCTTGCCCTTACCATATCACTCAACCAGCCAGGCTCTCCTGCCTATGGAGTGGTAGTGATTGTATTCCTTCATAGACTGCTCTCTCTCTCTCTCTCTCTCTCTCTCTCCCTCCCATTCTGATGACTCTGACTGACTGACTTTGGAGTGCAATCTCTATTGCACTCCACACTGCCCTTTCCCACCTGGACAAAAGGAACACCTACGTGATTATGCTATTCATTGACTACAGCTCAGTGTTCAACACCATAGCGCCCTCAAAGCTCATCACTAAGCTAAGGATCCTGGGACTAAACACCTCCCTCTGCAACTAGATCCTGGACTTCCTGACGGGCCGCCCCCAGGTGGTAAGGGTAGGTCACAACACATCTGCCACGCTGATCCTCAACATGAGGGCCCCTCAGTGGTCCGGGCTCAGTCCCCTCCTGTACTCCCTGTTCACCCATGACTGCATGGCCAGGCACAACTCCAACACCATCATTAAGTTTGCTGATGACAACAGTAGTAGGCCTGATCACCGACAACGATGAGACAGCCTATATGGAGGAGGTCAGAGACCTGGCCATGTGGTGCCAGGATAACAACCTCTCCCTCAACGTGATCAAGACAAAGGAGATGATTGTGGACTACAGGAAAAGGAGGACCGAGCATGCCCCCATTCTCAGCGACGTGGTTGTGGTGGAGCAGGTTGAGAGCTTCAAGTTCCTTGGTGTCCACATCACCAAGAGACTATCATGGTCCAAATATACCAATACTGTCGTGAAGAGGGCACGACAACGCCTCTTCCCCCTCAGGAGACTGAAAATATTTGGCATGGGTCCTCAGATCCTCAAAAAGTTATTTAGCTGCACCATTGAGAGCATCCTGACTGGTTGCATCACTGCCTGGTATGGCAACTGCTCGGCCACCGACCACAAGGCACTACAGAGTGTAGTGCATACGGCCCAGTACATCACTGGGCTAAGCTGCCTGCCATCCAGGACCTCTTTACCAGGCGGTGTCAGAGGAAGGCCCTAAAAATTGTCAAAGACTCCAGCCACCCTAGTCGTAGACTGTTCTCTCTGCTACCGCACGGCAAGCGGTACCGGAGCGCCAAGTCTAGGTACAAAAGGCTTCTTAACAGCTTCTATCCCCAAGCCATAAGACTCCTGAACATCTAATCAAATGGCTACCCAGACTATTTGCATTGTCCCTCCCCCCCTCTTTTACGCTGCTGCTACTCTCTGGTTATTATCTATGCATCAGTCACATTAACTCTACCTCCATGTACATATTACCTCAATCACCTCGACTAACCTGTGCCCCCGCACATTGACTCTATGCTGGTAACCCCTGTATAAAGCCTCGCTACTGTTATTTTACTGCTGCTCTTTAACTATTTGTTATTTTTATTTAAATGCTTTACTTATCTATTTTTTTACTGAACACTTATTTTTCTTAAAACTGCATTGTTGGTTAAGGGCTTGTAAGTAAGCATTTCACTGTAAGGTCTACTACACCTGTTGTGTTCGGCGCATGTGACAAATAAAATTTGATTTTGATTTGATTTGCTCTTCCTTAATAACAGGCCAGCTTGGGCTTCAACCTGGTCTCAGAGAATTTTCTATTTTTCTGAAGGTGCAGTACCTGTCAAGAGTTTGAAAACCTACTCATTCAAGGTTTTTGTCTTTATTTCTACTATGTTCTACATTGTAGAATAATAGTGAAGACATCACAACTATATAATAACACATATGGAATCATATAAAGTGGTATTAGTAGTAACCAAAAAAGTGTTAAACAAATCTAAATATATTAGTAGCCACTCTTTGCCTTGATGACAGCTTTGCACACTCTTGGCATTCTCTCAACCAGTTTCATGAAGAATGCTTTTCCAACAGTCTTGAAGGAGTTCCCACATATGCTGAGCACTTGTTAGCTGCTTTCCTTCACTCTGCGGTCCAACTCATCCCAAACCATATAAATTGGCTCACTGACATGACTGCAAATTTGTAAAATATTGTACGTTTTGCAAATCAGTATTATATTGTACATTTTTCAGATTTGTAATATATCATACGAAACGGGTGGTGGACATCCACAAATGAATACATACCATAGGAAACGTAACATACTGTATTATTCTAATGGAGTGTCTTGGATAATACGAAATGCTCTGAGACCAGGTTGCAGGCTTCTGCCTCAGCCACTGGTGTTGTAATGCTGTGTGTTTGTTTGTTTGTGTGTAGGTGTGTGTGTGTGTGTGTGTGTGTGGGGAGGGGGGCGGGTGTACCTGCCTGTGTGTATGGTTAGATACGACTGCTAAGGCCAGGGGAGCTGTTCGTCCCCCTCGCCACAAGGCGTAGACATTTGGCGTGGCAGGCCAATTTGCTGGGAGAGGCAGTAGTTATCTAAATGCAAAGTGATGCTGCAATAGCACTCGGGATGCACCGTAAACGCCAGTGGAGAGCACCCTCTGTGAGAGAGGGATAGACGGATGCGGCGCAGGGGGAATTACCCGTGTGAAATCTAGCAGAAGTCATGCAGGGAGACAAAATATGTGGATTAGAGCCTGTCAGGGCTGAGGAAGAAAGAAAAACACCTTCCATATCAGGGAGCCATCATCAACGAGTGACGAGCAGAAGACAGGGAAAGGAGGTGGAGACAGACGTCCCCTTACTCAGTGACAGTGGCTGAAACTGAATTGAAACAGTGCTAGAATAATGTAATGTAATCTAGTATAATCTTACTGACCTGAAGGATGATTATACATGATTGATAAAATATCTTTAGAAATCAGTTGTAATAAAACTAGGGCTGAGAATGTCCAGGGACCTCAAGATATGATATTATCGCCATCCTTAAGTGCCGATACGATAAGTATTGCGGTTCTCATGATTCTCACGATTCTATATGTACTGCAATGCAATACTGTGATTTTATTGTGATTCGATGTTCCAAACATATTCCTCACCATGTCTTCTGCAGAGGAACAATAGAGAGCCATGAGAAAACTAGTTTTGATCAGTCAAGGAAATAAAAGGGTTGAAAACAAATTGGCTCCTTATTAAAAAGAATATGGAGAACAAGCTAAGAAGTAGAAATACTGGAGATTTGGTGCAGGTACAGCCAACTACAGTTGAAGTCGGAAGTTTACATACACTTAGATTGGAGTCATTAAAAATCATTTTTCAACCACTCCACAAATGTCTTGTTAACAAACTATAGTTTTGGCAAGTCGGTTAGGTCATCTACTTTGTGCATGACACAAGAAGCTTCTGATAGGCTAATTGACATAATTTGAGCCAATTGGAGGTGTACCTGTGGATGTATTTCAAGGCCTACCTTCAAACTCAGTGCTTCTTTGCTTGACATCATGGGAAGATCAAAAGAAATCAGCCAAGACCTCAGAAAAATAATTGTAGACCTCCACATGTCTGGTTCATCCTTGGGAGCAATTTCCAAATGCCTGAAGGTACCACATTCATATGTACAAACAATAGTACACAAGTATAAACACCATGGGACCACGCAGCCGTCATACCGCTCAGGAAGGAGACGCGTTCTGTCTGCTAGAGATTAATGTACTTTGGTGCGAAAAGTGCAAATCAATCCCAGAACAACAGCAAAGGACTTTGTGAAGATGCTGGAGGAAACAGGTACAAAAGTATCTATATCCACAGTAAAACGAGTCCTATATCGACATAACCTGAAAGGTTGCTAAGCAAGGAAGAAGCCACTGCTCCAAAACCGCCATAAAAAAGCCAGACTATGGTTTGCAACTGCACATGGGGACAAAGATCGTACTTTTTGGAGAAATGTCCTCTGGTCTGATGAAACAAAAATAGTACTGTTTGGCCATAATGACCATCGTTATGTTTGGAGGAAAAAGGGGGGCGCTTGCAAGCTAAAGAACACCATCCCAACCGTGAAGTACGGGGGTGGCAGCATCATGTTGTGGGGGTGCTTTGCTGCAGGAGGGACTGGTGCACTTCACAAAATAGATGGCATCATGAGGAGTAAAATTATGTGGCTATGTTGAAGCAACATCTCAAGACATCAGTCAGGAAGTTAAAGCTTGGTCGCAAATGGGTCTTCCAGATGGACAATGACCCCAAGCATACTTCCAAGTTTTGGCAAAATGGTTAAGGACAACAAAGTCAAGGTATTGGAGTGGCCATCACAAAGCCCTGACCTCAATCCTATCGAAAATTTGTTGGCGGAACTGAAAAAGTGTGTGCGAGCGAGGAGGCCTACAAACCTGACTCAGTTACATCAGCTCTGTCAGGAGGAATGGGCGAAAATTCACCCAACTTATTGTGGGAAGCTTGTGGAAGGCCACCCCGAAATGTTTGACCAGAGTTAAACAATTTAAAGGCATTGCTACCAAATACTAATTGAGTGTATGTAAACTTCTGACCCACTGGGAATGTGATGAAATAAATTAAAGCTGAAATAAATTATTCTCTCTACTATTATTCTGACATTTCACATTCTTAATATAAAGTGGTGATCCTAAGTTACCTAAAACAGGGAATTTTTACTATGATTAAATGCTAGGAATTGTGAAAAACTGAGTTTAAATGTATTTGGCTAAGGTGTGTGTAAACTTCCCCTTCAACTGTAGCACAAAAATAATATCTTGATGTTGTCAAAACGATACAATACTATATATTGTCAAAAATATAATCCCGATATGTAACTGTATCGATTTTTTTCCTCCATCACTAAAATGTATCATGGCTCTACGACCAACATTGCAAACCGCAGAAACTTTTCTATTATTTTACCCCTTAGGGGCCACCGCATACATTTGATATGTGTAACAATAAAAGTGATATAACTTATTCAAAGGGGACATTTTTACAAAACCCTCAGGGTATGAATGGTTTTAATAAAGTCTTATAAGGCATTCGTTTTGAGAAATATGAACATGTTGGCAGTGCATAAGCTAGCTAAAGGCTAAAGTGGTGGTGACAGGCATTTTGCAGTGGATAACTCATGTTGTAAGATTACAGTCTCTAAGCTTTTCACATTTAATGAGAATGTCACCTTTTGGCATCCCTAATGGGCCTCCATGTCTCACCATGTTTTACCCAAAGAAATAGCATTTAGTGCATTGATTTCTCCCAGTATGAAGTCACATTGTTTAATCCAAGGTAAGGTGCCGCTCTGCATCCTCAATGCCATTGCTTGGAGAGAAGGGCTTAACGTCAATGTGCAGGCAGAGGAGCACTCGGCCTCCCGAGCATTGACTGCTAAATGTTGTGTTTAATTGGAGTGAACCAGCCATCTCACTTCTTTTCAGTGCTTTCCTAGAATTTGTTAGTAGGCTTTGGTTTTATAAGACAACCTTTTTCTCAATTCTCATCCACAGGTTTTTTTTCAGACAGATGAGGACACAAACAAACAAGTTTAATCAGCTACAAGTCATTAGTGGATTCTGCATAAACAGGTGAGCTGGCTGTAACGGAAGATGACTAATTCTTTATTTTGGGCCATCTCTCCCGTCGACACGTTTTCCACACTGTGTTGCTTCCAATTTAACAAATGGTACAACTTTTATCTGCACTGCCAGCAATTACAGGTATGAGAATTCAGCATTTTGCTAAATAAAAATGACATGTCTTATGTAACAGTAATTGTAGAATGTATATTCCTCTCAGTGAGCTAGAGTGGATTAAGGAATGATGGGAGTTCAGTTCTATTCCAATCAAAATGTTGGGTGGCAGCAATCAGGGATAGCAAACAAGCCAGATGTGTTCACAGATGGCCTGTATTTCACTACTGTCTTCATAAAGCCTGGGGTTATTATACCTACATGTCTAAAACACCTCTACAGTTACATGTAACCGTGATTTGTTTTCATTATCATGAGATAGGACAGCTATTGTAGCAATCCCAGTAAGACAGTCGCCACATTGACTTCACACTAGTCATACGATTGCTAGAAAAATACACCTTGCTTTCTGTGCTAATGAGAACAGAAGCCCGGTCCCAGATCTCTGTGACTCAGCATGGAGGCAGATGCCTGGTGAAGCAGTGTAGAGGCAGGCTCCAGGTTTAACAATCTCCCCAGGAAGACAGTCTCCTTTTTCTCCCCAAAGCGCTCTTCTTTCCCTCCCTTCCCCCAGTTGAGGACCCCCCTCTCCTCTCCCCACAGCGCTGTTCCCCCTCTTCGTTCCCCCCGGCCGCTCTGTGATGCATCAGGCTTTTTAGAGAGTCACGTAGTCTCCTCATTAACACCCATCCACCGCTCCCCGACACATCAGCTCCCAAATGAGCCGACACAACACCGCTCTGCTCTGCCTGTGATTCATCTTCCGCCATTCAGCATGCTCCTCTTCTGCCGCTCTATCCCTCTATCCTTCCCTGCGCCAGTCTGACATGTGCCATTTTATCTGCCATTCATTCATTTGTTCCCCCTTTCTTTTATTTTCATAGTTCTGTTCTCTGCTAGCTTATCCTCACTTTTATTTAATTGTATCTCTCTCTCTCTTGTTCTCTCTCTCTCGCACAACTTATTTTCACACTGCAAGGTTTAGTTGTGTACGGCAGCCCTGCAGTTGAAGGTTGCAGTAAAAAGGTCTTTGCTCCTCTATGGTCCATCATCACATTAGGTTCACTTCACACTGAAAGGCAAACAGTCAGGTAGACACTTTCGGAGGAAAGCTGCTGTGGAAGACAGCATGTCTGAGAAAGATTCCCCCAGTGTGTGTTAGCAAGTCAGGAGTTCTCTTGGCAGCAACAGTACTTTTCGGACTTGACAAAGTTTGTGGTGTGTTAGGGTATAGAGCAGGGATGGGCAACGTTCATAGGGATGGGGGCCACAAAACAATCTGAACTCATCATGATGGGCTGCGTACACATTTTGTCATGGAGTATAGAGAATATTTTGAAACACATTTTAAGCAATTCTACTCATTTTGCCATGGGGCGGAGAGGAAAATTTGCTATTTACAGGTAATAACCTGCAATTCTACACATTTTTTCATAGTGTGGAGAGAAAGGTTTGCAGGTTCTAATATGAGTGAGACTCACTCACAAAATCAATCAACAAAATCAATACGAGGTCCTTCAAAAGGGGGGCCGCCAGTTGCCCATCCATGGTATAGAGCATATTGAACTGTCCAGCTCCTTTTAAACTAAAGCTTTGAGCTGGGCCCTGGGAGACCCTGTCTGAGTTCCTCGCTCCACTCCTTCTCTCAGCTCCAGCAGAGCCTGACCACTCTGGATGCTAGTTGCTTGTTGCATCAAGCCAATCTTGCCAGAGTGAGCAGACGAGAAGGAGGAGAAAAAAATCAAGCTCCTTGCAGAAGGAACAATCGATCCTCTGAGATTTCCTACTACATCTTCAGCAATAAATAGCCATGGCCAATTGAGAATAACTTTGGGGAGAGAGCCCAGAAGAGGAGGAAAAGGAAGAGGGAGGAGGTTGTGTGCAGGTTATCGCTCAGCCGAGAGAGGAGAGGCTCAGCCTAATAGAAAATGGCTGTGTTGTTCCCCATCTCATTTGAAATGTGGCGCTCTCGGACAGGTTTTAAAGTTGCATGCCATCTCCGTGAAGAGAAACCTCTTCACAGCTCTGTGCTTTTCTCTCCCTGCGCTGACCCAACCAACGGGTAGCCCAGGGAAAATAAATAAATTACTAAAATGTGGCGTGATTTCAGCAGAAAAACATTTAGGGTTAGGGAGAAAGAGAGGAGGAAGCCAGTGCCAACTTGCAAATCCTGCCTCACAGTGTGAGTGACAGGCCAATCATCTTTATTCCACATCTGCAGGTAACGCCTCAGTGAGTGTTGTTAATTGAAATGCGATTGCAGGGGAGTGTGGAAGAAGGTCTCATATCTAATCCACATCAAACCAATTAATAAAAAATTCTCTCTCCTCTCTGCACAATTGATACATCACATGGCAACCATAAATTAAAAGAGAAATTTGAAGTGCAATGTTGAAGGGGAAAAAACAGAATTGAGAGAGTGATTAATTTGCACCCATGTTTCATCCTAATAGGTTTCGGAAGTCTTTGGTTTGTATGTAAAAGTGTTTCTTTATGAGTCAGTGAGTAATCATAATTGTCGGCCCGTGCTGTTGGCTAGATTCTTTAACTCAGACCTCCAGAGAGAAGCAGGCTGGGAAACAATGAGACCTGAGTTCATTAAAACCTCTTAAACCAGAGGCCCTACGGGGAGTCCTGGTGTGGATGGCCTGTCTCCCAGGTCAGGACTTCTCCTGCAGGGCAGGACTACTAGCCTATATGCTGGTGGTGTGGAAGGCAGGCCTGTGTCCTGACTGCCCTCTGCAATATGTTTAATCTGAGATGGAGAAATTCCCCAGACATCCACACATACATAATACATAGTGACTGCAGCACAAACTCTGAATAGAGCTTGCAGCAATTGTTTTGTTGTGTGTACAGGAAGGTAAATAATTTGGCTGCTGACGATTTTACTAAATATGCTGCGGTTGCTGTACTTGTAATTGGGTCCCCGGAGAAGGTTGAGAAAACACTTTAAACAAACACTATTATTCTCCCGGCAGTCTCTTAACCTACTGTAGTTTGATCCCCAAATTGTAGCTAACTCCTCTCCTGCCGTATGATATTAAATGTTGGCATTCATCTAAAAATCTATGAATGATTTGATAGATGGTACTCTTCAAACAAGTTGTGAAATTGTGTTAGGTTTTACCAGATTACAACAGGAACATTGCTTATCAAAAAGAAGACACTTCTTTCCCTCTTCTCCCACTGCTGGAGTACTGGCATCCCACTGTGATGATTGCTGTCCTGTAAACAACATCGGATTTACAGTATATCTTTGCATCTTCTCACCCCACCTTGACTCCTTCAATATCTGTTTTTTTTTAAATCATAAGACTGAGAGTGCTGGCCAGCAGTCTCCTGATCAGAGAAGACAAACGGTGCTGCTGATGGACTTGGCAGTAGAGGGCTGAGAGGAGATTGCATGTGAATGGAGCCAGGAGAGAGCGGAGAAGAGCAGTCTTATCAAGTAGAGAGAAATTGCAATGATCAACCCAGCAGATGTTCTATCCACCACGACAGTGCATGGTGGAGCGACCAGCACAGCTGAGCTTACGCTTACAGAGGCTAGAGGAGAAAAGCTATCTCCTTTAGGCCGAGTGGCTCTGCTCTTTATTAAAAAGAAACACATGTAGTGTCAGGGCGTCCAAGTATGAAATTCAATTCTCATCCCAAAACGGTGTTATTATTAAAGCTGTGCTATCACACAAAGCAGGCCAGGATTGCTCAGCTGTACGGGCACACAGTGTGCGATGGGGTGCAGGGCGTATGGAGGCTGAGGGGGAATCTGACAGGCATGAGCGAGGCTGCAGAGGCTTAAAACACCCAAAAGGCGACTCAGGCTCTTATGCAATTTAGTATGGACTTGGTTGAGTTGTGTTGGGTTAGTGCCTCTGCATAGAACAGTAGGCTGAGTCAACTGCAGAGTGGGATCTATTCTACTCTAGTTTGTGGGATGTTTTGTTAAGCAAAGTAAAACTAAAGAAAATGCACTATTGTTTATAACATTACATCATTACCCCAGTATTGGAAGACAAAGACATTTTGATGTCAAATTTGATGTGTTCATGTTTCAGGTCAGTGATCCAAACCGTAAAACACACAACTGCCACATTTGGAGCCATGAATATTATACTCCCAACATTACATTCACTGTTCATGGTAGGGAGAAAATAAACGGCCGTAGACTCTTCTGACAACAGTGCCCTTTCTGCAGAGCGTCATGGGGGAATACACCAAACAAGTGATGACAGGAATGTGGAAAAGACTCGCTGGTGTATTTATTATTCATTTTCTGTATCTGCTGATGTGGGTCAAGGCCAGAGCTCTTCAGCTTCAGACTGGCAGGCAGTACTGCTACTGCTACAGGCACAGCTACTGCAGTGTCTCCCACAGGCAGGCTGAGAGACTGGAGAGGGAAAGCAGGGAGAGTGGCCCAAGTGGGACAAACAGATGACCTGCACTGCAGTCTCCTGTCCATGCCAGGCATGCAACTTGGATGCCTGTCCATCTGTATAGCAATATAATAGCATACTAATAATAGTGAAATAATATGTCAACTGTCTTCGACCTAACAGCCACTATGGAAACATGGCCTCAATGGAAACAGTGAAAGGAAAGACCTGACATTGAAAATGCAGTGGAAATACCTTGACAAAGATGGAGACAAGTATATTTGATTTCCTTCAAGTTGTCAATAATAATCCCCTTGACTATGAGCCTGCCCCTCCTGGCAGTTAACAGTGATGGGAAATGTCAGAGATGTGAACATTTCTTTGATAAGAACCCTGATCCAGCAAAAGCAGGTTAACCTTGTCTCACTTGTGTCAGCATTACTCAGACAAGAGGCATTTTGACAATCAGAGGCCAACAGTTTACAGTGATAAAAATAGCACAAAAGTAGTGCAGCTGACTGAATGACAAATTATTAAATGACAAAGAGATGTGAAGACATGAGGTGATAGTATGTTATGTTCATGTGCCTCTGTCTATGTATACAATAGAGGTCATGTCAAAAACTGTTGCCAGGGAGCACTGCGGTGCCTCTAGGTGTTAGATATGAGCATGCCACGCCCTCTACTGCTCATCCTGTGTCTCCCTAACCTGCCGACACTCCCCCAGTGCTCTCTCCCTCTTTCCTTCTGTGTGTGTATGTGTGTGTGTGATTGTGTGGGCGAGACAGGTGTGCTGGAGGCAGAGCAGATCCCCCAGCTGCAACCTGTTCCATAATCAAGACCTCTACAAATACTCAGCCCTGCCACTTCCACGCTGCCAGATTGTAACCTATGCTCAGTCTGTATGCATTTTTAGCCGTTTGTTCCTGCATAGATCCTGTTTTTGTGTTGTGCCTGTTTTCCATTGCCTGACGCTGTTTTCCTCTCCACTACAGTTCGGTCCACTCTGACTCTGATCCCTGTCTCCAGTCCCGCATCTCGTCAGTCCTGCTACCCTGTCCTAGACCCGCCACTCTACTGCTTCCTTGGATTCCTCTCCGTACCTGCTTACCCAGCCCCATCTCCTCTCGCTCCAGCCTCAGTACCTGGCTCCCTGCAACCCTCCCAAGCTTTCCCCTGCCTGCACCCCCTCTTCCCCCCTGTTTTTCAATAAATACCTTGGTTACCTTATCCCAGTCTCTGTGTCTGAGTCTGCTCTTGGGTTCACATGCTCCGCTCCGTGTAACAGTACGATCTGGCCAAAGATATAAACCCAGCAGACTCAGATCCTCTACACCAAACCCTCGGCAGCCAAGGTCGAGCAACATGACCAAGCCCTGAAAACCCTTCTGGAGCACGTCAAGGAGTTTTAACGGAGCCTTTCGGACCTGCAGGGCCGAACCTTCACCCAGAGCTCGCAACCAGCCCCGAGTCCCTCTCCTCTGCCCCGTGAGCCATTTGTTTCGGCCCCTGAGCGTTACAATGGCAACCTTGGAGCATGCAAAGCTCCACTAGTATACGAACAACAGCCCTATGCTTATGCTAGCGAACGGGCCAAGATTTCCTTCCTGGTCGGCAGCCTCCATGGAGCAGTGCTTTCCTGGGCCACAGCAGTGTGGGAGAGACAGTCCCCCATGCGTTCTTCCTACTCCAGCTGTCTGGACCACCCTGTCTGCGGTAAGGACCACCCTGTCTGCGGTAAGGATGTAGCTAAGCGTCTCCTGTCCCTCTGTCAAGGCTCTCATAGTGTTGCTGAAAAATCAAGTTTCGCACCCTCACCACTGAGAGCGGCTGGAATGAGGACGCCCGTCAGGGAGCATTCCAGCAAGCTCTCACTGAGACCATCAAGGATGAGTTGGTGTCCAGGTATGAGCCTGATGAACCCGAGGAGCTCATCTCTCTCGCCATCCGCATCGACAACCGTTTCCGTGAGTGTCGGAGAGAGAGGGCAGGTAGGGTTGCATGCCCCATCACTACATCTGCTTCTTTGCTTGGTTCTCCTCCTCCAACTGCCTCACTTCCCAAGTCTCTTCCAGAACATGAACCCATGCAGCTCGGCCGGGCCCGTATCTTACCTGAGGAGAGGCAGAGGCGAATCAGCACTAGGAGCTGCCTATACTGTGGCCAGGTTGTTCACTTCGTCTCCACTTGTTCCCTGCGGCCAACAAAAGGAGGTGGCTCGGCAGTTGTGGGGGATACACTGTTGAGCCAAATCGCCGGCCCATCTCCCCCAGACCTTTGCTAGATGGCACCCTTGTGTGCCAGAGCAAGGCTTTTCCTCTGCCTGCCCTCATCGACTCGGGCATCGATGAGAGCTTCTTGGACTGAGGTGTCATTTTCCAGTAGGGCCTGGACACTGTTCCACTCGATTCACCCCTCGATGACAACGCTCTTAACGGACAGCTCCTCGCCCGTGTCTGTGAGAGAACTATCATCCTACGTCTCTCTGGGAATCACCAGGAAAGTATCAGTCTCTACATAATTGTCTTCCCTCACTCTCCCCTGGTTCTTGGCCATCCTTGGTTAAAACTGCACAATTCACAGATTGATTGGACCACCGGAAAGATAACCACTTGGAGTTAATTTTGTCACTCAAATTGTCTTCGTTCTGCCCTTGCCCCTGCCCAGTCCATTCCAGAATTCCGGACCTGTCATCAGTTCCTCTCGAGTATCACGATCTAGCTCCTGTGTTCAACAAGCGCCACGCCCTGTTGCTGCCGCCTCATCGGCCGTACAACTGCACCATTGACCTCCAGCCTAGAGCTCCTCTCCCCTGTAGCTGGTTGTATAACCTCTCTCACCCCGAGCAGGAGGCTATGGAGGGGTACATCCAGGATTCCCTGGCTGCAGGACATATCAGGCCTTCTTCCTCTCCGGTAGGTGCTGGTTTTTCTTTGTAAAGAAAAAGGATGGGTCGCTGAGGCTGTGCATAGACTTCCGTGGGCTGAATAATATCACTGTGAAGAGCAACTATCCCTTGCCACTCATCAGTTTTGCTTTTGCCCCCCTCCATGGTGCCACGGTGTTCACCAAACTCAACCTCCGGAATGCCGACCACCTTGTCCGCATCAGAGAGGGGGACGAGTGGAAACCGGCGTTCAACACACCACTTGGACACTTTGAGTATTTGGACATGCCTTTTGGTCTCACTAATGCCCCTGCTGTTTTCCAGAGCCTAGCCAATGATGTACTTAGGGATGTGCTTAGGGATGTGATTGGACGCTTTGTTTTTGTCTATTTGGATGACATTCAGATTTTTTCTAAGGACTCTGAGGCTCACCAGCAACACGTTCGCCAAGTTCTCCAACGGCTGTTGGAGAAAAGGCTTTTTGTTAAAGCTGAAAAATATGAGTTCCATGATTCCGCTGTGTTTTTCCTGGGTTATATTATTGCATAATAATGGTTACGTATGGATCCTGCCAAGGTCAGGGCAGTCAGAGTGGCCTGCTCCCTCAAACCTGAAGCAGCTACAGTGTTTCCTGGGGTTTGTACAGTTTCATCCGCAACTGCAGCCATCTGGCAGCACCTCTAACCACTCTCACCTCCTCGTTCCGCTGGACTCCTGAGGCAGAGGCAGCTTTCCTGGAACTCAAGCATCACTTCACTTCCGCTCTGATCCTCACTCAGCCAGACCTAGAACTCCAGTTCATCGTGGAGGTGGATGCCTCCGACACCGGGGTAGGTGCTGTTCTGTCTCAATGTTCCCCCTCTGATCAGAAGCTCCACCCATGTGCATTCTTTTCCCGTAAGCTCTCACCTGCAGAGAAAAATGTTGACATCAGTAACCGGGAACTCCTGGCATTAAGCTGGCTCTTGAGAAATGTTGTCACTGGCTGGAGGGTTCTATTCTCCCCTTCATCATGTGGACGGACCACAAAAACCTATCCTACATCCATACCGCCAAACGTCTAAATTCCTGGCAAGTCAGGTGGGCATTGTTCTTCAGGAGATTCAACTTCACACTCACTTATTGCCCGGTTCTAGGAATACCAAGCCTAATCGCCCTCTCCCGCCAGTTCACCGCCGACAACACTGGTTCCGAGCCAGATATCATTGTGTCATCCACCTGCATCGTTGTCACCGTCTCCTGGGAGATCGAGTCCCATATTCGCCAGGCTCAGCAGAACCAGCCTGACCCAGGTAACAATCCTAGAAATGCTCTGTTTGTTCCAGATTCAGTTCACTCTGATGTCTTCAGTGGGCCCATTCTACTCACCTCACCTGTTAGCTGGGTATGAACCGGACCCTCGCTTTCCTGCGTCAGCGCTTTTGGTGGCCCACCATGGAGAGAGATGTCCGGGAGTTTCTCTCAGCCTGCTCGGTCTGTGCCTGGAATAAGACCTCCACTAAACCCACTTCCGACCTGCTTTGCCCTCTTCCCATACCCAGTCGCCCCTGGTCACACATAGCTCTGGACTTCGTCACTGGCCTTCCCCTATCTATCGGTAACTCAGTCATCCTCATCATAATTGACAGATTTTCCAAAGTGGCTCACTTCATTCCCCTCTCAAAACTTTCGTCCTCCAGGGAGACTGCGGACATGCTGGTGTCCCATGTGTTTCGTCTGCATGGCATTCCTACTGACATCGTTTCCGACAGGGACTCCAGTTTACATCCCAGGTATGGAGATCCTTCTGTTCAGCACTGGGTATCACTGTCAGTCTTTCATCTGGATATCACCCCCAGACCAGGAGATGGAGACTGCACTCTCTGCCCGACTTTGGCTAACCCTTCCTCCTGGAGTGCTCAGCTACCCAGGGTGGAATATGCCCACAACACCCTCAGCAACGCCTCGTCAGGTATGTTACCCTTCGAGTGTGCTCTGGGTTATCAACCCCCCCCCTTGTTCCCCGCCCAAGAGGTCTAGGTAGTGGTTCAATCAGTCCATGACCATACGTAACGTTGTCATCGCACCTGGAGGAAAGCCTGGCTGCCCTTCTTTGTGCCTCCGCCAAGACCCAGTTCCAAGCTAACCGTCGCCGTGCCTCAGCTCCCATCTACGCTCCAGGCCAAAAGGTATGGCTCTCATCGAAGGACCTGCCATTGAAGGTGGCTTCTAAGAAGTTTTCCCCCTGATTCATTGGTTCCTTTGAAATGGATCATGTCATTAACCCCTCTGCTGTGCACCTGAAACTCCCAACCTCTCGCAAGATCCAACCTACCTTCCGTGTTTCCCTGATCAAACCTGTCAATTCCAGTCCCCTGTCTCCTCCTGCAGCAGCTCCTCCACCCCCTCGGCTCATCGATGACCATCCTGCCGATACCCTTCGGGCGGGCTTCTGGACGTGCGCCGTTGGGGTCATGGCTGGCAGTACCTGATGGACTGGGAAGGATACGGGCCTGAGGAGCACTGCTGGGTTCCCTGCCGTCATATTCTGGACCCCTCCGTGCATTCTATACCTCACACCCAGATAAGTCTGGTCGGGCGCCCAAAGGTGCCCTCTACTGCTCATCCTGTGTCTCCCTAACCTGCCGACACTCCCCCAGTGCTCTCTCCCTCTTTCTCCGTGTGATTGTGTGGGCGGAGACAGGTGTGCTGGAGGCAGAGCAGAACCCCACCAGCAGTACTCTGCCCTGCCACTTCTACGCTGCCAGATCGTAACCTCTGCTCAGTCAGTCTGCGTTTTTAGCCATTTGTTCCTGCATAGATCCTGTTTTCATGTTGTGCCTGTTTTCCCTTGCCTGACTCTGTTTTCCTCTCCACTTCAGTTCTGTCTGCTCTGACTCTGGTCCCTGTCTCCAGTCCCATGTCTCGTCAGTCCTGCTACCCTGTCCTGGACCCGCCACTCTACTGCTTCCTTGGATTCCTCTCCAGACCTGCTTACCCAGCCCCATCTCAACTCACTCTAGCCTCAGTACCTGGCTCTCTGCAACCCGACCGAGCTTTCCCTGCCCTGCACCTCATCTTCACCCTGTTTTTCAATAAATACATTGGTTACCTTATCCTGGTCTTATCCTGGTCTGGTCTTGGGTTCACCTGCTCCGCTCCGCATAACACTAGGAAAGCTGTTCTCATGGATATCATGGTTCAGATAGATGCTATCAGGTTACAGGTCATGACAGGTACGCTGCTGTGGAATGAAACTGTTCCCCCAATAAAACCTAGAAACTTCCTGCCATCTCTTAACTTTCCTCTCTGCTCTGCTGTTCAAAGGTCTCAGAGTAAACATTTTTCAGCATTAAAGATGAAGATCAGGACCACATGGGGCCTGGCTACGTAGTGGAGCACCGTTCATGCCATGCCTCAATTCTCCCACCCTGCCTCCTCAAAATCATCTCCTCTTTCAGACGGCCAGGATTAATTTCAGATGAAGTGAGGAGTAGCGAGGGAGATTTCCCCGGTGGCGCTTTAAACACCACATGGCCTCAAACAGTCTGAACGCAGCCAAAGGAAAGGGCTACAGGGAAAGAAAGAGGGGGATGGAGGGTATTAGGAGGAGCACTACTCTTCCAGAAGGGTCAGACGGGTAGGATAAATGGAGGCCCTCACTCCCCCTTCTTGAGAATGTCCTGATCTATCTCAGAACTCCATGAGTGGAGGAAGTTGGAGTCCTGGTGAATGAGGAGGAGAGAGGAGACCTGCAAGAGAAATCAGTCTTGTTAAGGAAGGTCCACTTGCACTATACATAACTCCATATGAAGGGATATCCTTTTATGCCTATAGAGTTCAGTTCCTCTGCTGCCCCTCAAGCACAACAGAATAAGTCCATGTCACAGTAAGAGGACCATGCAGATACATGTGATAAATGGTGTATACTAATACAGTATGTCTATCAAAGCATTATGATTACTTGTTGCTGGTCTATTCCCTGACCAACGAGACAGGCTGAACGAGACGTTTCACAATCATGTTATGGTGATTTTACAATTTACAATTAGGCAGACCTTGTCAACACTAGCTCCTAAGAGAGTTGAGCGTTGGGAGTTGTGTGCAGAAATCCCAGCTCTGCCTAGAATTTGAAAACCCATCTGGAGGAGGTGGTGGTGGTGATAGGTTCTGTATGCTGCCCAAGGCCACACTGTCTCTCACACGTGGGAGAGTTCATTTGAGCAGAGGGTAGCTAGAACAAGCACGCTGTCATAATCTTCGTCTTCTGAGGAATAAGAAATATCGGACCAGTACGCAGCGTGGTAAGTGTCCATACTTATACTTTTATTTTTTAAATGTGAACACTAAACAAAACAAGAAAACAAACGACAGTCCTGTAAGGCTCCACAGCTATACAAAGAAACAACCACCCACAAACACAAGAGAAAATAAACCCACTTAAATATGGCCTCCAATTAGAAGCAACGACATCCAGCTGCTTCTAATTGGAGGTCGTTCCCAAAACTAACATAGAAATAGACAAACTAGAAAACCCACATAGAAATAGAAAACATAGAACATAAACCAAAAATCCCGAAACACACAAAATAAACACACCCCTGCCACGTCCTGACCAACTACAAAATAACCCCTTTACTGGTCAGGACGTGACACACGCTGCATGTGGGAAACAAAGACAAGGCCTTGTTTGTCTTGAGTACACAGCAAATTGGCCAGTGTTACCTTGGGTTGATTTTTCAGTGTAATAATTTGAGTGTTGATTCAAGTTTTAAGTTAACACTCATTGGTGTAAAAGAACACCAGTGTTGGTGTTAATAACCAGCGTAAACCAAAACCACACTCAACATTATCATATTTCCCAGCATGCTCTATTGCAGGTTGATTTTTAGAGTTGTTGTTTTTATACATATACTGTATATGTTTTTGCATGTACATTGATTGATTAATTTATCTTATGCTAGTCATATGTAAATAACATCATTTTTTCTAAACTAATCCAATCTGTTACTTGGACTTGTTACACCCATTACTGAAATGGTTGTTCCAGTTTAGACACTTCAGGTAATCGCATAAATTGGCCTTCCCAACCCTGGCAGTCATTCTGAATAAAAATTTGAAATGTTGGATATTCAATAGGAGTTACACATCACTTTGCATCCCAACATAATGTGACTTGCAGGCCTGATGTTGGGTGTAAACCATCAGTTTCAGGCCACTGTATTAGGGTAAAACTTGGCCCTCAAAATAAGGGCTTATGAAATATGTGATGTATTGTGCAAAATTATTGTATTTGAATGATAACATATTAGCTTAGGATCTCACTTGGTGAAGGCCTCTGGACTGAATACACTACATGACCAAAATTATGTGGACACCTGCTCGTCGAACATCTCATTCCAAAATCATGGGCATTAATATGGAGTTGATTCCCCATTTGCTGCTATAACAGTCTCCACTCTTCTGGGAAGGCTTTCCCCTAGATATTGGACATTGCTGCGGGACTTACTTCCACTCAGCCACAAGAGCATTAGTGAGGTTGGGCACTGACGTTGGGCAATTAGGCCTGGCTCGCAGTTCCAATTCATCCCAAAGGTGTTCGATGGGGTTGAAGCCGGTCTAGTTCTTCCACACTGATCTCGACAAACCATTTCTGTACGGACCTCACTTTGTGCACGGGGGCATTGTCTTCCCTGTAGCTCAGTTGGTAGAGCATGGTGTTTGCAACGCCAGGGTTGTGGGTTCGATTCCCACGGGGGGCCAGCACAGAAAAAAGAAATGTATGAAATGTATGCATTCACTACTGTTAGTCGCTCTGGATAAGAGCGTCTGCTAAATGACTAAAATGTAAATGTAATTGTCATGCTGAAACAGAAAAGGGCCTTCCCCAACTGTTGCCCTAAAGTTGGAAGCCCAGAATCGTATTGAATGGGGTAGCTGTCATGAACTCGGATACCTCCTGCACCTTGACCTGTTGCTTCGGCCTGTTGTTTCCTATGTTTTACTTTGTTATTTTTTATTTGGTTCATAAGGGTTTGTCTCAACACCTGCTACCAACTAGTCAGCTAGCTAGCTAGGTTGCAATGGAGTCCGCTTCGCCTGGAATAGCTAACGCACGTTTCCAGCGCTGTAGAAGCTGTGTTTATTATGCTCTTGACCGGGACAATATAGACAATCTGGAGTTCCAATAAAAATCAAATCAAATCAAATCAAATGTATTTATATAGCCCTTCGTACATCAGCTGAAATCTCAAAGTGCTGTACAGAAACCCAGCCTAAAACCCCAAACAGCAAGCAATGCATGTGAAAGAAGCACGGTGGCTGGGAAAAACTCCCTAGGAAAAACTCCTGAGAAAGGCCAAAAACCTAGGAAGAAACCTAGAGAGGAACCAGGCTATGAGGGGTGGCCAGTCCTCTTCTGGCTGTGCCGGGTGGATATTATAACAGACCATGGTCAAGATGTTAAAATGTTCGTAAATGACCAGCATGGTCAAATAATAATAATCATAGTAATTGTCGAGGGTGCAACAAGCACGTCCGGTGAACAGGTCAGGGTTCCGTAGCCGCAGGCAGAACAGTTGAAACTGGAGCAGCAGCATGGCCAGGTGGACTGGGGACAGCAAGGAGTCATCATGCCAGGTAGTCCTGAGGCATGGTCCTAGGGCTCAGGTCCTCCGAGAGAAAGAAAGAAAGAGAGAAAGAGAGAATTAGAGAGAGCATATTTACATTCACACAGGACACCGGATAAGACAAGAGAATACTCCAGATGTAACAGACTGACCCTAGCCCCCCGACACATAAACTACTGCAGCATAAATACTGGAGGCTGAGACAGGAGGGATCAGAAGACACTGTGGCCCCATCCGATGATACCCCCGGACAGGGCCAAACAGGCAGGATATAACCCCACCCACTTTGCCAAAGCACAGCCCCCACACCACTAGAGGGATATCTACAACCACCAACTTACCGTCCGAAGACAAGGCCGAGTATAGCCCACAAAGATCTCCGCCACGGCACAACCCAAGGGGGGGGCGCCAACCCAGACAGGAAGACCACGTCAGTGGCTCAACCTACTCAAGTGACGCACCCCTCCCATGGACGGCATGGAAGAACACCAGTAAGTCAGTGACTCAGCCCCTGTAAAAGGGTTAGAGGCAGAGAATCCCAGTGGGAAGAGGGGAACCGACAAGGCAGAGACAGCAAGGGCGGTTCGTTGCTCCAGCCTTTCCGTTCACCTTCACACTCCTGGGCCAGACTATACTTAATCATAGGACCTACTGAAGAGATAAGTCTTCAGTAAAGACTTAAAGGTTGAGACTGAGTCTGCGTCTCTCACATGGGTAGGCAGACCATTCCATAAAAATGGAGCTCTATAGGAGAAAGCCCTACCTCCAGCCGTTTGCTTAGAAATTCTAGGGACAATTAGGAGGCCTGCGTCTTGTGACCGTAGCGTACGTGTAGGTATGTACGGCAGGACCAAATCGGAAAGATAGGTAGGAGCAAGCCCATGTAATGCTTTGTAGGTTAGCAGTAAAACCTTGAAGTCAGCCCTTGCCTTAACAGGAAGCCAGTGTAGGGAGGCTAGCACTGGAGTAATATGATCAAATTTTTTGGTTCTAGTCAGGATTCTAGCAGCCGTATTTAGCACTAACTGAAGTTTGTTTAGTGCTTTATCCGGGTAGCCGGAAAGTAGAGCATTGCAGTAGTCGAGCCTAGAAGTAACAAAAGCATGGATTAATTTTTCTGCGTCATTTTTGGACAGAAAGTTTCTGATTTTTGCAATGTTACGTAGATGGAAAAAAGCTGTCCTTGAAGCAGTCTTGATATGTTCTTCAAAAGAGAGATCAGGGTCCAGAGTAACACCGAGGTCCTTCACAGTTTTATTTGAGACGACTGTACAACCATCCAGATTAATTGTCAGATTCAACAGAAGATCTCTTTGTTTCTTGGGACCTAGGACAAGCATCTCTGTTTTGTCCGAGTTTAAAAGTAGAAAATTTGCAGCCATCCACTTCCTTATGTCTGAAACACAGGCTTCTAGCGAGGGCAATTTTGGGGCTTCACCATGTTTCATTGAAATGTACAGCTGTGTGTCGTCCGCATAGCAGTGAAATTTAACATTATGTTTTCGAATGATGTGGCAATTATTTGCTAACAGAGGATTATAGGAATTAGGTAGCTATGCTTAGCAAGCGCATCTCAATTCTGTGCGAATTTATGGGGAAAATGCTAATTGGAACTTTCTCCTATGGCTGGACGCCGCTAGGGCCTGATGGATGTTTCCCCGCCTTGTCATCTGTCCCTATCCGAATGGCCTGTGCTACCTGGAACTTCCCTGACAAGGAAGTCGTCTCCATCTGCTTATCCTCCCCCATCTTGTAAGGATGTAAACATAGAACAAACAGGGCTGGTCCCATGTCACAAGTCGTGGAAACCAAAGGCAGCTGCATGCTGCTAAGCAGACTGGAGTTTCTGCGAGAGGTTCGGAGCAGATTGACATAAGGAATAACTTTGCTGCACTGGTGCCTGATCTACATGCGCCTTCATCACTGGGACTGCTTGTGTCTGCGACAGCAGTGCTGACTCCAACCACACTGAATCCAGCAGCGGTTTGTCATCAACTTCGTCTCCTTTCCCTCTCTCTGGATCTGATGGGGCACTGCCAGCTGTGGGAGGTCTGGATCTATCGCCGGTAGCAGAGGGCGTATGCTATCCTGCTTCTCGTGGGCCCGTGAAAGGTTCAACAAATTGTGTGAGGGGTAGGAATGGGCGGATTTCTCCATTCTCTTCTCCGGCCATTGTATTGGGCAGTTCAATAGTGAGAAATGTCTCAGTCCCTGGAGCAAAAACGTTGCTATCCAGGAGCATGAGTACAGGACATCAATAAGCTGCACCCAAACATTTTAAACCAGAATCAGGAAATTAAGTCAATCATAGTTCATGTGGGATTCAATGACATTATGAAAGGCAGCTCAGAACAACTGAAGATGGATTTTAAAGAACTGATTGGGTCACTGCTTGACACCAACAAACACCCCATAATCTCTGGCCCCCTGCCCTCCCTAAATTGTGGCATTGAACATTTCAGCACTTTTAGCCCTTCATAACTGGCTACGAGACTATTGCAGCTCTGTGGGTGTAACGTTTATTGACAATTTTGATACCTTCTGGAAAAAAGCTTATTTTATAAGGAGGATAGGATCCACCCAAATAATTTGGGTTCCTAGATCCTTTCACAGCATTATAAGGCTGCATTGAGACAATGACATCAATGACCCAAGCCCAGCTCAGTTAATCTCTACCATTGTATGATTAGTTGTTATAATGCTTCAGCAAATGTACATTTTCCCAGGGGCATTGGAAGACACAATGTAAGTAACCTAATTTATGTCCCTCTAACTGCCCTGAATGCCTCTGCTGATCCCACTGCTATTGCATGCATTAATCATGTGCCAATGAACCATAGTTATACTGTTAGCACTGAGGCGGTGTGCCCTAGTTGGAAGTCCACTGTGTGTAGCTCACCCTGCACTAACATAAATAACATGAGCATGTCTACTTCTGCTAAGCTTCCCAGTAAAGCAATTAAAACAATCAAGCATCCCAGAAAAGTGCTAAAAATAGCCCATGTTAACATATGTAGCTTAGATAGTACCTTTGATGATACAGTGGTAGCAATACATGGTTATAACATCTACAGAAAAGACAGAAATGCAAAGGTGGAGGTGTTGCCGTTTATATTCAGAACCACATTCCTATAAAACTTAGAGAGGATCTCATGTTAAATACTGATGAAGTAATATGGCTTCAGGTAGATTTGCCTCACTTAAAGCCCATTCTGGTGGGAAGCTGCTATAGACCAAGTGCTAACAGTCAGTATCTGGATAATGTGTGAAATGCTTGATAATGTATGTGATATCAACAGAGAGGTATATTTTCTGGGTGATTTCAATATTGACTGGCTATCATCAGGCTGCCCACTCAAGAGAAAGCTTCAAACTGTAACTAGTGCCTGCAACCTGCTTCATGTTATCAGTCAGCCTACCAGGGTAGTTGCAAACAGCACAAGAATAAAATCATCAACATGTATTGATCACATATTTACTAATGCTGCAGAAATTTCCTTTAAAGCAGTATCCAAATCCAAACTAAAGTTCCAAAGGCTGTGCCTGGTATAGCGTAGAAGAGGTCATACAATATGTTTTGTAATGATTCGTTTGTTGTTGATGTAAATAATATTTGTTGTTCTGTGGGGTGTAATGAGGAGCAACCAGATAATGCACTTGACACATTTATGAAATTGCTTATCCAAGTTACTAATACGCACCCATTAAGAAAATTACTGTAATTCCGCTACCCAAGAATAGTAAAGCCCCCTGTATTGGCTCAAATAGCCGACCAATCATCCTGTTACCAACCCTTAGTAAACTTTTGGAGAAAAAAAAATGGTGTTTGACCAGATACAATGCTATTTTAGTGTATACAAATTGACAATAGACTTTCAGCACGCTTATGGGGAAGGACATTCAACAAGCATATCACTTACACAAATGACTGATGATTGGCTGAGATAATGAATGATAAAAAGATTGCGGGAGTTGTTTAGTTAGACTTCAGTGCGTCTTTTGACATTTTCGATCATAGTCTGCTGATGGGAAAATGTATGTTTTATGGCTTTATGGCTTTATGGCTTTATTGTGGATAAAGAGTTACCTGTCTAAAAGAACACAGAGGGTGTTCTTTAATGGAAGCCTCTGCAACATAATCCAGAATTACCCAGGGCAGCTGTCCAGGCTGCATACTTTTTTCAATCTTTACTAATGACATGCCACTGTCCTTGAGTAAAGCCTAAATATTTAAAAAACTAAAAGCATTGTGTTTGGGACAAATCATTCACTAAACCATAAACCTCAACTAAATCTTGTAATAAATAATGTGGAAATTTAGCAAGTAACCCTGGATTGTAAACTGTCATGGTCAAAACATGTTGATATAGCAGTAGCTAAGATGAGGAGAAATCTGCCTTTTTAACACTATCAACAAGGCAGGTCCTACAGGTTTTAGTTTTGTCGCACCTGGACTACTGTTCAGTCGTGTGGTCAGGTGCCACAAAGAGGGACCTTGGAAAATTACAATTGGCTCAGAACAGGGCAGCACAGCTGGCCCATAAATGTACTCGGAGAGCTAACATTAATAATATGTATGTAAATCTCTCCTGGCTCAAAGTGGAGGAGAGACTGACTTCATCATTACTTGTTTCTGTAGGAAGTGTTGACATGCTGAAGGCACCGAGGTGTCTGTTTAAACTACTAGCACACAGCTTGGACACCCATGCATACCCCACAAGACATACCACCAAATGTCTCTTCACAATCCCCAAGTCAAGAACAGACTATGGGATGTGCACAGTACTACATCCATGGCTACATGGAACTCTATTCCACATCAGGTAACTGATGCAAGCAGTCAAATTGGATTTAAAAAACAGATCAAAATACTTCTTATGGAACAGCGGGGTCTGTGAAGAGACACACTCAGGCACAGACACAAATACACATGATAAGTCACGCATTCTACACACACGTACACATGGATGTTGTATTATTAATATGTGGTGGTGGAGTGGTGACCTTTAGGGAACACACAATGTGTTGGGTAAGGTTCTTTGAAATATAATGTCATGTAGTATTTTAAACTGTATGTAACTGTCTTATGTTGCTGAACCCCAGGAAGAGTAGCTGCTGCCTTGGGGATCCTTAATCAATACAAATACAAATGCTGTAGCGTTAAGATTTCCCTTCACAGGAACTAAGGGGCCCAAACCATGAAAAACAGACCCAGACCATTACTACTCCTCCTCCTCCAACCTTCACAGTTGGCACTATGCATTGTAGCCCCAGACCATTATAACTCCTCCAACAAACTTTACAGTTGGCACTATGCATTGGGGCAAGTAGCGTTTTCCTGGCATCCGCCAAATCCAGATTAGTCCGTTGAACTGCCAGATGGTGAAGTGTGATTCATCACTCCAGAGAACGCGGTTTCCACTGTTCCAGAGTCCAATGGAAGCGATCTCTACACCAGTCTAGCTGATGCATGGCATTGCGCATGGTGATCTTAGGCTTGAGTGCAGCTACTCGGCTGAACCGTTGTTGCTCCTAGATGTTTCCACTTCACAATAAAGGCGCTTACAGTTGACCGGGGCAGCTCTAGCAGGGCAGAAATTTGATGAACTGACTTGTTGGAAACGTGGCATCCTACGACAGTGTCATGTTGAAAGTCACTGAGCTCTTCAGTAAAGCCATTCTACTGCCAATGTTTGTCTATGGAGATTATATGGCTGTGTGCTTGATTTTATACACCTGTCAGCAAAGGGTGTGGCTGAAATAGCCGAATCCACTCATTTGAAGGGGTGAACACATACTTTTGTAAATATAGTGTATGTCTCTGTCTCTGACTGTCTCTGTCACTAACAAATACAGTCATGGGTGGTAACTCTGTTCACTTGAAAGGCACTCTGGGAAATGTGCAAATAAGGCTTTACACTAAGCAGTGGGTTAATTTAACACAGAAAAGTCTAGACACTGTATAGATACTGGACAGTGTTACATTTAACACTCTCAGTGTTGAATAATACTGGAGAATTTGCTGTACGAATATTGGGAAACACACATGTAAAACAGCTAAGGTCTGCTGTCCTTCATGGGGTGAAATCAGCTGCTGCTGTATGGTGTTGTGTAATCCAGCCAATGGTAAACCAGTGTACAGCCCCCAGCCTGCATGCTTCAGCCCCATGAACTGTCTCTAGTCTCCAGCCTGAGGAGCTCCAGTGAGGAGGGGATGGAGGGTAAATCCTGGAACCTTGGCAGGCTGATGGGCCCACCATGACGGCTGATATCACACATCCAGCCCCTGCCAGAGGCTCACCCCTCTCCATCCAGCCAGGCATAAAACTTAATTACAGCTCAGGGCCGAGAGATTTACTCCCTCTCTACGCTGGTTACAGTGAGGTCTCAGGGCTGCATGGAAGAGTCAAGAGTGTGAGGAGGAAGAAAGAAATTGGTTGTGTGGTATTTTAATAGCATGTAGGCCTTCTGAAGAGCAGTGTCGAGTGGGAGCATATGTATTCATGTTTGTAACACCTTAACATTTGCATGGGATAATGGCGAGAATGTAAACCTCACACCTTTATTGTGAATACATTTGACGTGAGGATTTATGGTGTGTGTGTGCTTGTGTGTATGTTGCTTGTGTGTATGTGTGTGTATTGCATGAGCATGCTCCTGTGCATAGAGGTAAATCATTTAATTCCCACTGCTCTACACGTCTATGTTGCTGTCAAATCCACATACCAACCAGAGGCTAACAGAGAGTGAATTGTGCCTTGGCCTTCAAGCGAGAGTGCACTGGTCTCCTCCGACTCCAGGAAAGTGACAGAATGTATTTTCAGCTTGAGAGGCTGTGATGCCCTCAGTGTCAACACACCTGAGCACCTGCCGCCCTCGGAATGCTGACAGAGGAAGAGTTATGTAGTGTCCTCTTCTGTAAGAAATACCAGAACCACTGGACTTCTATAAAGCTTCGTCCTCTTCTTCTTTCTCAAATAATTTCCCCCCGTTTATTGGTTTAACTTAACAGTCAATTTGAATGAGCTTAAATATTTTATTGGTTTAACTATCAATTTGAATGACTTAAATGTGCATGAAGTGAACAATGATTTAACCACACAGTTATATAGAGGGGAAAGATTCCTATCCAGTGTATTCACTGCTGTGCTCAATTTCCAATGATTTCCTAGCTTGTGCTCCATATAACCTAGGGAAAAAGTTAGGGCCGCCAAGTTTCCTCTGGAAGATTGGGCTGAGCCTCTTCATGTTTCTGAAACTATGGTCACTGAAGGAGAAACAGGAAAATGCAAATCCCAGCATCTTTTTTTTCACCATTAGGTGATTTGTCTGCAGACGTTTCTGCAGATGCAGTGATTTTCTCCCCTCTGTATTATTTCCTTTTTTCTTCCCTTAAATCCCAAATGTAGTCCAGGCTTCTCGCCGCTCATGCATGTAGTAGCGTTTACAGTTGGCTTATCCTAAGAAAGGAGTCAGTGAATTCCCATTCCTAATAAGCTTACAGGCACAACACGTCACACTCTGACCAACTCATGTGCTACAGTAGGAATGACAGAGCACAGCAACTTCACAATCATAATCCCTTCAGACAGGCAGCACAGCAGCACCGTAGAACAGCGCTCTCATTCACACTAGATGCTATCTCAACATGGAAAAGGCCAGCATGCTTTGTTTAAGATTGAAATAAACTGGTGTGTTTTACAAAATCTATGTGAGAAAAAGAATGATTTATGAATTTTATAATATAAGACTGGGTCTTACTGAGACGTATGCTCTCTTCTGGCTGTATCTGCCTGTGAGAAAGTCGTAGATGCTGAACTCAAAGTGAGGGGTGATCTTTCTCAGACCCCTGCTTGCACCATGCCAACTATGAACCAGTTGGACTGTGCTCTGCTTCGGTCAGAGAGGAGACTGACTGGGGTGCGACTGGGAAAATAGCCCCATGTAATGCGGGGCCTATCACGGTCCTGGGGCTGTCCACACGCATGCCTGCCAAGTCAAACACGCCAGCTGCGTCGCCAAACAAGTGCTCACATTATTAGGCTCTTCAAAGCGAGAAGCACTCGCACCAGTGGACCGCTGCGACTGCTGCAAGCACTGGGAGCATGGGTGCAATTATTTGGGTTACAGAGACTGAAAACCCCAAAACATTTACTTATGTATTGCTCTAACATAGAGTAACAAAAGCAGGGTTAAGGGGGAGAGGATATGGACCGCAACGGGAGATAACTGTGTCAACAATTGTATTTATCAAACTACATATAATTGATTCTGTATTAGAACAATTGAGCCCAATCAGGTTGTGATCTTCCATATGTTAATTCCACCTCCCCTTACAGAACTGGACCGAAGGCTGTAATGCATCAAAATTGATAACTAGGTTTCTGGGTCAGTCCCAAATAGCACTCTTTCAATACAGCGAGAAAGCACTGGTCTCTATTCTGAGCTTTGGGTTGCTCAACTAAGCTGACGGTACCTCTGGGAGATATAGGCTGTCTGCTTTCGCTAGCTACATTAATTGAATGTATTCTGATAAAATATTTGTATAGACCGGACTGCCAGTGAATAAACAAACACAACAAACACATTCTGTATGGACTAGAATGTGGCTGCTGTGGCCCTAAAGGCATCTGGGGTAATATTACAGCCTGGTCTCATAGACGATGTAAAATAGTAAAGGTAAATCCGGGACACTCAAATTAGTATGATGTGTTACGTTTGGTATGGTTACATAAGATAGATGGCTACTTAAGGCAAAAACGAAGGTAAGGTGGTTGGTCGAGGTGGATGGGTAGGCATATAACGTGAACGTCTAGCAACCCAAAGAATTTTGAATTATGAGTGTTTGAATCTCATCATGGACAACTTTAGCATTTTGCAACTACATGTTAGCTAACCCTTCCCCTAACCCAAGCCTTAACCTTTTAACTAACTCCTAACCCTAACCTTAACCCTAACCACTAGCCTAGCTAACGCTAGCCACCTAGCTAACGTTAGCCACAACAAATTGGAATTCGTTACATATTGTACATTTTGCAAATTCATAACATATCATATGAAATGGAGGATGGACATCCACAAATTAATACATACCAATAAAAAACGTAACATATCATACGAAACGGAGGATGGACATCCACAAATTAATACATACCAATAAAAAACGTAACATATCATACTAATTGGAGTATCCCGGATTTACATTTACTATGCTATGTCTACCCCTGAGTCCAGGTTGTATTAATAATACAGCGTTTCATGTTGGCAGGTGGCTGTAAATCCCTCCCCCTCCCCACCCTTTCCCTCCATTAGATGCTGGTTCCCTCCTGCTCCGCTGTTCCCTGATTGTGATGGAAATGACTGGGGAGTGACTCAGGGAAGGTCCGTGTGTCTCTTCCTGTCAATCACAGCACCATTAGCAGGTTGTGGGTCATACATATGTGGAGGAGTAATATCAGCTGTGGCAGAATACCATCACCCCCTGGATGCCTCGATGACACATACACGCCGCCTGTCTCTGGAGAATGTAGTGGAGCAAGTCACAACACCCAGACCATAATGGATGTTAGAAAGGCTCTGTGAGTTTATGCATGTGTTTCGATGAGAACATGTTGATACAATGTTGTTACTACAGTAATTACAGCCATATAAAGTGTTACACCTGCCCCTTTCCCATCTCCGACAATCGAACAACCATCTTTGTAGTAATGATAAAAAACCCTTCTCAGAGAGACAGACAGAAATCTATAGCTGCACTGTTAGTCTGGTTATTGTGATTCTCCTCACTCCCCTCTACCGGTGTGCTCTGCTCTGCGTACAATCTCATCCTACTGTAGCACAGCTGGGGAACATGGGAGTATAGCTATCCTGTTTCAGGCTCCAGCAGGCCCAGCCAAGCCAGGAGAGACAGACAGGGGCAGCGGAGCGGACTACAGACCACCTGCAGGACCACAACACCACTCACCACCACAGAGAAATAGAGAGGGGTGATATGATCAACAGGTGAATCTTCACTTCCTCTTAGAGTTCCAAACTTCTCAACAGTCCGGCTTATAATGAAGCTCACCATAGTGTGAAGTGTACCTGATGTTATATAAAAACACTATAATGTGGAATGGCAATGCATTCTCTCTGTCACACTGTCTGTGGAACAAACACAGGGCCAAACTATGACCCCGTTTCCCACTTAAGAGAAGCAGGTCCACTCTGCTGAAATATGTAGATGAGGACCCATTTGCTTCCTTCCTTTTACAGTCTCTCCTCTACTCTTAAACTTGGTTTGTGATCTGCTGGTACTGAAACCACCAGGGGTTGTACATAACCATGTACTGTATATCAAGAGCTGCACAATTTGAGAATTTATGGTATAGGATGAGGATTTTATGACTTAATTTGCTAATTTGTGTATGTATGGGAATGAGTGTGCGTGTGAGAGTGCATCATATTGTTATATGTCCCTGGCAAATCTCCTGTGCATCAGGCCTATGATTCTGTGATGCACTGCCCCCCTCTGAGGCAGGACATCATGAATCATGTCACTGTGGATCTGCCATAAAAAGAGGAGCCCTGTGCTTTACTAAAACAGACAGCCAGAGCCTGCGCCAGCAGCACTAAATCACAGTGGTCATCACTTCCATTTCATATGCGTTGCATGACAGACACAGATTTATGGAGGGCTCATATGGAGGTGGCGCTGGCTGGCGAACTAAAGAGAAGAACAGGTGGGAGGGGCCAGGCAGGCCAGTCAACATGCTACACATGGTTGTACAACTAGAGAGGTTCACTGTTTCTATGCCAGGGGTACCCACTGGGTTGGGGTTGGATTGCTACAATGCCGGAGGCGTTATTGGTATGTACTAAGCTTACATTGATATGTAGTAGCATTTCCTGACAGTGCCCACTTTCAGGTTTTTTCCCCCAATTTTGCTTGTTCTAAGAGCTAGTTCTAATGATAGACTGCAATTGGCAGAGGATGCATCCTTGTGAACATCAGTATTGTCAGCAAATATTGAGAGTGTGGAGGTGTATGGATGTTTCTGTGTACACACCTCACAATCGGCAATAATTCATAGCATCCCTTGAAGAAACTCACACTACTTGAAAGTCTTGTGTTGTGCATTTTTTATCTGATCTGAGACAAGAGCGTAGCCCTCTGAAAAAAGTGAACTGAAAAGCAGAAATAACAACTACAAAGGATAAGTCAAAAAGTGTCTCTGCTTGTATTAGTAGCACACTCTGAGTACAAGACTGCCATCTATCGTTGTCAGTGGGTACCTTCATGCCTCAAACCATTACTGGCAAAAACACAGGTACTTGAGCAAGATTTATAAATACAGGTTTTACTGTATTAGTGTACTAAATGTGTTACTGAGGAACAGATATTTTATTCATTGTATGTGAGAGCATGTGGGTCTTATATTTGAGGCTCTGCAGTTATGAGCAGGTCAACATGTTGTACTGTAACATGTTGAGAAGGAACTTACTGTTACGGGTATCAGCCAACCCGCCCGAATATTGATGATGATGTAAATCAAGTGTTATCAAGTGCCGCTAGTAGCAGTACTAGATAGCTAGTAGATAGCAGTGTAGCCAATTTACCAAGGTAACAGCTAAAGCACAAGCAACAGTTGGTGTTTGGATGTAGTGATTTTTTGCCGTTTACATTGTATCAAAAAGTTATCAAAACTAAATTAATCCTGAACACATAGCTAGCTAGCTCTTCCCCTTCATATATACAGTCATTACTATCCTAATTTCGACCACTACTTCTTCTTCTTCTTTGTCTTCTTCTTTGGTATCACATTTTGCTTGTGCATGCCGCCAACTACTGTGCGGTAGTGTGTGGTCGATCACGTAAAATTTTGTGATACAAAAATAAAAAGGAAGGGGAGAACCTGCACCTAAATACCACTATGTCATTAAAATAAAAATCCACGTCCCATTCTACTACTTTTATCCTAACTGATCCTACACCAGGCTGACAGCCTGGGAGGACAGGAGCCTTACGTTCAACACACCTTGTAACTCTTTTGCAGTAAAACCTTGTACACCCAAGTACTTCTCTGCAGCTGCCTCCACAAAATATATTTTCTTTGATTTGCGTTCCATTTCTGCGGTAGAGTTGATAACCATGGCAACGAACACGAAGAAGCCAACCTTACTGAAGCACAAATTCATATCACTCTTTATTGGCCTACTACTCATCCTTGACCCATCATCCTCTACTCTCTTCACTGTCTCAGCATATCACACCTTCTGTTGCCCTGGCAACCTCAACCTGTCTCTCTCGCACAGGTCACTTCTGATCCCCAGCAACATGGGGACCCCCACAATTGACACACACAGTTTTTCCACCAATACTACACTTTCCTTTGTCCCATGCCTTCCTGCACACTTCTTACATCTGGGAATCTCCCTCCTACACACTGCTGCAACATAAGCTTGGCATCGGAAACACAGTGGGTTCGGCACAAAAGCTCTCATAGGATAACTGACATATCCTAACATGACTTTATCAGGTAAAAACTCAAGAGGACAGACAGTGTCTTCTCCGATTCACCATGCTCGCCACCGGGTCTGCGTCGCACCAAACGGCGGGCTTCACAGACACAGGGAATCTTCCATTTCAGTTGCTCCACCTCAACACTTAACGCCACCCCAGTAATCACTCCTTTTTAAAGGTGCCCTGCTCCAGAGAGCAAAGCAAGTCACAGGTCCACTTCAAGCTACCATCACCGATTATACAGTACCCAACTTATTTTCTACCCAGCCTGATACTACATATGGATCAGCCAAAAGGCAGGGATCCACTTTCTGCAAAAATGTCACTCCAACTGGGCCCGAATCATCCTTTACATGACAATCAGGGCGAAGCTCAGACTCTGAGGTCTTCACCACACCTGCCACCACAGGCAAGTCATCCTCACTATCATCAGGTTTAGTTTTTGAGCCATCAGAGACAGCAGAATACAGTTTGTACATGGTGCCATTCTTCCTCAACATACATCTTCCCACTGCACTCAGCTCTTCTCCTTCTCCTGGCTGACCATAACCACGTCTATCCATTCACCACGCTCATGTCTCACCTGCATCCGCTGTACTGCTTGCAGAACATACACTGATGGCCTTTCTCAAATACCAACCTTCTGTTCCTTAACCCAATTTACTAATCTGGTCTCTCCATGCTAACAAAACGTCCACTGGTCATTCACAACTTACCTCACCAGAAAGAATCAACAACAACACAGTGACCTTAGACCACTACGATACTAATACTGTCATAAGCGTTGTTGTAGGGAGCGGACCAAACTGCAGCAGGTATAGTGAACATCTTCTTTTTATTAGAAGGAAAAAACCACACACAAAACAAATGACGAAAAACAGTCCCGTAAGGTGCTCAGACTATACGAGGAAACAACCACCCACAAACACAAGAGAAAACTAACCCACTTAAATGTGGCCTCCAATTAGAGGGAACAACAACCAGCTGCCTCTAATTTGAGGTCGTTCCAAAACCCCAACATAGAAATAGAAAAACTAGAAAACCCACATAGAAATAGAAAACATAGCGAACTGGGCACAGGGCGAACTGGGCTGTGCTGAGGCATGATGGTTGCCGTGCGTAGAGCAGGCGCAGGGTAGCCTGGGCCTAGGAGACGCACTGGTGGCCAGATGTGTTGTGCCGGCACACTTCTCCCTGGCTGGATGCCCACTCTAGCACGGCACTTACGGGGGGCTGGTATCACCCGTACCGGACTGTGCGTGCGGATAGGAGAGACCGTGCGCACTTCCGCATAGCACGGTGCTTTCACCGCCAAACGCTCCCCATAATAAGCACGAGGAGTTGGTTCAGGCCTATTGCCTGACTTACTCCAACTCCCTGTGTGCCCCCCCAAAAATGTTTTTGGGGTGCCTCCTCACCTCCTGAAATGGAGAATATAATGCCTCGTACCTCCGTCGCCCAGCCTTTGCTGCCTCCAGCTCCTCCTTTGGGCGCTTGTACTCCCCAGCCTGGTGCAAAGGTCCTTTCCCATCTAATACCTCCTCCCATGTCCATGACTCCAAATAACTTTCCTGCTGCTCCTTCCTTCGCTGCTTGGTCCTACTTTGGTGGGTGGTTCTGTCATAAGCGTCGTTGTAGGGAGCGGACCAAACTGCAGCAGGTATAGTAAACATCTTCTTTTTATTAGAAGGGAAGAAAAAAAAACACTTACACAAAACAAACGACGAAAAACAGTCCCGTAAGGTGCTCAGACTATACGAGGAAACAACCACCCACAAACACAGGAGAAAACTAACCCACTTAAATATGGCCTCCAATTAGAGGCAACGACAACCAGCTTCCTCTAATTGGAGGTCGTTCCAAAACCACAACATAGAAATCGAAAAACTAGAAAACCCACATAGAAATAGAAAACATAGAACATCAACCAAAAACCCCGAAACACACTAAACAAACACCCCCTGCCACGCCCTGACCAAACTACAATAACCAACAACCCCTTTTACTGGTCAGGACGTGACAAATACACTAATATAACGCACTGGACCAGAGCTAGTGCACCGACTGGTAAGTGTGTAGCACACTGACGCCCTGGAACACGTCACAAAAATACCATCTGAGACGCATGTGCTTTGCAATTTGCAGACCAGGCGACATAATCTGCAGCTGGATCACAGATAGAACAATGAGCCAGATGTTTCACCGGATGTATAAATCTGAAAGATCTGGTTGGCATTTCCACCCATTAAGCAAATTGGGCATTAATAAATGATTGGCGACAGCCTGTATGCTCTCCCACCTTGTAACGACTGCTGTGAGAGAGAGTGGACCAAAACGCAGCGGAGTTAGTGTTCGTCATATTTAATTAAGAAAGAACACTATACAAACAAAACAAGAAAAAACCGACAGCCAAACAGTCCTGTCAGGTGAAACACAATGACAGAAACAATTACCCACAAAACCCCAACGGAAAAACATGCACTTATGTGTGACTCCCAATCAACAACAACGAACTTCAGCTGTGCTTGATTGGGAGCCACACACGGCCCAAAACAAAGAAATACAAAAACATAGAAAAAGAACATAGAACGCCCACCCAATGTAACACCCTGGCCTAACCAAAATAAAGAACAAAAAACCCCTCTCTATGGCCAGGGCGTTACACACCTATCTGTTTCGTGTCTCAGGTAGCCGGCGAAAGCCAGCATGGATATAATTAAATAATTGACTGATATTTTAGAATGCAATAATTTACTAATATTTGCCATATTCTAATAATTCTCATGTGCCAATGTATCGCCACGGCCCCGTGCCGTTGTGAAATGTGCACTCCTGCAGATCTGAAATAATTGTATGGTCAAACTTGCCAGGCAACCGGAAAAGCAAGGCAAGGCAATTCAGGCAGTCTTTGAAGTCAGGAAATCCTTGTCCTGCAAAGAAACATACATTTTATAGTTGAAATTTTATTTTGTAAGCAGTAGCCATTTAGAATGAAATGTGGAGTGGATGCTTATTTACTTATTTTATTATTATTTTTGCACCAAAGAAAACAAGTGATAGACAACAATACAGATAGTTATAGTTATAGTATTTGGCGATCACAATTTATTCTGAAAACTGTCACACCCTGATCTGTTTCACCTGTCCTTGTGATTGTCTCCACCCCCTCGAGGTGTCACTTATTTTCCCTAGTGTATTTATCCCTGTGTTTGCTGTCTCTCTGTGCCAGTTCGTCTTGTATGTCTTTCAAGTCAACCAGCGTGTTTTTCCGTACTCCTGCTTCTATTTTCTTTTTGCTTGACCATCCTTCTGGTTTTCTGGACTCCGTACCCACCTGCCTGACCATTCAAATCAAATGTATTTATAAAGCCCTTCTTACATCAGCTGATTTCACAAAGTGCTGTACAGAAACCCAGACTAAAACCCCAAGCAATGCAGGTGTAGAAGCACGGTGGCTAGGAAAAACTCCCTAGAAAGGCCAGAACCTAGGAAGAAACCTAGAGAGGAACCAGGCTATGAGGGGTGGCCAGTCCTCTTCTGGCTGTGCCGGTTGGATCATTCTGCCTGCCCTGACCTTGAGCCTGCCTGCCACTCTGTACCTCCTGGACTCTGAACTGGTTTTGACCTTTTGCCTGTCCACAACCATTCTCTTGCCTACCCCTTTTGGAATGATCAATAAATATCAAAGACTCAAACCATCTGCCTCCCGTGTCTGCTTCTGGGTCTCACCTTGTGCCCTTATAGTATGAACTGGCCATGACAGACCCAGCAGACTTGGACCATCTCCGCCAAGCTGTCTCCCTGCAGGGAGCCACCATTGGGATGCATGAGGAGCTACTACAGGACCTTTTGGAAGGGCTTTGTTCCCTGACGGAATGCCACGACCAAGGATTTAAGGCTATTATGGAGAAAATCAGGGAGTTAGCTCATAGGCAGCTTGCCACCTCTGAGAACCGCCAACCACCCAGTAACTTTTTTCCTGTTAGTGGTGAGTTTGTACAGCCTACCCCGGCTCCCCGGCTCCCTGAGAACCCCGCTTACCTCCTCCGGAGCGATGTTTTGGGGATCCTGCTACCTGCCGGGTTTTTTTCTCAGTGATCTCTTATTTTTGAGCTACGGCCATCTTCGTTTCCTTCGGACCGATCGAAGATAGCCTATATTATTACACTAATGTCAGGAAGGGCGCTCTTCTGGGCTACGTCAGTTTGGGAGCAACAATCCGCCATTCGTAGTCATTTGGAGGATTTCATGGCAGAGGTGAGGAAGGTATTCGATTCTCTGGTATCCGGGAGAGAGGTGGCCCGAGAACTTCTTGAATTATGTCAAAACTCCCGTAGTGTGGCAGACTACGCTGTTGATTTTTGCACGTTGGCCGCCGAGAGTGCCTGGAATCCGGAGTCTCTTTTCGATACCTTTCTTCTCGGATTATCTGAGGTGGTAAAAGATGAGCTAGCTGCTCGGGAATTACCGGTGGACCTCGATTCCCTCATCGCCCTCACCATTAGAATTGATGGCCGTCTAAGGGAACGCAGGAGTGAGAGGAGGTCTGGCCTAGGGCACACTCGTTCATTCGCAATGGCTCGCTCACCTTCGAAGGAATCCGGAAGTCCTCAAAGGCTGTTTTTCTGAGAGGATCCGAAGCCACCCGAGCTCCCTCGAGAATCATCGGCGACGGGTGAGTTAGATACTCCAGAACCTACGCAACTGGGCAGAGCTAGATTATCGCCTAGGGACCGTTCACATAGGGTAAGTTCCAACAGTTGTCTGTACTGTGGGGCTACGGTACATTATATAGCCACCTGCCCGGTTAAGAGACCTATTTCTGTAGTAGGTACAAGTACTCTGGTGAGCCAGACTGGGAATCCTCTAAATCCCATCAACCTCCTTTTTTTGTGATTCTGCTGTGGGGAGATCAGTCTAAATATCTCCGGGTGCTCATTGACTCTGGGGCAGATAAGAGTTTTATGGACGCTACCCTAGTTTCTGAATTAGGTATCCCCACTCAACTCCTCTCTGTTCCCATGGACACTAGAGCACTGGACGGCCGCTCCATTGGTAGAATTACCCACAGCACCGTTCCTGTTAACTTCTTGAGGGCCGGTGAAAGTATTCAGTATTTCGGATGACTGACGTGCCCAAAGTAAACTGCCTGTTACTCAGGCCCAGAAGCTAGGATATGCATATTGCATATAATTGGTAGTATTGGATAGGAAACACTATAACGTTTCTAAAACTGTTAAAATAATGTCTGTGAGTATAACAGAACTGACATGGCGGGCGAATACCCGAGGAGAATCCATCCTGATTTTTTTTGAGGTGTCTGCCAATCCAAATACTTGTTTATGGGAATATCAAATCTCCCAGATTGCAGTTCCTAGGGCTTCCACTAGATGTCAACAGTCTTTATACAGTTTCAGGCTTGTTTTTTGAAAAATGAGCTAGAATTTGAAGTTTTTCTAGGTGACTCCCATTTTGACTGTAGTATTGTGGCGCACGTGGATGAGGGCGCGCACTTCATTATTTATCTCCGGTAATGAACATACTATTCGCCGTCTTAAATTTTATCATTTATGTATTAGGGTACCTGAGAATTGATTAGAAACGTTGTTTGACTTGTTTGGACGAAGTTTATTGGTAACGTTTGGGATTCATTTGAATGGATTTTGAACAAGGGAAACAGGTGGATTACTGAATCAAGCGCACCAACTAAACTGACTTTTTTGGGATATAAAGAAGGACTTTATCGAACAACACGACCATTTGATGTGTAGCTGGGACCCTTGCAAACAGAGGAAGATCTTCAAAGCTAAGGGATTTATTTTATCGCTATTTCTGACTTTCGTGACTTGTTTCTAAAATGTTTGTAATGCTTTTGTATGCGGGGCACTGTCCTCAGATAATCGCATGGTATACTTCCGCCGTAAAGCCTTTTTGAAATCTGACAAAGCGGCTGGATTAACAAGAAGTTAAGCTTTTAAACGATGTAAGACACTTGAATTTTCATGAATGTTTAATATTACGATTTTGTATTTTGAAATTGGTGTGCTCCGATTTCACCGGATGTTGTCGAATTTGATCCCGTTAACGGGATTTACGCGTTAAGAAGTTAACCTCTCTAGGGTAGGGGGCAGTATTTGCACGGCCGGATAAAAAACATACCCGATTTAATCTGGTTGTTACTACTGCCCAGAAACTAGAATATGCATATAATTATTGGCTTTGGATAGAAAACACCCTAAAGTTTCTAAAACTGTTTGAATGGTGTCTGTGAGTATAACAGAACTCATATGGCAGGCAAAAACCTGAGAAGATTTCTTACAGGAAGTGCCCTCTCTGACCATTTCTTGGGCTTCTACACTCTCTTTATTGAAAACTGGGGATCTCTGCTGTAATGTGACACTTCCTACGGCTCCCATAGGCTCTCAGAAGGCGGCAAAACGGTGAATGATGCCTTTGGAGCCCCTGGCTGAAAAACAGTAGCGCATTTGGATAGTGGTCGATCAGAGAACAATGGGACTGGGGCGCGTGCACGAGGCGACACCATGTTTTTATTTTTTCGTCTTTGAACGAAAACAGGGTTTCCTGGTCGGAATATTATCGCTTTTTTACGAGAAAAATCGCATAAAAATAGATTTTAAACAGCGGTTGACATGCTTCGAAGTACGGTAATGGAATATTTAGACATTTTTTGTCACGAAACACGTCGGGCGCGTCACCCTTCGTCACCCTTCGGATAGTGTCTTGAACGCATGAACAAAACAGAGGATATTTGAACATAACTATGGATTATTTTGAACCAAACCAACATTTGTTATTGAAGTAGAAGTCCTGGGAGTGCATTCTGACGAAGAACAGCAAAGGTAATCAAATTTTTCTAATAGTAAATCGGAGTTTGGTGAGGGCCAAACTTGGTGGGTGTCAAAATAGCTAGCCCGTGATGGCTTGGCTATCTACTCAGAAAATTGCAAAATGTGCTTTTGCCGAAAAGCTATTTTAAAATCGAACATAGCGATTGCATAAAGGAGTTCTGTATCTATAATTCTTAAAATAATTGTTATGTTTTTTGTGAACATTTATCGTGAGTAATTTAGTAAATTCACCGGAAGTTTGCGGTGGGTATGCTAGTTCTGAACGTCACATGCTAATGTAAAAAGCTGTTTTTTGATATAAATATGAACTTGATTGAACAAAACATGCATGTATTGTATAACATAATGTCCTAGGAGTGTCATCTGATGAAGATCATCAAAGGTTAGTGCTGCATTTAGCTGTGGTTTGGGTTTATGTGACATTATATGCTAGCTTGAAAAATGGGTCTGATTATTTCTCGCTGGGTACTCTGCTGACATAATCTAATGTTTTGCTTTCGTTGTAAAGCCTTTTTGAAATCGGACAGTGTGGTTCAGTCTTGCCTTTGAGTCTTGCCTTTAAAATGCTGTAAAATAGTCATATGTTTGAGAAATTGAAGTAATAGCATTTCTAAGGTATTTGAATAACGCGCCACGGGATTCCACTGGCTGTTGAGTAGGTGGGACGAGGGGTTAAGTAGGTGGGACGAGAGGTTAAGATTGTGCCATTGATCTCCTCCCAGGCACCACATATCCTCATGGTAGGCTATATTCTCTATCCATGCCGGAGACCAAGGCCATGGAGGAGTACATAGAGGAGTCTCTGGCTACTTGTGCCCTCCGTCCGTCTGCATCTCCTGCCGGTGCAGGGTTTTTCTTTGTGGAGAAGAAGGACAAGAACCCTGCGTCTGTGCATTGGCTACCGGGGTCTGAATGACATTACGGTTAAGAATCGTTACCCCCTACCAGTCCTCTCCTCGGCTTTTGAACCTCTCCAGGGGGCCACCATTTTTTCCAAGCTGGACATTCGGAATGCCTACCACCTGGTTCGCGAAAGAGATGCGAAAGAGATGAGTGGAAGACAGCCTTCAACATAGCCAGCGGACATTATGAGTACCAGGTCATGCCATTTGGACTCACCACTGTCTTCCAGGCTCTGGTAAACGATGTGTTCCGGGACATGCAAAACCGTTTCGTGTTCGCCTACCTTGACAACATCCTGTTTTTTTCCCGGTCTGTCCAAGAACATGTTCTTCATGTCAGACAGGTCCTTCAGCGCCTCCTGGAGAACCAATTGTTGGTGAAAGCCGAGAAGTGTGAGTTCCACCGCTCTACAATCTCCTTTCTGGGATATGTCATCGCTGAGGGGAATGTCCAGATGGATCCTGGAAAGGTGAAAGCAGTGGTGGATTGGCCTCAACCTACGTCCAGGGTGCAGCTGCAACGTTTCCTGGGTTTTGCTAACTTCTACCGCCGTTTCATTTGGGGTTACAGTACCCTGGTGGCCCCCCTCTCTGCACTCACCTCTCCCAAAGTACCGTTCACATGGTCTCCTGCTGTCGACAGAGCCTTTGTGGACCCGAAGCGTCGGTTCACCACAGCACCCATCCTCATCCATCCGGACCCGTCCCGTCAATTTGTGGTAGAGGTTGATGCTTCTGACATTGGAGTGGGGGCCATCCTGTCCCAGCGACTGCCCAGGACCAAAAGCTTCATCCCTGTGCCTTCCTGTCCCATCGTCTCAATCCTGCAGAGACAAACTACGATGTAGGCAACCGAGAACTCCTAGATGTCAAGATTACGTTGGAAGAGTGGAGGCACTGGCTGGAAGGAGCAGAACAGCCATTCCTGGTCTGGACCGACCATAAAAATGTGGAATATCTCCGTTCAGCCAAACGCCTTAACTCCAGACAGGCCAGGTGGACTCTCTTGTTTACTAGATATAACTTCACCATTTCCTATCGCCCACGGTCCAAGAATGTGAAGCCTGACGCCCTCTCCCGCCTATACAGTTCCTCTGCCATACCCTCACTCTCCAAAATCATTCTCCCTACCTCAGCCTCAGTGGGTTGGGGTATTGAGACCCTGGTTCGCAAGGCACAACGTTCCCAGCCTGGACCTGAAGGGGGCCCGGCTAACCGGCTGTTTGTCCCTAACTCAGTCCGGTCCCGGGTCCTGGAATGGGCCGGTCCCGGTTCCCGCTGTACCCTAGCATTCCTTCGACAATGTTTCTGGTGGCCCACAATGGTTCCTGATGTCTCTGCCTTCGTCGCCTCGTGTGCCCAGAACAAGACTCCACGGCAAGCTCCTTCTGGCCTTCTTCAGCCACTACCGGTCCCTCATCGTCCCTCATCTCATATCTCTCTGTACTTTTTCACTGGGCTTCCCCGTCTGATGGCCACACCGTCATTCTGACAGGACTGGATCGGTTCTCAACGGCCGCTCATTTCATCCCTCTCCCCAAACTTCCTTCTGCCAAGGAAATTACCCAGCTCATGGCACAGCACGTCTTCAGGAAGGCGTTCTGCACCCTTATTGGGGCGTCAGCCAGCCTATCCTCCGGAAACCATCCCCAGTCGAATGGCCAGTCATAGCGAGCTAACCAGGCCATCCGGCATACATGGTAAAACATCTCCTGGGTGTTCGACCACAGGGCAGGGGTTTCCAGTACCTGGTTGACTGGGAGGGTTACGGAGGAGAGGTACTGGGTTCCCGCTAGGGACATCCTGGATCTAGCCCTCATCGCCGACTTCCACCGCCGACACCCCGGTCAACCAGTTATGTGCCCAGGTAGGACGCCAGGTGGCGCCCCTGGGGGGGGGGGGGGGGGGGGGGTACTGTCCCACACTGATCTGTTTCACCTGTCCTTGTTATTGTCTCCACCCCCTCCAGGTGTCGCATATTTTCCCTAGTGTATTTATCCCTGTGTTTCCTGTCTCTCTGTGCCAGTTCATCTTGTATGTCTTTCAAGTCAACCAGCGTGTTTCCCCGTACTCCTGCTTTTATTCTCTTTTTGCTAGCCCTCCCAGTTTTGACCCTTGCCTGTTTTCTGGACTTCGTACCCACCTACCTGACCTTGAGCCTGACTGCCACTCTGTACCTCCTGGTCTCTGAACTGGTTTTGATCTTTTGCCTGTCCACGACCATTCTCTTGCCTACCCCTTTTGGATTGATCAATAAATATCAAAGACTCAAACCATCTGCCTCCCGTGTCTGCATCTGGGTCTGCCTTGTGCCCTTATAGAAAACACAATTTCCATAGTGATGTCGCAATAAAGAAAGTTAGTCAAAAAGGAAAATCCACCCCTGTCGAACAGATAAAAATGTTGTTGATCTTTAGAAAATGTCTCCAATATCTGTCGTTTCCATTAGACGTTGCAATATTTTTTGGTGACATTGCTTTTGTTGAATTAACCTGCCTAATGGAAAATTTGATCTCAATACAGTTCTAGAATATGTTACAAACAGAGTGGACTAAGTTTTGGACTTTACCCTTTGCCAAAGTGTCTAAAAATTGTGTTGGAGTGCAAGAGTGCAAGAGTGAATTGAGTTATTGCACACACGCACTTCAGAGAGCAGGCGTTCCCTAACGGAAATATGCAAATACATGCTAGAACGTGCCAATTGTCCATAGATCTCCGAGACAGGGTTGTGTGTCGAGGCACAGATCTGGGGAAGGCTACAAAAAAATGTCTGCAGCATTGAAGGTCCCCAAGAACACAGTGACCTCTATCATTCTTAAATTGAAGAAGTTTGGAACCAACAAGACTCTTCCTAGAGCTGGCCGCCCAGCCAAACTTAGCAATCGGGGGAGAAGGACCTTGGTCAGAGAGGTTACCAAGAATCTGATGGTCACTCTGACAGAGCTCCAGAGTTCCTCTGTGGAGAAGGGAGAACCTTCCAGAAGCCACTCCTCAGTAAAAGGCACATGACAGCCCGCTTGGAGTTTGACAAAAGGCACCTAAAGGACTCTCAGACCATGAGAAACAAGATTCTCTGGTCGGATGACACCAAGATTGAAGTCTTTGGCCTGAATGCCAAGTGTTACAACTGGACTGAATGTTCTTGAGTGGCCCAGCCAGAGGCCGGACTTGAACCTGATTGAACATCTCTGGAGAGACCTGAAATAGCGTTGCAGCGACACTCCCCATCCAACCTGACATAGCTTGAGATGATCTGCAGAGAAGAATGGGAGAAACTCCCCAAATACATGTGTGTCAAGCTTGTAGCGCCATACCCAAGAAAACTCAAGGCTGTAATCTCTGCCAAAGGTGCTTCAACAAAGTAGTGAGTAAAGGGTCTGAATACATATGTAAATGTGATATTTCAGTTTTTTTTGTAATACATTTGCAAAAACGTCTACTAACCTGTTTTTTCTTTGTCATTATGGGATATTGTGTGTAGATTGGAAGAAAAAAAAGAATTGAATCCATTTTAGAATATAGCTGCAACGTAACAAATTGTGGAAAAAGTCAAGGACACGGAATACTTTCCAAATGCACCATGTGGAGATGGTTTAGTGGCTAAAATAAGGGGTTAAATACATGTCCCAAAATATATAAATAGTGTCCTTCTCTTTCTTATATCGCTCAGATACAGGACATACACTTCAGAACAAACTTTTTATTTTTTATTATCTGTTTATCCATGTATGAAGCTGTCATTCAATGCGTTTCTATGGGCTAATAGCAGTAAGGCCAAATTCAACGTTTCATCTTTTTACTTTTTTTATACCTTAAGGGGTCCTAAAATTCAAAATCCAATAGCTAAATGATCCTTGGTATGACCATCCTAAAACAATTCCATATGTTAGCTTAGCAGACCTCTCCCCTCTATTCGTGTTTCCATGCAGAACTCCATGTCATTATCTAGTATGATTTGACAAGCTGCTGACACACATTCTCTTTTCTTCCTCTCATGATGACCTCTAGTAACCACTTGTTTTCATGTTAAATATGAAGCAAAACATCACAAAAATGTATGAATAACTGGATTATATGGCCAATTGTGCAAGCGCTTTGTTCCTGAAGAGCTTCACAAGTTAATTGCATAATTTCGTGTAGTGGCAGACAGTAGTAATTAACAACAACAAATATCACTTTTATTAACATTGATCATTTTCCTCTTATAGACATGACCAGAGGGGTGGGAAGTGGCAACTCTCAGTAAGTGCCGGTGAATCCGTGCTCCCCGCTGCTGGAACAGGAACTATCACGACAAAGGAAAATAAAATCCACAATGATGAACCACTAAGCCACTTGGTAGGGAACATTATGGGGGGAAAGAAAGGGAGGAAAAGGGAAATGACAATGCGGCCCGGAGAAAAAAGAGGAGCGATAAGAGGAAGACTGTGGTCTAATCCTGCTTCCTAGAGGGATTAAGTTGTGCACTCTCTCTAAAGTTGACATAGTCCTCAAACGCCAGGGTTAAACAGGCCAGTCTTTCCTCTCCTCTCCTCCCTCTGTATGCGTTCCACGGGTCTAATGGCATTACAGGGATGTGGAACTCTTTTATCTGAAGGTGTAATATCATAAGGTAGAGAAGTCTTTAGCAGTATATCTAAGCTTGGCAGCGACCAGGTCAGTCTAATAGATGTCACTCGTCTGTCTAATCTGATGGAGGAGGTGATAAAAACGCTCGCTGTTCTGTGAGCTGATTTCCCCTGGGGACGACCGGACAAGAGGATGCACTCACTGTCTCTCAGGCCTACGCAGACAGGGACTAGAAGACCAGACACGCTGGCAGTCAATATCATACAGAGGAGAATGATATTAATAACCAGTACAAGAGTGGAATGACAATCACAGTAATGGCAATAATATACAGACAACTCTTTTGAGTGTGATTTGTTATCATATAATGTACACAGTCAACTTACACTGTACAATAAAACCACTTCATGAGGGCATGCTGGTTACTATTGATGTTTTCATAACCAAATGGCAAGGTGGAAATTACCAGTTGTGATTCTTATTATTTTCTATTCTGATGCCTTGTCACTTTACCCTGCATTTATGTACACATCTACCTCAAAGACCTCGTACCCCTGCACATTGATTGGTACTGGGAAAGCCCTTTCCTATTTCAGCATGACAATGGCCCTGTTCACAATGCGAGGTCCATACAGAAATGGTTGAATTGGAATTGGAACGCTGACAGCGAGCCAGACCTAATTGCCCAACATCAGTGCCCAACCTCACTAATACTCTTGTAGCTGAATGGAAGCAAGTCCCCGCAGCAATGTCCCAACATCAAGTGGAAAGCCTTCCCAGAAGAATGGAGGCTGTTTTAGCAAAAAAGGGGGGACCAACTCCATATTAATGCCCATGATTTTGGAATGAGATGTTCGATGAGCAGGTGTCCACATACTTTTGGTCGTGTTGTGTTGATTAATTTTTGTGTATTTAATTCCTCTTGTGTTACTAACATATACAGTGAATTCGGAAAGTATTTATACCCCGTAACTATTTCCACATTTTGTTACTTTACAGCCTTATTCTAAAATAGACAACAAAAAACATAATACACACAATACACCATAACGACAATGCAAAAACAGGTTTTTAGATTTGTTAAAAAAAAGTTTCATATCACATTTACATAAGTTTTCATACCCTTTACTCAGTACTTTGTTGAAGCGCCTTTGGCAGTGATTACAGCCTTGATTCTTCTTGGGTATGACGCTACAAGCTTGGCACACCTGTATTTCTGGAGTTTCTCCCATTCTTCTCTGCAGATCCTCTCAAGCTCTGTCATGTTGGATGGGGAGTGTTGCTGCACAGCTGTTTTCAGGTGTCTCCAGAGATATTCGATCGGGCTCTGGCTGGGCCACTCAAGGACATTCAGACTTGTCCCAAAGCCACTCCTGCACTGTCTTGGCTGTATGCTTAGGGTTGTTGTCCTGTTCACCCAAATCTGAACCTTCGCCCCAAAATCTTGTGTTCTGAGAGTCCTTTAGGGGCCTTCTGGCAAACTCCAAGCAGGAGGTCATGTGCCTTTTAGTGGGTAGTGGCTTCCATCTGGCCACTCTACCACAAAGTCCTGATTGGACTCTGTCAGGGTGACCATCGGGTTCTTGGTCAACTCCCTGACCAAGGCCCTTCTCCCCCAATTGCTCATTTTTGCCGGGCGGCCAGCTCTAGGAAGAGTCTTAGTGGTTCCATACTTCTTTCATTTAAAAATGATAAAGGCCACTGTGTTCTTGGGGTCCAATGCTGCAGAAATGTTTTGGTACCCTTCCCCAGATCTGTGCCTCGACGCTGTCTCGGAGCTCTACGGACAATTCCTTCGACCTCATGGTTTGGTTTTTGCTCTGACATGCACTGTCAACTGTGGGACCTTATATAGAAAGGTGTGTGCCTTTCCAAATCATGTCCAATCAATTGAATTTACCACAGTTGGACTCCATCAAGTTGTAGAAACATCTCAAGGATGATCATTGGAAACAGGATGCACCTGAGCTCAATTTTGAGTCACATAGCAAAGGGTCTGAATACTTATGTAAATAAGGTATTTCTGTTTTTTACTTTGAAGAATCTGTTTAAGTGTTTAACACTTTTTTTTTGGTTACTACTTGACTCCATATGTGTTATTTCATAGTTTTGATGTCTTCACTATTATTCTAGAATGTAGAAAATAGCATCGTTGGGAAGGGCTGGTATGCAAGCATTTCATGGTGAAGTCTACACCCATTGTATTTGACGCATGTGACACATGCAATTTTGATTGGATTTAAATACCAGTTGGTCACATTCACGTGCTTTGAACTTGTTGAGAAACGGTGTCAACCATAAACTAAATGTACAGCTATCATGCTTGTAAACTAACCATATTAATAGATTGCTTTTTATAAATAATGTTTTGTTATTACATTTAACTGCCAAAAAATGCTGTAATCAAGATCATTTTCTTAGTAGGTGATGTCAGAGGTCAACATGTGGGAGAGGTTGGAACTCAGGGATGATAGAAGTGTTTCCAGTCATATGTGGTAAATACCACCTTCCCACTTGGTTATAAACACAGGGTAATTATGAACATTACTATCACATTGAAATTGGCATCCTATCACTCTCATTCTATGAATTGTTGTTAGCCCAGGTGAAGATGAGGAGATTGGCTTACAGGTAAACTGAGGTATCAGAGTGGGGTGCCCCCTGTTGTCCTCCTGAAGTATTGCCAGGTGTGTATGAGAGAGGTGGTGTGTGAGGGAGAGAAGCAGAGCCTCTGAGTGTGACTGACTGTAATGAGTGTGTGCAGCGCCACAGTGCCAAGGCCTGCTGTGAGTGCTGTATCGCCAAAGGGCAGCCAGGGGAGGCATTGCAACCACCCACCATGCAGAAAGAGAAAGTGAGAGAGAGGGAATGGGGCTGAGAGTCAAAGTTCATCATGTAGCACACTGAAATCAGTTATGAGTTTTTATTGTCACACTCCTCTACAACATACCAACCTGGACTCAGGGGTAGATGTAACATAGTAAATGTAAATCTGTCTCCCACCATTTAGTATTATATGTTACGTTTCGTATGGTATGTATTAATTTGTGGATGGCCATCACCCATTTCATATGATACGTTACTAATTACAATTCGTATGATATGCTACAAATTGCAATTCGTACAATATGTTACGAATTTGCAATATGTATGATATGTCACAAATTTCAATTTGTTGTGGAACTTAGCTAGGTGGCTAATGTTACCTGTGTTAAGGTTAGGGTTCAGGCTAGGTTAAAGGGTTAAGATTAGGGTTAAGGTTAGCTAACATGCTAAGTAGTTGTAAAGTAGCTAAAAAGTGATAAGTAGTTGAAAAGTTGCTAATTAGCTAAAATGCTAAAGTTGTCTGTGATGAGATTAAACTCGCAACCTTTGGGTTGCTGGACATACGCGTTATACGCCTACCCATCCACCCTGACCAACCACCCTCCTTTTGTTTCTGCCTTAATAAGTAACCTTCTGTCTTATGTAACCATACCAGAAATAACATATCATACTCATTTGAGTGTCCCATATTTACTTTTACTATGTTACGTCTATTCTATGAGACCAGGCTGAACATACCTGTAGGAGGTATCACAACCATACCAAGTCATAAGATATCTCTCTAGCCTCGATTATAAGAAACTCCTGTAATTCTAGCAATGTCAGCGCTCTACCCAATCACTGCCTTTCTTCCTTAGAAATCCCTGATCAGGGCTGGGTGAGGAGAGGAGGACTATCCGGGTCTGATTCAATTAGTATAAGACTGGTTCCGCTCTGCATTAACTACGGGGGTTAAAATGGGAGTGGATTGAATTAGCAGTGAATCAGCTGTGGAGGAGCTGGTAGCTGGGATTGTGTAGAGCTGTTGTGTGGAGCAGGACATGCTGGAGCAGAATAGAGGCTGTCAGACAGAGGCACGCTCTAATTAAGGACCATTGTCAGAGTACTGCTCTCCCAGTGAGCTGGCTTATGGAGCAGCCTGGGAGGAGGGAGGCCCACTGTTTAGAGACTACTGAGAGAGATGTTAGGCTACACCGCAGCATGCGACGGGAGGAGAGAGTGGCTTGGTGTTCGAGACAGTTGGTGGTCCATGTTCAGTCAATAACATTTGCCAGGCATGGGTAAAGTAATTGTCCTGTATTGTTTGTACATTGAGCCTTACATACTGTAGCTTCATGTGTCATTATTCCACCCTCTTCTCTTCAGGTGTGAGGATCTATGGCATGAGATGCTAAATGGATTCTAAATGTAGGTAGAGAGGAGGTGAAGCCAGCGGGTTATGAGGAATAATGGGAGGTGTTAGGTAGACCTGTGAATGCAAGCAGAGACACTGCTGAAACCCCACCCCAGGCTAACACCATTCCTTCACAATCACAGGTTGGCATGCAAGGGAATTCAATCAAATACTTTCAGTACAATTTCCAAATTACTCTAATTTGTTTAGCCCTTGAATTATATATTACCTTGTTATGAACAAGCCTGTTCACAAAAGTCACACTTTGCTACACCCTTGTGCAACTGCATGGCTATTCGACTGGGGAAGTAAAATAGAAGATATGAAATAAAAGTCCTTCGCAGTGCTGTACTGTACTTCCTGAGATTCATCCGTGGGTGTTAAAAGTACACTACATGACCAAAAGTATGTGGACACCTGCTTGTCGAATATCTCATTCCAAAATCATGGGCATTATTTAGGAGTTGGTCCCCCCTTTGCTGCTATAATAGCCTCCACTCTTCTGGGAAGGCTTTCCACTAGATGTTCGAACATTGCTGCGGGGACTTGCTTCCATTCAGCCACAAGAGCATTAGTAAGGTCGGGCACTGATGTTGGGCGATTAGGCCTGGCTCGCAGTTGGCGTTCCAATTCATCCCAAAGGTGTTCGATGGGGTTGAGGTCAGGGCCCTGTGAAGGCCAGTCAAGTTCTTCCACGCCAATCTTGACAAACCATTTCTGTATTGACCTCGCTTTGTGCACGGGGTCATTGTCATGCTGAAACAGGAAAGTGCATTCTCCAAACTGTTGCCACAAAGTTGGAAGCACAGAATCGTCTAGAATGTCAGTGTATGCTGTAGCGTTAAGATTTCCCTTCACTGTAAATAAGGGGCCAGACCATTATTCCTCCTCTACCAAACTTTACAGTTGGCAATATGCATTCGGGCAGGTAGCGTTCTCCTGGCATCCGCCAAACCCAGATTCATCCGTCGGACTGCCAGATGGTGAAGCGTGATTCATCACTCCAGAGAACGCGTTTTCCACCACTCCAAAGTCTAATGGTGGCGGGCTTTACACCACTCCAGTCGACGCTTGGAATTATGCATGGTGATCTTAGGCCTGCGTGCGGCTGCTCGGCCATGGAAACCCATTTCATGAAGCTCCCGACGAACAGTTCTTGTGCTGACTTTGATTCCAAAGGCAGTTTGGAACCCAGTAGTGAGCGTTGCAAACGAGGACAGATGATTTTTACGCGCTACGCACTATAGCACTCGGCAGTCCCATTATGTGAGCTTGTGTGGTCTCCCACTTCGCGGCTGAGCTGTGGTTGCTCCTAGACGTTTCCACTTCACAATAACAACCCTTACAGATGACAGGGCAGCTCTAGCAGGGCATACATTTGACAATGTGACTTGTTGGAAAGGTGGCATCCTATGATGGTGCCAAGTTGAAAGTCACTGAGCTCTTCAGTAAGGCAATTCTACTGCCAATGTTTCCTATGGAGATTGCATGGCTGTGTGCTCAATTGTATACACCTGTCAGCAACAGGTGTGACTGAAATAGCCAAATCCACTAATTTGAAGGGGTGTCCACATACTTTTGTAAATATAGCGTATGTGAATTCAATCAAATTCAATCATATTTGAAAGGAGGCTTTCAAATATGCTAAATGGAACATGTCTGTAGAGATATCTCCTGTGGTAATTGGTATGACATGGGATCAACAGAAGACGCATTTGAATGCCAAGGATATCATTTTCCAATCTGGTACCTTGAAGCTCATCACTCAAGGCATTCAGGTAGTGGATACCATGAAAAACATCTACGTGACCACATCCCGTGACATTTCTTTTATTAAGCAGAATTTCCATGTGTTGAGACCAGTTATGTGGTCTCTCAGTACTGTAAAGCTGCTTTTCATATGAAATTACTCTCTAAAAAAGACTACTCTTAGAATTCCTTTACGTGCTGTTGCTCAAGTAAATAGTCCCTTATCACTTTATCAAAGCTGTGTCTATTACAACTTTCAAAGCAGCATTCAAAGTCAGAATGTGTCTCTTGAACACACTTTGTGTGATGAGTTGAGATTGAGAAAGGAGATGGAGTATAAAATGATACAACTTCATATAAGTACAGTGTGTAGCAGCAGTTCTTCCAGTTTTGGTTGATTGAGAGGGTGTGTGTGCATATACCTGCTCACGGGAGGTCATGAGGGATGGTGTTCCTTACTTACGCCGCCTGAGCCCCTCCCTGTGATGACTCGAGCAGAATGAAAAACGCAATAAAGCTGATATCTGACCGTTCGGACCTGCACTGCTCTAATTATTCTCCTCTTTACACACGAAGCGGGGGAAGAAGAGGAGCTAATAACTGAACCGGAGTGATCTGTGTAGCCTGGTATTTGAGGATAAATGTCAGCTGGGTGTGTGTATATACCAGTGGTGCCTAGCCTCTGTGCTCGGATCAAACCTGTGGACACCTCATTCCGGCAGCCCCAGAGTTGAGCCCCAGCGAAACGACTGGATAAGCCAATGGTGCTCCTCTGCTAACACAGCCTGGAGAAGCCAGCCCACCACCATCACAACGTTTGCCCAAAGGGTTATCATTCTCAAAATGTCAGGAGCACATGTGGGGGAGTCCAAGAGAGCTCGGATATAGACCGGGCCTAGGGTGTCCCCTCCGTTGAATGTTATATTTTTTATTTTGCTGCACTTTGCTGTGTGGGTTCATGTGTGGGCATTGCTGTTGGCCTACGGTTGTGTGCAGTAGAGCTTCTTCTTCTACAGAAATACTGTACAGATCTGTTTGAAGGCCACCATGTATTGCTGTCCTCTCCTCCTCTACTACCATTGTCAATAGGTTATGGTGGCCTTTAGATCCTGTCCATCTCCTCTACAGGGTTGTGTGAGGTCCCTCTACCCTGTCACTTCTCACAGCACTCTCACTGAGAGAGCCTTATTATGAAAAGCAAATGGGATCCTGCCAGGCACTGTACAGACAGACACACACACGCACAAGTACTCACACAGCTCCTCATAAGAGATGCATAGCAGAAAGTTAATCGAGGCTCCGATCTTGTGCTAGACCTATCAAACCCTGCATATCAGGCTACAAATTCTGTCACCGCGGCTTGACATGAACAGCACCCTGGTCTGAAATCAATCACAGCCACAGTCTCCTCTCCCAGCAGTATACGTGTAGAGGTATTATTCCTAGCAATATTACTCGCAAGCCTTGTTCACACTGCTCAAATCAGTTACGGTTTTCAAATCAGTTTTGGAATACTGACTGTCCAAACATCAGGTTACAAGTGGCTAAATCAGATTTGTGTGACAACAGTAATTTGCTGACATAGCTACGCTAGTTGTCATACTAACAACGTGTGCGCTCAGTGGTGTATGCTGATTGGTTGTGTTCCTGCTTCCTATCACTCAGAAGTGATGTAGCAAGCTAAGGTGACAACAATGCCTGCCATGGACGTTTCTCAGTTGTTTTGAATGTTCAAAATCATTGTGTAAGAACACTTTTAAAGCCTCAAATTTCAAACCACCTACGAAGGTGGTTTGAAATGCGGATTGAAATATCAGATTCCATGGGCTCTTTGGCTGTTCAGACTGCGGGTAGAAGAACAGATTTGAATCAGATATGCAAAAAAATTGGATTTGAGTCACTTCAAACTGCCAATGTGCTTTAGTTGCGCTTAGATGAATTGAGCCAATAGGAAACAGCACTTCATCTTTGTGATGACAGCCAACTGGGGTTGGGTGCTTCCGTGGTTGAGGTATGACTGTCCACAGTTGTTTAAACCACTGGTGAGGCGTAACACCACTTCTTGTTATCCACACCTCTTATCTCTAACATACAAAAATGAAACTGACTTCATATTTTTCATTTGAATTAAATAGAGAGCAGAGCATCACTGCTGGGCTTGATAACATGCTCCTTGGCAGCTGAAACACCTGTATGAGCTGGTCTCTCCCAACAGACACCAGGGTTATTATCTACCACCCACCCTTACCTTACACTTCTGCCCCCATGCCAACAACACAACATGCCTTTCATGGTATTATATGCTTTCTTTATGGATAAAAGGCTAAAAAAGGGGGAAGTGGATGAATTACTATAAAGAAATGTGTTTCTATGTTGACAAAGAAAATAAAGTGAGTTGACGGATAGAGTCACAAGTACAGCTATAACCACAGCCAAACCAAGAATCACACATACATTAGCATAGGGATATTATTTAATTCATGAAATCAAGGAATTAATATAATATAAGCCTGATAAATTAATGGTCAGGATTGCCTGAAAATATATTTTTTAAAAGTATATATACAGTACCAGTCAAAAGATTGGAAACACCTAGTGGTGTGGGGGCTGAGCTTTGGCAAAGTGGGTGGGGTTATATCCTGCCTGTTTGGCCCTGTCCGGGGGTATCATCGGATGGGGCCACAGTGTCTTCTGATCCCTCCTGTCTCAGCCTCCAGTATTTATGCTGCAGTAGTTTATGTGTCGGGGGGCTAGGGTCAGTCTGTTACATCTGGAGTATTCTCTTGTCTTATCCGGTGTCCTGTGTGAATTTAAATATGCTCTCTCTAATTCTCTCTTTCTCTCTTTCTTTCTTTCTCTCGGAGGACCTGAGCCCTAGGACCATGCCTCGGGACTACCTGGCATGATGACTCCTTGCTGTCCCCAGTCCACCTGTCCATGCTGCTGCTCCAGTTCCCACTGTTCTGCCTGCGGCTATGGAACCCTGACCTGTTCACCGAACGTGCTTGTTGCACCCTCGACAACTACTATGATTATTATTATTTGACCATGCTGGTCATTTATGAACATTTTAACATCTTGACCATGTTCTGTTATAATATCCACCCGGCACAGCCAGAAGAGGACTGGCCACCCCTCATAGCCTGGTTCCTCTCTAGGTTTCTTCCTAGGTTTTTGGCCTTTCTAGGGAGTTTTTCCTAGGGAGTTTTTCCTAGCCACCGTGCTTCTTTCACATGCATTGCTTGCTGTTTGGGGTTTTAGGCTGGGTTTCTGTACAGCACTTTGAGATTTCAGCTTATATACGAAGGGCTATATAAATACATTTGATTTGATTTGATTTGACCTACTCATTCAAGGGTTTTTCTTTATTTTTACTATTTTCTACATTGTAGAATATTAGTGAAGACATCAGCACTATGAAATAGCACATTTGGAATCATGTAGTAACCAAAAAAGTGTTAAACAAATCAAAATATATTTTAGATGTTAGAGTCTTCAAAGTAGCCACCCTTTGCCTTGATGACAGCTTTGCACACTCTTGGCATTTTCTCAACCAGCTTCATGAGGTAGTCACCTGGAATGCATTTAAATTAACAGGTGTGCCAGGCAGTTGTGTTGTGACAAGATAGGGGTGGTAAACAGAAGATAGGTCTATTTGGTAAAAGACCAAGTCCATATTATGGCAAGAACAGCTCAAATAAGCAAAGAGAAACGTCAGTCCATCATTACTTTAAAACATGAAGGTCAGTCAATGCAGAAAATTTCAATAACTTTGAAAGTTTCTTCAAGTCCAGTCACAAAAACTATTAAGCACTATGATGAAACTGGCTCTCATGAGGACCGCCACAGGAAAGTAAGACCCAGAGTTACCTCTGCTGCAGAGGATAAGTTCATTAGAGTTACCAGCCTCAGAAATTGCAGCCCAAATAAATGTTTCACGGAGTTCAAGTAACAAGTAACTGTTCAGAGGAGATTGTGTGAATCAGGCCTTCATGGTCGAATTGCCGCAAAGAAACCACTACTAAAGGACGCCAATAATAATAAGAAACTTACTTGGGCCAAGAAATACGAGCAATTGACATTAGACCGGCAGAAATCTGTCCTTTGGTCTGATAAGTCCAAATTTGAGATTTTTGGTTCCAACCGATGTGTCTTTGTGAGACGCAGAGTAGGTGAACAGATGATCTCCGCATGTGTGGTTCCCACCGTGAAGCATGGAGGAGGAGGTGTGATGGTGTTGGGGTGCTTTGCAGGTGACACTGTCAGTGATTTATTTAGAATTCAGAGTACACTTAACCAGCATGGCTACCACAGCATTCTGCAGCGATACGCCATCCCATCTGGTGTGTGCATCATTTGTTTTTCAGCAGGACAATGAGCCAACACACCTCCAGGCTGTGTAAGGGCTATTTGACCAATAAGGAGAGTGATGGAGGGCTGCATCAGATGACCTGGCCTCCACAATCAACCAACCTCAACCCAATTGAGATGGTTTGGGATGAGTTGGACTGCAGAGTGAAGGAAAAGCAGCCAACAAGTGCTCAGCATATGTGGGAACTCCAAGACTGTTGGAAAAGCATTCTAGGTGAAGCTGGTTGAGAGAATGCCAAGAGTGTGCAAAGCTGTCATCAAGGCAAAGGAGTGGCTACTTTGAAGAATCTCAGATTTCAAATATATTTTGATTTGTTTAACACTATTTTGGTTACTACACGATTCCATATGTGTTATTTCATAGTTATCCTACAATGTAGAAAATAGTAAAAATAAAGAAAAACCCTTGAATGAGTAGGTGTGTCCAAACCTTTGACCGGTACTGTATATACGACTTAAAACCATCTTTCGTCAGTCAATCCTCTTTCAAATATCTGTTGTACCCTGTAAAATGTACAATAGTGTCTGCTTAAAACAATGTATAAAAGACATGATGCTAACACCAAAGCAGCCGGTTGCCCCTAAATAAGAATGAGTGATACGTTTGGAACTGCCAATCTTTGCGCTTCAGTAAAACTGTTCCTGGACATGAGTTTTAGTATTTTCCACTGCTCTTCTCCATTGCTCTTCATCCATGGTTTACCAGCAGGTTCTGAAAACAAGGAGAAGACAACGTTAATCAACCATATGTATGATCAATTTAACACAATACATAGCACAACAACACACACGTCTTCAGACTCACTCTTGGGTTCCCCTGTGTCGCTCCGCTTAACACCACTGAGCACCATGATTTCCGTTCCTCTGTGATGCTCTTAGGAACTACTAGGTGTGAGTAGGGGGAGGAGTCTCCCTTCTAACCAGCACCAATGATGTCTATGGTCAAGACAATTGTAGTGATTCTCTCAGTGGGTCGGAACCACTTGTCACATCTGCTCCTGCTACGCCCTCTGGTGTTCATCCGGTGTCTTCTTGACCTGCAGTTACTCCCCCTGTACACACTCTCTCTCTCCCTCTCTGTATGATTTTGTGGTTGGAGACAGGTGTGCTGGAGTCAGAGCAGATCCCTACCAGCTGCAACTCATTCCATAATCAAGACCTCTACAAATACTCAATCCTGCCACTTCCACTCTGCCAGATTGTAATCTCTGCTCAGTCAGTTCATGATTCTAGCCATTTATGATTATTCAAGATCCTGTTACTCTGCTGTGCCTGTTTCCCTGCCTGACACCGTTTATCCTCTCATTGCAGTTTACCTCTCTGACTTCTGTCTCCCGTTCCACATCTCACCACCCAACTACCTTGCTCTGGATTTTACTCACCACCACTACCTTGGATTCCCCTCAGGACCTGTTTACCCTGTTCTACTCAGCTCACTCCAACCTCAGTCTCCACATCTGGTTTTTCTGCAACTCATCCGAGCTTCCCCGGATCTGCACTCCATATCTCCTTGTGTAACAATAAATATTTTGGTTCATTCATCCCTGTTTCCTCATCTGAGTCTGCTCTTGGGTTCCCCTGTGTCGCTCCGCTTAACACCACTGACACTTTCATAAAGAGTACTCACAGATTACTGACAGAGAAGTCCTCTCCGTCTCTGACAACAACAAAGCAACATACCATACATCCACAGCTTGTCCATTCATTTAGAGAGAAAGACTAGAGAGACAAAAGAAAATCGAAATAAATAATTATTAGCTTGATGACAGTGATGGCCTAACTAGTCTTCAAAAGCATTTCTAGAGTGTACTGTAGGCTTTGATGTCATCATAAATACATTTGGTGCACAAATTGGGAACAGGTGATTTAAAGAGCACTCTCCCTGCATTCTCATCTATTAATTTGGCCAGAGCTTTGAAAGCATCCTCAACAGACCTACAGGGCCATGGCATGGAGAGCAGAGTGCTGCTGCAGAGGGGGCAGGAATAATGGCATGTTATTGAGGTCCATGTGGAACAATACTCTGAGCCTTGGCAGGCCAGCCAGGCAGGATGCAGGATGGGATATTGACCTGCAGCTGGAGGTAGCAGTGTGAGGTTAGTACACACTGAGAAGCATGCCCCGAGACACACAGCAGAATCAATACGCGTCTCGTCACGACCGAGATCACAACGCATCCCATCAGAGTACATCGTAAGGGACACCTCCACCTGCAGGGAAAGTAAGTGTTTGTGTGTCAGGGAGAGAAAGACTTGCAGAGCTTAGCCAAAAAGTTCCCACAGTGTGAATACATGCTCTGCTAGTGCGTACTTGTTTCACTTTATCTGAGATGATTTCTATTTACTCACTCTACCCAAAGTCAGCACAAAACTGTTACACACTTACAGACAAACATACACCTTCGCAAATGTAAAAGGTTCTCCTATAGCTCTAATGGGAGCTACAGTATACAGTAGTAGCGTCTGAGCTGTTGTAGGGTCAGTCTTGATTAGCTAAGAGGGTTTCCTCAGCTGGAAGCTCTGACAACTGGGGTCAGACAGCAGCACATTGACCCCTGACCTCTGGCCTCTATATAATCACCACAGTGACAAGAGGTCAACACAGAGGGGAATATACATATGAACTATGACCTGAGTGTCTATGGGAGTGATATCAATCTGTCTGATGCTGTTCTGTGTCCAGACAGAGCCATCTACCCAGCTGGTGAGGAAGAGAATGAAGATGGGTGTCTTAATTGTACACAAGCGTTATCATTGATTCTACTTGTTTTCTTTCATCTATATCACTTAAAAATAACATATTACTTGTCCAGCAATTTATTTTATAACTTCCATACTTCATTTATGGAAAGTGCATGTATACTGTATGTCACTGAGACTCATTTACTTTAGAAAGCAGTCAATTTTTACTGCAAGGAACACATCTCAAACGTCTGGTGACAACATTCCCTCTGACAGGCTACTTATACTGGCCTGATTCCTCCATGGCAGTGGTACTACTATTTATTTTCTGCTCAGATAGTTTTGGGGTATAGAGGAGGCCGAGTGAGAGTCAGGAGGAGAGGGGGAGACCGTAGACCGTACTCTGAGCACTCGGTCCCCTCTCCCAGGCTCAGCTCAATTGGAAATCCGTCTTATCTGATGACTGGCAGGCAATTGGAATTCCCGGGCGATAGCCTCCACTCTCCCACAGAGAGTGAGGCAGACAGGCAAAGAAAAAGAAAAAACTACTGAGATGTGATGCCAGTGCCTGGTTTTCACTGAGAGCTTTCCTGTGTGGAAAGATAGCCTCTCCTAGCTCCTGATGGATGGCAACACAACATGCTGGCTGCATCCCTTTCAAAGCCCCCAGGCCACTCTATACTTTACACTAGCAATAGGTTTTGTTTTCCTACTTTCCATTTATTATTAAATATTTACTACTTTCCATGTATTATTTCTGATGATTGCATTCATGAGGAGAGGGATCATTTGCTTTGAAGCTACACATGAAAGTGAGCATAGCATGTCAACCTGGCCTTGAGTGGGGAAGTCAGGATGCCACAAACAACAAACCCAACATACATTTTTTGGGAAATGTTTTTGTATTAAAAGGGGGAAATTATTTTAGAGGACAAAGAGGAAATTGGAGTGCATTGTGAGGTGAGGGCCTGTGAGCCAAAGTGGCCAGGAGGATGTGGAGCGGCAGCCTGGCCGTTTGCGGTTTTGGCCATTTTGTTTAACAAAGTCTATTGAACCCCCCAGATGGCCAGGCAGGCTGGACATTTATCTCAGCTGGGGGCCTCACACAGCATTTCACCCACAGGATAAAACAGAACCCATCTCCAGGCCCAGGCGTTCTGTGAAATCCGCTACAGAAAGCCAAAGTGTGCCAATTCTTTGGCGTTTGAGGTGGCTTTTAACTCCACAATGTGTGAGCCCTGGACCTGTGTTATTATCTGGTCTATAAGAGAGAGAGTGGTGACGCGAGAGGAGAGAGGCTCTGGAAAGGTCAGCCAGCGCCGCTGGAGCCCATTGTGTCCTCCCTCCGTCCCCCATCCCTCCACTGATGGACGTTTGAAAGCCTTGTGTTGACTGTGACGCCTGGGCCACAGTGCTGATGAAAGCCCAAAATGGTAGCTTTGGATTCAGCTTGATCAGATGTGCTGTTCGATAGCACTCAGCGAAACAACAAAAGAGAAGGAGGATTGAAAAGGGAAAGAGAGAGAGAGGGAAAGGGGTATAGCTAGAGCGAGACAATGTTTAATGCATCACTGTTAAGGCTAGACCACTTTGCCGTACCGTGGTAGAAACGACTCAAAACAGGTGAACAATAAAATATATAACGACATCAAACATCAACGTATGTGACAGCTTGATGGTAGTAGTGGTTATGATGACCCTACGTGAGATAGCTGGCTTTCTCTGGTCGTAAAAAGGGGCTTAGCAGCTAATGGGCATTTGAGGTGAGGCTGAATAAATGAACTGCTGAGACAAAGAAAGAAACAGAGAGTGAGAGAAAAGAAAAAGACCGGGAGAGACTGAAAGAGAGAGATAGAGAAGAGGGAGAGACAGAGAACCAACACTCTCTTGCCAGTAAACGTAATCTCAAAAGGCCATGCAGCACAAATGTTTGAATAATCCCTAGCGACAAAAGAAAGTGATGGAACAAAAATAATTGCTTATAATTCCCATTAAAGTAATGCTACTGTAGTGCACAGCACAGCCCAACAGGCCCAGCTAATTGCAATAGAGACAGAGCAACAAAAGACTCTTTCATGAAAGGCAGGGGAGACACGTTGCATCAGTGGCTGGGTGAAGAGTTTACCATTGTGATTGTGGTGCAGGCAGGTTAAGCATCAAAGGACGAGGTCGGGTTCCAAGTTGGAAGACCTTAGTGACTTCAGAGATATCTTGATTGATTTACCCCAAACAGGCAGAGATATACAACATATTGTATTGTGATGGAGAAAACAATCAACCAGTACATTTACCTCAGTGTTTTTGTCTGTGGAAGAAAGCACAGGGATCCGGAGGGTGACTTGCCTTGCTCTAGACTACCATTATAAAAGATAGGATAATTGTCCTGAGATTGCAGTATGCTCTTTCCTTGAACAATACTCAGGTCCTGAAACCAAACTCCCATTATAAAACATTACACAATGTTGGACTCAATTGGAAACAAACTTTCCACTATGCTCTGTGCTATTCACTAGTCAGGTGTGCTGTTATTGTGTGCTGTTATGTCTGAAAACAATGTGGCACATAGCAAGTCAACGCCACGGCAACAGAAAGATAATGGTCTTTGGTTTGATTGGCTGCTTCTCCGAGCCTGGATCAATTCATGTTTGAAAGGAGGGAAAGGCTGTTCATGATGACGCCTCCAACAATATGAAAATGAAATCAATAAGTGCACTGTGAAGGACTGTGAAAGAGAGAATGAGGGAGACATAAAAGAGAGATATACAGGGAGGTCAAACACAAACAGACACACACAGCCACAGCTCCTACCCATTGATATAATACTATTCCCCCCACCCTCTCTCTCCCTTGCATCACCTTGGAGACGTCTCTCTCTCTTTCTCTCCCTCTTTTTCTCCCTTTGTCTAAGCACACAAGTGGAGAGAGCGAGGCCAAAAGTTTCAAACCTCCGATTGTCGTGTCTGACTTCACACTCCACTGTGCTCGCCGCGCTGGGGATTCATATAGAAATAATTGGAATGATTCTCCCCTGCAGGCCTGCTTGACTAGGACTCTACTCTGTGTGTTGCTGTGTGTGTGCTGGGCTGCAGTCAGATAGATAGCTAGTGATAAGGACCATAGGACCAGTCCTTCTGTAGCCTGGCTTCTGACTCTTTAATGAGGCACGGCTGAGGGCCACAGAGAGCAGAGAGGGCTCCTCCGGCTAACACACTGGACTGGCTCTCTCTCACAGGGGCCAGGGTCTGGCTGTCACCACTGTCACCCTCTTCACTGGACACTGACGGAGTCACAAGAGACCGGTCATAGAGTTGTGACTGCCTCTTCACCCTACACATGGATGGAACACTAACCTATGTAATTGTCAAAGAGGAGAAGACTGAAACTAAACTACAGAAAGTAAAGTGCCACTAGACAGGAAAACTTTGTTGTACAACTTGTCTTTTTGTCCTACTTTTGCTCTTGAACTTTTGCATGTGTCAAAAGTTTAACTTGTGTGAATTTAGACATACAGCTGCTATAACATACTGTATGTGAGGAGTACTGATGATTAGTTGATCAGGTTTTGGCTGTATAATTGTAGTTACTTATCTGGATTCAGCTATAGAAGTGTAGTTACTGGTCTGGTCCATATTCAGTTCTGTGTGGAGCAGGGATTACTGGAGAATGACAGTCTGGTTGGACAGTATTAACCTGTGGCCCTTATAGGCCCTGCCAGCCTGTGTAGCCAGGCACACATCCTTCTTTATTAAGACTGAGTGATGAGGGACCTGGACTGGCATGGCTCTCCACTCCTATCTCAGCGTCTCTCTGCTGTCTATCTCTCTTCAACTCCTTAAACACCATTTGTTTCTCTCCAACTCTCTTTCCATCTCTCTCAGCTCATCCATCTCCTGCCTTCAGAGGCCTATTGTCTTTTTGTCTAATTCTCTTACTCTCCCTTCAATTCTTTCTGACTATCTGTTCATTTCTTTCCTCTTTCTTATATTTTCTCTGTTGACAGTGTTAAAAGTGTAATCTCTGCCCCTGCAGCATTAGTTCAATCTAGAATATTAAAGATCAATAGGTTTGTCTGCTCCCTCAGACCTACAGTAGAACCATACTTACATCATCCTGAGGAGCTACAGAGTTGATTTGCTTTTACTTGATCTCTCGACACATCATTAATCATGTTGTAAACATCCCTGATTGTTCTCTGAGGCCAGCCCAAAGCTACAAAGCAGATAGATACTACCGGTGGACCTGCCTGCCTGCCGACTCTCTACTTTCTTAAACTGGGAAGGGTCCAACAGCTTGGCTAGTTAACCAAGCTGCTGGGGATATTCTGCCCTTGCCAATGGAGTGGATCGAACTTAATGCACTCAGTAATTCTACAAAGTGTGTCCTGATGGACAGTGGAGCTGACAGCTGATGAGGAGGAGCAGGTTTGACAGCGTGCGCACGTGCATGCGTGTGTGTGTGTGCATGCGTGCGTTCGTGTGTGTGTGTATATAAGTGTGTGTATATCTGAGTGTGTGTGTACTGTATATGAGTGTGTGTGTATATATATATGTGTGTGTATATATAAGTGTGTGTATATCTGAGTGTGTGTGTACTGTATATGAGTGTGTGTGTACTGTATATGAGTGTGTATATATAAGTGTGTGTATATCTGAGTGTGTGTGTACTGTATATGAGTGTGTGAGGCTGACAGGAGGAGAGTAGCACTGATAGTGTGTTTCTCAGAGACCTATGACAGGCAGGGGAGAAGATGGTAACTCCAGGGTCCGAAATTAAAATAAACTTGCCGCATCGACAACAGCGCAGGGCAGCCAATCAGAGAGCTGAGGCTGCAGCACTGCCAACATCAGGAGCTCAGGTAAGTTAAGACACGCGGCAGCAGCTTTAGGACAGCACCACTGGGAAAGGTACGAACTGAGGTCTACACAGAAACAAATTCAGAAGCACATTGACAGTCAAAGACTATACACAAAATACATTTCAGTTCTATAAATCATAAAGGTGGTCGGTTTATGGAAAAACGATGGACAAATATACCTAAAACATTTAGGGTGGGCAGTAGACGCTGAAGCATTTGTGACCGACTGGCTCGATTCGGTCTTATGTAGCAAAATTTGAAATGGTGTTTTTTAAATTGATAAAAGTAGAAAATATTTAATAAACTGCGGGTTGAGGAACAAAGGGAAAGTAATTCTGCTTTGAAAGTTGATAAACTTTTGAGCCCTTGAATGTTTTGGTAAACCTACTACACCCATTCAGCATCGTTCACACCTTCTTAAGCCCCACCCATCTATTTAAGGATCACATGAGGCCGTGTACTAAACAACCAAAGATTTCAAGACTAAAGGCTGGTTTATACTATGTTGCCCATTGAGGGGTTGGGTTAAATGCGGAAGACACATTTCAGTTGAATGCATTCAGTTGTACAACTGACTTGGTTACCCCCTATCCCTTTCCTTTCCCTTTCCATTGTGCTCTGGGCGTTTCGTAAACTGCTTCATGCATATTTTCCCTTTACGATAAATGTTATCCTAAAGGGAAAGTACGCATGAAGCAGTTCAACACATCATTCTCCAAGAGAGCTCAATTCTGCATTGCTCAGTCAGCCCTGCAATCTTGCAGAACTTTAAAGTGAGCTCAACTTCATTGATGGAGGGATGGCACCCTACAGGAGAGGAGAAGAGAGGAGAGCTGCAGGAGGCTGGAGGTGTAAACTGCTGCAGGACAGGTGGAGGCCAGAGGGAGGGCTGAAGGTTTACTCACTCCTTCCCCAGTCTGACAGTGGGGCTCTGGGGATAACGTCCAGACAAAAGCCTCAGCTGATGGTTTACGCCAAGCCAGGGCTACAGGGGAGGGAGCGCAGAGGGAGAAAACAGCATTAAAAGTTTCTGAGGTCTAAAACTTGGGGCTTTGCCCACTGACCCCGTCGTACTGCAATATCAATCCGGCATCAGACACGCTACCCTAACCAGCGCATTCCCATCTCTCTCTGTCTCTGTCTCTCCCTCCCTCCACCCTCTTTCTTTTGTGCTAAATGCAGGGAAGCTCAAAACATCTATCACCATCAAAGTCAGGGCGTCTCTCTCTCTGTAAATGTCTTGAGAATCCTGCAGAGCGCAGAGACGGATCAGGCAATCTCAACTCATTATCCGAGACAGGGGCGAGCGTGGGCGCCTCCCAATCTCCTCACCCCCGCACCCCCCTCCCCAGCCTCACACTCCGCTCACTGGCTCCATTCTCTAATAAGGCCTGCCTCTGTTTCTCCCTTCTAACCATCACCACAACCCAAGCCCATTTACTTCACACGAAACAGAGGGGAAATACACAACACACACACACATACTGATACACAGATATACACACTGATACAAACACACACAGAGATCAGAAGATGCCTTTCATTTGCTGAGCGTTAATAAGGCAGTGTGTACGGCTAGGTCTGCAGATGGTCTGGTCTGGGCTGACGGCCTCCGTCTACAGTAACTGATGAAACCATACAGTTACAAGACTCCCAGTAACACAACTGTCAACTGGCCTGCTGTGCTGCTACAGATGTTAACATCAAACAGGCATCAGAGTCAGACATTGATAGAAAACAGTTAGGGTGGAGATCTTTCAACTCAGAATGTTCAGCAAATGCTCACCTAGTCAAAGGGATACTACGAGATTTTGAGATATAGGTGGTTTTTCTACTTACCCAGTCTCTCGAAATCTTGCAGTATCCCTTTAACTAGGTGAGCATCCATGAAAAATAGAGGAATTTTCGGAACATTCTGAGTTCATAGATCTCTGTCCTAACGGTTTCCTATCAAAGTCTGACTGATGCCTGTTTGATGTAAACATGGTCTGGAACCAAAGTCAAACAAACTCACAGATACCATTTTTATGTCTGATTGCAGTTTGGAGATGATTGAACTTGCCATATTGTTAGGTTAGCGCAGTTCATGGAAGTCTCCCGATACAGTAGCCATGTCATGGATCCCTCCGGAACGTTCATCATGCACACCTGTCCCCTATTCCCACTGATTAGTACTTGTATAAGTGTGCCCTTTGGTTTCCATTGGGCTGTCGATTATTGTTACAATGTCCGTTGGTGCGTGTGAGTACCTGTGCTGTGTGTTTTGGGCTTTCGTGCCATTGTGGATTGCGCAGATGATTACGGGTCTCGTCCCGTGTGATATTCATTGTGCGCTTGTGTTATTTATTCGAGGTTCTCCTCGCTCTTTTGTTTGGGTTTCAACCCTGTGTTTTGTATAGTGTTTGTTTGGTCTTCGTCCCCATGTCTTTACACGGCACGCTGTAATTTGGGTACAACAAAAAACCCTATTACGCATTCCTGCGTCTGTCTCCCAAATCTCTTCATACCAACGTGACAAGCCAGCTCCTCTCAAAAGCAGGGAAATAGACCTTCTAACACTACAAAGCTGGGTGGTTGGTCATATAGTCTTACAAAGCTATACATAGTAATCAATATTTTATGAATGTGTTAATTTTACTGATAATCACAAGAAACAAGATTCTATCCACTTCCTCATCCACTGTTGCATAGAGATGTATAGCGATCATAACGTATCTGTCTCAATTAGAGGTCAGCCGATTAATCGGAATGGCCGATTAATTAGGGCCGATTTAAAGTTTTCATAACACTCGGTAATTGGTATTTTTGGCCACCGATTTGCCGATTTAAAAAAATATATATATTATTTTTTTTTTTTTTTTTTTTTTAAACCTTTATTTAACTAGGCAAGTCAGTTAAAGAACACATTCTTATTTTCAATGACGGCCTAGGAACGGTGGGTTAACTGCCTTGTTCAGGGGCAGAACGACAGATCTTTACCTTGCCAGCTTGGGAACGCAACCTTACGTTAACTAGCCCAACGCTCTAACCACCTGCTATACGTTGCCAAGGTAAGTTGCTAGCTAGCATTAAACTTATCTTATAAAAAAACTATCAATCAATCATAAACACTAGTTAACTACACATGGTTGATGATATTACTAGTTTATCTAGCCTGTCCTGCCTTGCATATAATCGATGTGGTGCACATTCGCGAAAAATGACTGTCTTTGCTCCGACGTGTACCTAACCATAAACATCAATGTCTTTCTTAAAATCAATACACAAGTATATATTTTTAAACCTGCATATTTAGTTAATATTGCCTGCTAACATTAATTTATTTTAACTAGGGAAAATGTGTCACTTCTCTTGCAAACAGAGTCAGGGTATATGCAGCAGTTTGGGCCGCCTGGCTTGTTGCGAACTGTGAAGACTATTTCTTCCTAACAAACGGGGATGATTTAACAAAAGCGCATTTGCAAAAAAAAGCACAATCGTTGCACGACTGTACCTAACCATAAACATCAATGCCTTTCTTAAAATCAATACACAGAAGTATATATTTTTAAACCTGCATATTTAGCTAAAAGAAATCCAGGTTAGCAGGCTAATATTAACCAGGTGAAATTGTGTCAGTTCTCTTGCGTTCGTTGCACGCAGAATCAGGGTATACAGAATCTGGCTCGTTGCGAACTAATTTGCCAGAATTTTACGGAACTATGAAGTAACATTGTAGGTTGTGCGATGTAACAGGAATATTTAGATTTATGGATGCCACCCGTTAGATAAAATACGGAACGGTTCCGTATGTCACTGAAAGAATAATGTTTTCGAGATGATAGTTTCCAGATTTGACCATGTTAATGACCTAAGGTTTATTATATTATAGTTAAGTCTATGATTTGATATTTGATAGAGCAGTCTGACTGAGCGGTGGTAGGCAGCAGCAGGCTCGTAATAGTCAAAGGTATATGGTTTAGAGAGAAATAGTCGACGCGTCATAATTCCTGTAATAAGTTGCGGCTGAACTTGAAAGGGGTTCCTTCGTTATTTTACCGTTCATGTCTTCCATAGAGAATGTCTTGATCTACTTCAAATAAGGTCTGTGTTTTGTGCTTAAACCGCCTCGGCGTTTTGATACCCGTGTAAATCTCACTAGGTAACGTTTGTCAACATATTTTTATAAATCCACTCTACAAAAGTAAATGAAGCGGTTCATTTAAATGATATACACTGCTCAAAAAAATAAAGGGAACACTTAAACAACACAATGTAACTCCAAGTCAATCACACTTCTTTGAAATCAAACTGCCCACTTAGGAAGCAACACTGATTGACAATAAATTTCACATGCTGTTGTGCAAATGGAATAGACAACAGGTGGAAATTATAGGCAATTAGCAAGACACCCCCAATAAAGGAGTGGTTCTGCAGGTGGGGACCACAGACCACTTCTCAGTTCCTATTCTTCCTGGCTGATGTTTTGGTCACTTTTGAATGCTGGCGGTGCTTTCCCTCTAGTGGTAGCATGAGACGGAGTCTACAACCCACACAAGTGGCTCAGGTAGTGCAGCTCATCCAGGATGGCACATCAATGCGAGCTGTGGCAAGAAGGTTTGCTGTGTCTGTCAGCGTAGTGTCCAGAGCATGGAGGCGCTACCAGGAGACAGGCCAGTACATCAGGAGATGTGGAGGAGGCCGTAGAAGGGCAACAACCCAGCAGCAGGACCGCTACCTCTGTCTTTGTGCAAGGAGGAGCAGGAGGAGCACTGCCAGAGCCCTGCAAAATGACCTCCAGCAGGCCACAAATGTGCATGTGTCTGCTCAAACGGTCAGAAACAGACTCCATGAGGGTGGTATGAGGGCCCGATGTCCACAGGTGGGGGTTGTGCTTACAGCCCAACACCGTGCAGGACGTTTGGCATTTGCCAGAGAACACCAAGATTGGCAAATTTGCCACTGGCGCCCTGTGCTCTTCACAGATGAAAGCAGGTTCACACTGAGCACGTGACAGACGTGACAGAGTCTGGAGACGCCGTGGAGAACGTTCTGCTGCCTGCAACATCCTCCAGCATGACCGGTTTGGCGGTGGGTCAGTCATGGTGTGGGGTGGCATTTCTTTGGGGGGCCGCACAGCCGTCCATGTGCTCGCCAGAGGTAGCCTGACTGCCATTAGGTACCGAGATGAGATCCTCAGACCCCTTGTGCTGGTGTGGTTGGCCCTGGGTTCCTCCTAATGCAAGACAATGCTAGACCTCATGTGGCTGGAGTGTGTCAGCAGTTCCTGCAAGAGGAAGGCATTGATGCTATGGACTGGCCCGCCCGTTCCCCAGACCTGAAGCCAATTTAGCACATCTGGGACATCATGTCTCGCTCCATCCACCAACGCCACATTGCACCACAGACTGTCCAGGAGTTGGCGGATGCTTTAGTCCAGGTCTGGGAGGAGATCCCTAAGGAGACCATCTGCCACCTCATCAGGAGCATGCCCAGGCGTTGTAGGGAGGTCATACAGGCACGTGGAGGCCACACACACTACTGAGCCTAATTTTGACTTGTTTTAAGGACATTACATCAAAGTTGGATCAGCCTGTAGTGTGGTTTTGCACTTTAATTTTGAGTGTGACTCCAAATCCAGACCTCCATGGGTTGATAAATTGGATTTCCATTGATTATTTTTGTGTGATTTTGTTGTCAGCACATTCAACTATGTAAATAAAAAAGTATTTAATAAGATTATTTCTTTCATTCAGATCTAGGATGTGTTGTTTAAGTGTTCCCTTTATTTTTTTGAGCGGTATATAAATGAGCGGTTCCTTCATTTATTCCATAGGATATTTTTAGATTAACTTATTTTAAGTTAATCTAAAAATATCCTATGGAATAAATGAAGGAACCGCTTTTCAGATTTTGCTAGAAGGTGTCATGGGAATTATGACTCGCACTTTGGTAGTCAATTCTTACCATGCCCGTTATTAAAATAGGATTTCCTGCATATAGAAATTACATTTTTTGTTTTCAGCATTCATCACAGGTAACTTAAACTCTATTTTTATTTTTCAAACAGTTGAGAGTATTTGTCTCCTAAGCAGACTCTTCAGTATCGTTGTCACTTCAGAGCTGTGTGTGTGTGTGTGTATATATATATATATACTTATTAAAAGAAATCATAATAATAATCGGCCGATTAATCAGCACCGGGTTTTTGGTCCTCCAATAATCGGTATCGGTATCGGCGTTGAAAAATCCTAATCGGTCGACCTCTAGTCTCAATGGCCCTGATCGTGCGCTCATAGATGGCATTACGGTACAGATACAACGTTGTGATCTCTATGCGACAATGGGGCAGAACCTTTAATATCCTAAGAAATGTTTTTGGAAGAAAGGGTTCTTTGATGATTCTTTGGAAGGCAATAAGGGTTCTACATAGAACCTCATATCATATTTCCCATCATGCTCTATTGCATGGTGATTTTCAGAATTGTTTGTTTTAATATCTGTGTTTTTGCATGTACATTGATTGGTTGCAGTTAGTAGTTTAACTTATTGAACCCATTACTTAAATGGTTGTTGCATTTTAAATGGCTTAGGTAGACTCCTCACAATGTTCCTAACCCTGGCAGTCATTCTGAATGCAGGTTGTGGGTGATAAAAAAATTCCACTATTGGATATCTTTATTCTAGCTGGATTCCAATAGGATTTACACATCACTTTGCAAGCCAGCATAATGTGACTTGCAGGGCCTGATGTGGCCTGTAAATCAGGAGATTCCTAACACCACTGTGTTAGGGTATAACTATGCCCTCAAAGAAAGGCCTCGTGATATATGTAATGTATTGTCATAAATAATGTAATTTTAAAGGATAATAAGGCTTGTGAAACTGTTCACATAGTTCTAGGAAGAACCCTTCATAGATGGTTCTAATGTAGGTGTAATTACAGTATCTACATAGAGGGTTCTAGGTAGATATATATCTTATAGGGGTAGTACTCTTGTGAAGAAGAGGCAGAAGACTCTAATGAGCCAGATTTGACTTGGGGGTAGAGATGCTAGAAACATCTTTACCTTGACTTCTGTATAACCTTAACCCTAAACCAGGTTATTTGGAACAGGGACACAAATAAAGTTGTATCTTTACTGGATGGGAAAAAATATCCTATGGTTAAACAAAAAAATATGAACAGGTGAAGGGTCTATATAATACAATGGTCTATCTGTGTAGAAAGAAGCCATGAAAACCCCCATGCATCCACTGAGTCAGAGCCTATAGTGTACACTGACCTTCGTGGCTGCGTCAATGCACTGCATGTACGTTTTGGCCAGGTCAGAGCATTGCAGTGTCTGCTCCCGGTTCTCCTTGTAGCAGTTGAGGATCTGGGACTGCAGGTTGATGCACACAGACTCTGTGTTCCTCGCTCTGTGGACACACACAGACAGACACAGGTCACGGGTCAGCCCAGAGGTCATCAAAGAGATACAGTTTCATGATTTTTATGAGAACACAACAAGCAACATATGTAACATTACTACAGTGATGATCAGTGACATTGCAGTTTTCTGAAAAACACTTCAGGTGATTGACGTGAAGGAAACTTTAAGGGAATAAAATGATGTAAGTTAAGGAAGCTAGATGACAACCCATGACCATCTGAACTTTTCTGCTATTTTTGAATCATCTCAATTGAAACTGTTTCCACATTGTGCCTGAAAAGGAAGCCCCCCGTTTCACATAAACACACACTCAGACTCCACATTACATACCAATACACAGAAACACACACTCAGACTCCACATTACATAGCAATACACAGAAACACACACAGACTCTACATTACATACCAATACACAGAAACACACACTCAGACTCCACATTACATAGCAATACACAGAAACACACACAGACTCCACATTACATACCAATACACAGAAACACACACAGACTCCACATTACATAGCAATACACAGAAACACACACAGACTCTACATTACATACCAATACACAGAAACACACACAGACTCCACATTACATAGCAATACACAGAAACACACACTCAGACTCCACATTACATAGCAATACACAGAAACACACACAGACTCCACATTACATACCAATACACAGAAACACACACTCAGACTCCACATTACATAGCAATACACAGAAACACACACCGACTCCACATTACATACCAATACACAGAAACACATACCAACATCCCCCAGCGTGTACAAATGTCTCCCTCCCAATCCTGTGGACACTTTAGTGGAATGAATGGATGGGAAGAGACAGGTTAAACTGAATTACCAGCAGAGAGGATATTTATTAATAGAGCCTGTGACAAGCGTGGCATTGACTAACACAACGATGATAAATAACCTGATACCGCGACTAGAGGAGGAGGAGGCAGGGAAACCCAGTCACCCTGGCAACCTTTTAGCAGTGATGTCACTGAGCCTCCAGAGTCCTGTAGACACAGAGCCAATGGTGTGTGGTTGTGTCTACCGAAGATGTTGACTTTAACAAGGGGGGATGCTTAGTACACTACTGTACCACCTCCATCTATCTACCACACTAACGTACCGCTACAGATTAGAAATTGTGAAAATAGGGATCAATCATTCCTAATTTAACGAATCAAGTTGAGTTGATCAAATCAGACTGAATTCACAGATTGGATTAGCTTGTTGTAATATGATATGTGATATGTAACATAATTGGTCTCTGCATTCCAATCTCTCACTGATGGAGTTCTGTGGCAGATCCATTGCCAGGTTGCCATGCTTAATGAAATTTGATTGATTAAGCAAAGTCATGTGCGTTAAACCCTCCCATCCGCTCCGCGGCTGCTGCCCTGCACTCCAACTGCTACTATCAGAGGACCGTTTGACACTGCGCTTAATTGAAACCCAAATTAAAGCCCGAGCTCAGCTTTGATTCAGAGCGCAAGTCAACCCCGGCATTTCAATTAAAACTCATCCAATGCTACCATCAAACCACACAGCATATCACCAAACAGCAGAGCGATATGCTATCGCTAGCGTTTCCTTGTGAGTTGCTTGTCTTATCTGAACAGTCAAGAGAAAGAAGAGAAAGCTCCATCAAGGCGTGTTTAAGGGATGATGCCTTTGTGTATCAGATCCCCCTGTTTACCCACTGCTGAAGCTCCTTCTTCGTCTGTTTAATCACACTAGGAGCAGAGAAAAAGACTAAAGCAGCGCTGTTTTTTGTACTGGGAAGATAAGGAACTCTCCTTTAATTTAAAATAAACTGCCTTCATCAGGGAAGGAAAAGCTCCTGACAGTGCAGGAGGTTTATTAAAGGGGCCTGAAGCAGAAAATTGGTTTGCCGCAGCCAAAGCTGAACCGAATTGAACCAAATTGAAGGTGAGGCCTTAAATAAAAAATATTAACTGAGCCGATTAGGCCACTTTGAGCGGAGCAGGCCGTGCATATGAGCAGTAATTTCTGAATTCAAAATCTGTGAGTAAATATAACGGAACACTGAGAGATTAGACCTTAATTACTGTCGATTCCCATTATTTTTTGTCTCCTCCAGCAAACGTGCAGTGATAGAACAAAGGCCAACTTCTGAAAGTATGCTAAGCTGAGAGGCAAAACGAGAAATGAAAGACTAGAAATCAAATGGGAATAAGAAAAACAACTACTACAAAAGGTTCCATTAGCAAGCCTGCAATGCAAGGAAGAGATTGGAATCAAATCAATGAAAATGCTAAGCAGCACAAAACACACAGAAACTCCAAAGAGAGTGTTTTGGATGTGATTGGCTGGAAGCAGGGGGCAGAGGTCATGTTTGTGCTAGGTCTGCAGCTCATAGCGCTTCAGGTGCTATCAGATGGAGTCTGAGAGGAGAGGCACCGGTATCTCTATACTGCTGCTGTTGTGGGCAACCAGCGCTCGCTCAAATCATAGCTACTATACCGCCTTGAGATAACTCTGCTCTGCCATCCTCAGCCAAGCCACAGCAGATTACTGCAATAGGCAGATAAATAAATTAATCACACTGGCTTTACACTGTAAATCCACCAAACTTTATCTGCAGGGGAATTCAGAAGGGGCTGAAATTAACTAGAGGCCCCAGCTCTGACAGCTTTTACATTGACTGAGCTGAGCAGCGCAGGCCTCCTCTCCCTCACCTTCCCTACATTCTCCTCCTCCACTCCTCCCCCAGCCAATCTCACCTGCCTGGCCCCTCTCCCTCCTCTCCTCCACACGATGCTCCCCCACTTAAGCCTGTCAGGTCTGGAGGGGCCAGAGGCAGACCGCTGAGGGCTCAGGTCAAATACAGGCAGGAATCTGACACCGCTGACAATTACTACAGCAGAGGCCTGACTTGTTAGACCTCAGGGTTAGAGTCGCATGTAAGTGTCTGTCTCACATGTAACAATTCACATCCTAACCTGGAGGGGGTCACCTCTCCGATGGAATGTCCCCTTCAAAGTCATTGTCACAGTTGTCGTAAGAACGGGACCAATGCGCAGCGGATGTTGAGTTCCACATATTTATTACAAAATTAAACTGTAAGCAAAAGCAAATAAATTAATAAACGAACAACGAAATGTGACTACGTGGTGCACATGCACAAAACAATATCCCACAAACACAGGTGGGAAAAATAGCTACTTAAATATGATCCCCAATTAGAGGCAACGATTACCAGCTGCCTCTAATTGGGAACCAAACCAAAACACCAACATAGAAATGTTAAACTAGAACACCCCCTTGTCACGCCCTGACCTACTACACCATAGAGAAACAAGGGCTCTCTATGGTCAGGGCGTGACAGTACCCCCCTCCCCCCAAAGGTGCGGACTCCGGCCGCAAAACCTGAAACCAAATGGGAGGGTTTGGGGGGGTGACTAGTGTTGGTGGTGGCTCCGGTGCGGGTCGTAGCCCCCCCCCAGAGAGGAAGGCTCCGGCCATGGAGCTGGGCTGGTCGCTGTGCCTGGACTGGACACCGGCACTGAGGAAGGCTCTGGCCTAGGAGCGGGACTGGACGCCGTGTCTGGACTGGACACCGGCCCAGAGGAGGGCTCCTGCCATGGAGCTGGACTGGACACCGTGCCTGGACTGACCACCGGCGCAGAGGAAAGCTCCTGCCCTGGAGCTAGACTGGACGCCTTGCCTGGAAGCTCCGGACCGTTGACCGTCGCAGGAGGTTCCGGACCGTGGACCGTCGCAGGAGGTTCCGGACCGGGGACCGTCGCCGGAAGCTCCGGACTGGGAACCGTCGCCGGAAGCTCCGGACCGGGAACCGTCGCCGGAAGCTCCGGACTGGGAATGCGCACTGGAGGCCTAGTGCGTGGAGCCGGTACAGGTGGCACCGGACTGGTGACACGCACTTCAGGGCGAGTGCGAGTAGCAGGCACAGGACGTACTGGACTGGGGAGGCGCACTGGAGGCCTGATGCGTGGGGCCGGCACAGGTTGCACCGGACTGGTGACACGATCTTCAGGGCGAGTGCGAGGAGCAGGCACAGGACGTACCGGACTGGGGAGGCGCACTGGAGGCCAGACCCTGGCATCGTTAGTGTCCTCCATTATTACCTTCCGTCTGCCGCCAAGGAAGGGTTTCGCATCCACCCATCACTTGTTCCCATGTACAAAACTCATTTTACCTCGTGGATATGCTGCTTGGTCCTCTTTTGTTGGGATATTCTGTCACGGTTGTCGTAAGAACGGGACCAAGGCGCAGCGGATGTTGAGTTCCACATATTTATTACAAAGTGAAACTTTAAGCAAAAGCAAATAAATCAATAAACGAACAACGAAATGTGACTACGTGGTGCACATGCACAAAACAATATCCCACAAACACAGATGGGAAAAATAGCTACTTAAATATGATCCCCAATTAGAGGCAACGATTACAAGCTGCCTCTAATTGGGAACCAAACCAAAACATCAACATAGAAATTTTAAACTAGAACACCGCCTCGTCACGCCCTGACCTACTACACCATAGAGAAACAAGGGCTCTCTATGGTCAGGGCGTGACAGTCATGCTTATCCAGTCTAGCTCACACACACACACAGTGTAGTGTGGTGGCATAGTCCTGGTTTGACCATGGTGTCATTTGCTGTAAAGGACTGGTCCAGCTGTCTTATTCACCACTGTGTTGTGGATCAGAAGGTTGACAGAATCTTTTTTATGTCTCTTTCATTTGAACCGCAATTACAGGGAAGAGGAGTGTGTGTCAAAATCAGACTCCTTATGGCTTCTACTAAGTAGTCATCTTTTATGCATGACAATTACAGCATAGCTGCTGTTAGAGCAAGACTGCTGTATCATGAATGATCATGAACAACAGCTGTGGTACTGTATGATGGTAGTGATAGTGGTTTTACCGTGCTACAGCAGCAAAAGAGAGGAGAGTGGGCTCAGCGCTGGTCCATGTGTGTGGTCAGCCGGTGATGACTGCCAGTTTTACACTCCCTGGACAGCCTGTGTCTTCTATAATGAGGGCTTTTTCTCTGAGAGGCCATAACACCAGCAGCAAGAACAACAAGCTCAACGTCTGTCTGGAGCTAGCTAATTGGCCACTGTTGTTAGCTCACTGTGGCTGAATGCTGGACACGTCACATTCTGTTTATATACTGTTGTTTACTCACTGTGTATGTATATACTGTATTCCCAACATAGTTCATCCTAATATACACTACCGTTCAAAAGTTCGGGGTCACTTAGAAATGTCCTTGTTTTGAAAGAAAAGGCCTAAAAGACCAGCATTCCAGAGTGGCCTCTTCACTGTTGACGTTGAGACTGGTGTTTTGCTGGTACTATTTAATGAAGCTGCCAGTTAAGGACTTGTGAGGTGTCTGTTTCTCAAACTAGACACTCTAATGTACATGTCCTCTTGCTCAGTTGTGCACCGGGGCCTCCCACTCCTCTTTCTATTCTGGTTAGAGTCAGTTTGCGCTGTTCTGTGAAGGGTGTTGTACACAGCGTTGAATGAGTTCTTCAGTTTCTTGGCAATTTCTCGCATGGAATAGCCTTCATTTCTCAGAACAAGAATAGACTGATGAGTTTCAGAAGAAAGTTCATTGTTTCTGGCCATTTTGAGCATGTAATGCTGATGCTCCAGATACTCAACTAGTCTAAAGAAGGCCAGTTTTATTGCTTCATTAATCAGAACACAGTTTTCAGCTGTGCTAACATAATTGCAAAAGGGTTTTCTATTGATCAGTTAGCCTTTTAAAATGATAAACTTGGATCAGTTAACACAACGTGCCATTGGAACACAGGAGTGATGGTTGCTGATAATGGGCCTCTGTATGCCTATATAGATATTCCATAAAATATCAGCTACAATAGTTTCCAGCTACAATAGTCATTTACAACATTAACAATGTCTACACTATATTTCTGATCAATTTGATGTTATTATAATGGACAAAAAATGAGCTTTTCTTTCAAAAACAAGGACATTTCTAAGTGACCCCAAACTTTTGAATGGTAGTGTATCTACTACCACTGTACATACCATTTTCTTAATATCAATACCACACAACAGCTAGTATACAGCTAGTTCTGCGTTGACTTTTGTTTTCACAGAGGAGAGCTCCTCAGTACCAATGCTTTTCTGTTCACCTCAGAAAGGTCTGCAGTGCCTTGGCATGTTGCCAAGCTGATTATGGTGCAGCCAGCTAGGCTGTTCCATCAAAGATACACACCTTTGTCTGGGCGGCTCATAAGGTGTACATTACATTACAATCACAATACAGCACTCTAACAGCCACACTCCAAGACTGCTACAAACTACAGAGTGCTTTGAGAACTACTTCACTTTACCCGTCACAATACAGCACATTATCTCTCTTCAATTGAAGACTTCAGATAGGTAAAGTATCTGTCAGATAGGTAATGTCTGATATAAGAGATAAAACAGCAAGAAGACGATGGGCACTAGATTTTGAGTGCCCTGTGCTCTGCTCTGTGTGCTAGAGAGGGAGTTAAGTCAGGTAGCAGTGAGGGACAGAGAGAGAAAGATATAAGAGAGCAGCCTTGTCATGCTCCAGGAGAGTTGGGGCTCGGGGAGCTGCAGCTGAGACAAGGCATCAGCCTGCACACAAGGAAGACATTAAGGGACAGTACGCTCCTGGCAAACCTTCTCCAAATCTAGGGATTAAAACCTGGATTAAAACATCACAGAGTGGTATGCTGTGGAGAAGGCTGGCAGGTAGGAGCCCGGCAAACTGCCACTGTCTGCTTAAGCTCTGGTAGTACAGCTCAGGAAAATTACAATTTACAGTATGCAAACACAGCCCAGATAGGTGCTATCTAGAACCTAGACTGTCCTTGTGGGAGAACCCTTTGAGCAACCCTTTTGGTTCCAGGTAGAACCTTTTTTGGTTCCATGTAGAACCCTTTTCACAGAGGTTTCTACATGGAACCCAAAATAGTTCTACATGGAAACCAACGGGTTCTACCTGGAACCCAACAGGGTTCCTCAAAGGTTTTTCCCATAGGGAGAGCCGGAGAATCCTTTTGGAACCCTTTTTTCTGAGAGTGTAACCTTAGACCCAGTCTTGCTGCATAACCCCTGACCACATCCTGGCCTCCATTCCACCCTAACCCTTCCCCCAGCCCAACTGCAACTGTCTTCTTTTGATCTCCTTACCTCAGAGTCCTCACTCAATCTAACCTTCACCTGGTTGGCCAAAACTGGAATAGGAGACACTGGAAGGTTCTACAAAACCATAGCACCGAAAATACACTGTCTGAGACCATCACTGTACTGGAGACAGGGGACGAACACTTACGGAAGAGAGATCTCGCTCTGATCATATTGCCATCTGATGGGAGCGTGCGTTGCCATGTCTCCTGCCTGGGAGGGAGTCTCTTCCTGGCTGACGCGGCGTCAGATGGCAACACGCTCACATGAGCTTAGGAGCTCAAATCCCTGATTAGAGGCCTTCAGTAGTTAGCAGCGAGGAGCAAGGTTAGCACAGAGTATGCAGGGAGAACAGCAGTCCCTAACCAGCTGCCACCATGCTTACACACTGCTTAATTTACACATGCAGAAGAGAGAAGAGCTGCCTTTCCCTAAGACTGTAGTGCATTTGAAAATGTTTATCTCAGATTGTACTGCTACTCCTCTCTACTTTTTGACTTTTGAATGGTCATTAATTTACTGATGTGATACTGGTATAGGCCTTTTGAATGGTCATTAATTTACTGATGTGATACTGGTATAAGCCTTTTGAATGGTCATTAATTTACTGATGTGATACTGGTATAGGCCTTTTGAATGGTCATTAATTTACTGATGTGATACTGGTATAGGCCTTTTGAATGGTCATTAATTTACTGATGTGATACTGGTATAGGCCTTTTGAATGGCCATTCATTTACTGATGTGATACCGGTATAGGCCTTTTGAATGGTCATTAATTTACTGATGTGATACCGGTATAGGCCTTTTGAATGGTCATTAATTTACTGATGTGATACTGGTATAGGCCTTTTGAATGGTCATTAATTTACTGATGTGATACTGGTATAGGCCTTTTGAATGGTCATTAATTTACTGATGTGATACTGGTATAAGCCTTTTGAATGGTCATTAATTTACTGATGTGATACCGGTATAGGCCTTTTGAATGGTCATTAATTTACTGATGTGATACCGGTATAGGCCTTTTGAATGGTCATTCATTTACTGATGTGATACCGGTATAGGCCTTTTGAATGGTCATTAATTTACTGATGTGATACCGGTATAGGCCTTTTGAATGGTCATTAATTTACTGATGTGATACCGGTATAAGCCTTTTGAATGGTCATTAATTTACTGATGTGATACCGGTATAGGCCTTTTGAATGGTCATTAATTTACTGATGTGATACCGGTATAGGCCTTTGTCCCCCACTGCAGTTAGTTATGAATAAAAAAATCACTTGTGATGATTACTCTTGTGCTCCCTTAACTACAGTAAAGGGTCTCCCCGGCAAAATGGCACACAGCATTAAGGTATTGCTTTATTCTACTGGGGAATTCTATAAGTTGTATAGTAAAACGTCTAGAAAGATGGACCATATAAATTAAGTGTTTAAAAAAAGAGGTTTAAGCTCATTACAATGGGATTGATAGAACAGATGTTCAATAGTCATCATACCCATGTAAAAGCGTGAATGTGCACAGTGTGCAGAATTGAGATCAGTCTTTGAAAAACATGCCATGGTAAATGCATTAGAAATAAGAAGGAAGGCAGGTAAAATGGTAGGATATGTGATAAGGCTAATCAGGAAAGCTCGTATTTGGACACAACATTTAAATATACAGGTAACTGCCAAAATAAAGGAAACACCAACATGGTGTCTTAATAGGGCGTTGGGGACCATGAGCCAGAACAGCCTCAATATCCCTTGGCATAGATTCTACAAGTGTCTGGAACTCTATTGGAGGGATGCGACACCATTCTTCCACAAGAAATTCCATCATTTGGTGTTTTGTTGATGGTGGTGGGAAATGTTGTCTCAGGCCGAGAGTCTGACATAAGTGTTCAATTGGGTTGAGATCTGGTGACTGAGACGGCCATAGCATATGGTTAACATCATTTTCATGCTCATCAAACCATTCAGTGACCACTCGTGCCCTATAGTTGGGGGCGTTGTCATCCTATGGGGGAATAGTCATGATAGCCAAAACAATGGAAAAATAATGGCCTGCCCAGCATTTTTATACAAGACCCTAAGCATGTGTAGGAGAGTTAAAATGGTTATTCCATCAAACTTCAAATTATTAGAATAGTACACAACGCAGAACAGAACAACCAGGTTAAGGGTCAGTGGCCCAAGCCCGCGAACAGGAATATTCCAAGTTCAGACAGAAGGGGGGAGTCAGATCGCTATGATCGCCAGGAACTTTCTTTTTGGTGTTTATTTTTAATTGTTGTGCTACTAGTACTGCCTGTTGATGTTAAGTAGGCAGCTACAGTAGCTGAATGATATTAACATCTTCTGGTTTTATTTCATTAAATGTATTTTATTTCATCTAGGTGCTTACGTCACCTACTAACACCCTGGTACTACTCGTAGCTCCCGTTCTCCTCAGTCCGAGAAAAACACTGAGAGAAAGGTATGTGTTGCAAATTACTCCTTTGTAGAAGTCCATAACATGAAATTCATAAAACATCCCAAGGTTAATGCTGTATATATTGTTATAAGGGAATGTGAGACTATTGAAACATGTAACTTTCAGAGTTTTATTGTTGTTATTGATATAGTTTACAGAGTGCTAAAAATGATTGCTGTTGCTAGCTAGCATGCCTTTCTGTGATGCAAACGGTTAGCTGTGCTGCCGACTGATGCAAGTGTTGCATTATGGGAAATGTAGTTTTAGCCCTCTAATGTCTGAATGGGATAAAGGCGATTTCACATTGTAGCTTGTATGTATTACAGTGTTTCTGTACATGAGTTGTTGTATTTTAATACTGTCAACACTGAAAACCCTTAGCAATGTATTGGGGATGTGAGACAGGATATGTGTTTTACCTTTCTTCATGCTCCTGTGTAGAACAACTTGTCAGATGGTGCATTGGAGACTGTGTTCCTGTCCTGTCTTTTCATAATAATATTGCAGGTATGGTTCTATTGTCTAAGAATTAAGATTATACATTCTTTGTATTAAGGATTGGTTATTATTTTATACTATACATTATAGCTTTATGTATGAATGTGATTGTGTGAGTCTGAGAAAACACTGAGAAAGAACAACTTGTCAGATGGTGCATTGGAGACTGATGTGTTCCTGTCCTGTCTTTTCATAATACTATTGCAGATCGACATAAAAGCCAGAAAGACAGCCGTGGTGTCGCTGTTCATTTCTTGGTTCTCCTGTGGTACATAGAAAGAACGATACACATGGTGGGATGTTAATTGCATAATTAACTCAGGAATAACACCTGTGTGGAAGCACCTGCTTTCAATATACTTTGTATCCCTCATTTACTGAAGTGTTTACATTATTTTGGCAGATACATGTACATATTCTGAAATAAATCTATAATTGCACTGTCATTTGTGAACAATTTCCATGCCTCTCATAATTCTTCAGGTGAAAAGGACATTATTTAATGTTGATTAATAAAACAGTTGACAATTAAAAGCTTATTAGGTTTACAGCACTTTTCACAGGGGTGTGTTTGCATTTAACTGGTAAGATAAAATGAATGGTGAAGAAAAGATTGCTATCTGGGCAGGTTATTTCCTCATGCATAAAAGTAAAGTTGAGGTGAATTGAATTTACACTGACATTCACTATGGGCACAATGAGTGTAGTGTGTACGTTTTTATTAATCTGCATTAATTCCTCTTGCTCGGGGGGAACGTTAGTCTGAGTCTCCAGCCCAGGCACAGGTGAATAGATCCTGTCATACAAATCTGTCATTCTCCAGTTTACCAAAGGTGGAGCTTATGATGCAGCGCCTTTTGTCACCATCGCAGATTTTAGAGAAACAACAAATGTCGGTACATATAAGTGTCTTATATCGGCTGAAGGCTAAAATTCTTGTTAATATAACTGCACTGTCCAATTTACAGTAGCTATTACTTTGATAAATTCACCTCTGAAGGTAAACTGTATACTTACATTCTGAAATCTTGCTCTGATTTATCATCCAAAGGGTCCCAGAGATATCATGAAGTGTCGTTTTGTTAGATAAAATCCATTTTCATATCCTAAAAAGGTCCATATAGCATGCACGATCAATTTTGTATTTCCACTCGTTCAATTTGAAAAGAAAGGAATCTGTGAAAATCACCAGGCAAATCACGTTTGTATGTATTCCTCAGAGGTCCTAGAACGTAACCAGACTTCAATATATCATTAGGGGTGTAGTATATCCTATAGGACACAAGGCACGCCGATGACACGTCCAATCTTCATTTGATCGACTGTATCTTTGTCAAATGTGCACCAATCGGGGTCAAACAAAGCTAGCCAGATAGCCAATTAGCTGGGCTTTACGGGAGTATCTGGAAACCCTGTGTTTGTAGCAAAATGTAGGTGCTAACCTTTTGCGACAGCATGCCTTTTCCTTTAGGACAAAAATGATAAGAATATTCCGAGTTATGAAGTTATGAATACTGGTTGTTTTGCAAATGTTGAACTTATAATATGGCTACTAATACTGGAAAAGCTAAATCAAAGTCCAAGTATACAGATTTGACGATAAGAAAAATTTAATATGAATGCCAATGTCTCCTTCATGATTTGCCCAAATGTACCTGGGTGATTTCACACTAAATGTCATGTAGTTCGCTCATGTTTCAAGGTATCCGTCTGAAACTTTGCACATACACTGCTGTCATGAGTGATGACTAGAACTGGGACCTTTCTCTTACATTTCAAAGATGGTGGTAGAAAAAAATGTTAGTTTTTTTTCTTTGTATTTTCTTCTACCAGATATATTGTGTTATATTCTGCTACATTCAATTCACATTTCCACAAACTTCAAAGTGTTTCCTTTCAAATGGTACCAAGAATATCCAATATCCTTGCTTCAGGGCCTGAGCTACAGGCATTTAGATTTGGTATGTCATTTTAGAGGGGTATCCCTCAGAAGTTTTAAAGCCACAGGGTTAACTACAGACCAAAACAATGAATGAGCCATACCCACTTGTTACTGTTACCATGTCTTGTCTATGGTAATAATGAGAAAACAGACACAGCACCTTGCTATCCCTTTGTTGTTTCCATCAGAGAAAAGCATTTCATTTTCTTGTGAATCAGGGGGGAAAGGCACCATGTGTATTGTTGGAGCCGAAGGGAGCCAACCCATCTCAAATCAAATTTTATTTGTTACATGCGCCGAATGCAGCAGGTGTAGTAGACCTTAGAGTGAAATGCTTACTTACAAGCCCTCAAACAACAATGCAGTTTTAAGAAAAATACCTAAAAAAATAAGATATAAAGTAACAAATATAGGGGGTATCGGTACAGAGTCAATGTACGGGGGCACCAGTTAGTTGAGATAATTGAGGTAATATATACATGTGGGTAGAGTTATTAAAGTGACTGATGCATAGATAATAACAGAAAGTAGCAGCAGAGTAAAAGGGGGGTGGGGGGGCAATGCAAATAGTCTGGGTAGCCATTTGGTTAGATGTTCAGTAGTCTTATGGCTTGGGGGTAGAAGCTGTTTAAAAGCCTCTTGGACCTAGACTTGGCACTCCGGTACCGCTTGCCGTGCGGTAGCAGAGAAAACAGTCTGACTGGAATCTTTGACAGCTGTTGAACCTTTTGAGGATCTGAAGACCCATGCCAAATCTTTTCAGTCTCCTGAGGGGCAATGGGTTCTGTCGTACCCTTTTCACAACTGTCTTGGTGTGCTTGGACCATGTTAGTTTGTTGTTGATGTGGACACCAAGAAACTTGAAGCTCTCAACCTGCTCCACTGCAGCCCTGTCGATGAGAATGGGGGCGTGCTCGGTCCTCCTTTTCCTGTCATCTACAATCATCTCCTTAGTCTTGATCCCGTCGAGGGAGAGGTTGTTATCCTGGCACCACACGGCCAGGTCTCTGTCCTCCTCCCTATAGGCTGTCTCTTCGTTATTGGTGATCAGGCCTACCACTGTTGTGTCATCGGCAAACTTAATGATGGTGTTGGAGTTGTGCCTGGCCGTGCAGTCATGAGTGAACAGGGAGTACAGGAGGGGACAGAGCACGCACCCCTGACGGGCCCCCGTGTTGAGGATCAGCGTGGCGGATGTGTTGTTACCTACCCTCACCACCTGGGGGCGACCCGTCAGGAAGTCCAGAATCCAGTTGCAGAGGGAGGTGTTTAGTCCCAGGGTCCTTAGCTTAGTGATGAGCTTTGAGGGCACTATGGTGTTGAATCCTGAGCTGTAGTCAATGAATAGCATTCTCAAATGGTCCTTTTGTCCAGGTGGGAAAGGTGTGAAAGGGATGTGTGGAGTGCAATAGAGATTGCATCATCTGTGGATCTGTTGGAGCGGTATGCAAATTGAAGTGGGTCTAGGGTTTCTGGGATAAGGGTGTTGATGTGAGCCATGACCAGCCTTTCAAAGCACTTCATGGCTACAGACGTGAGTGCTACGGGTCAGTAGTCATTTAGGCAGGTTGCATTAGTGTTCTTGGTTACAGGGACTATGATTGTCTGCTTGAAACATGTTGGTATAACCGACTCAGACAGGGAGAGGTTGAAAATGAAGACACTTGCCAGTTGGTCAGTGCATTCTTGGAGTACACGTCCTGGTAATTCGTCTGGCCTGCGGCCTTGTGAATGTTGACCTGTGTAAAGGTCTTACTCACATTAGCTGCGGAGAGCATGATCACACAGTCATCGGGAAGAGCTGATGCTCTCATGCATGCCTCAGTGTTACTTGCCTCAAAGCGAGCATAGAAGTGATTTAGCTCGTCTGGTATGTTCGTGTCACTGGGCAGCTCCCGGCTGTGCTTCCCTTTGTAGTCTGTAATAGTTTGCAAGCCCTGCCACATCCGACGCGCGTCGGAGCCAGTGTAGTATGATTCGATCTTAGTCCTGTATTGATGCTTTAACTGTTTGATGGTTTGTCGGAGGGCATAGCGTGATTTCTTATAAGCTTCTGGGTTAGAGTGCCGCTCCTTGAAAGCGGCAGCTCTACCCTTTAGCTCAGTGCAGCTGTTGCCTGTAATCCATGGCTTCTGGTTGGGGTATGTACCTACAGTTACTGTGGGGACGACGTCATCGATGCACTTATTGATGAAGCCAGTGACTGATGTTGTGTACTCCTCAATGCCATCGGAAGAATCCCGGAACATATTCCAGTCCGTGATAGCAAAACAGTTCTTTAGCTTAGCGTCTGCTTCATCTGACCACTTTTTTATTGACCAAGTCACTGGTGCTTCCTGCTTTAATTTTTGCTTGTAAGCAGGAATCCGAAGGATATAAATATGGTCAGATTTGCCAAATGGAGGGCGAGGGAGAGCTTTGTACGCGTCTCTGTATGTGGAGTAAAGGTGGTTTAGAGTTTTTTCCCCTCTGGTGGCACATTTAACATGCTGACAGATTTAAGTTTCCCTACATTAAAGTCCCCGGCCACTTGGAGCGCCAACCTCTGGATGAGTGTTTTCCTGTTTGCTTATGGCGGTATACAGCTCATTGAGTGCAGTCTTAGTGCCATCATCGGTCTGTGGTGGTACGGAGACAGCTATGGAAAATACAGATGAAAACTCTCTAGGTAGATAGTGTGGTCTACAGGTTATCATGAGACTCTACCTCAGGCGAGCAAAACCTTGAGAATTCCTTAGATATCGTGCACCAGCTGTTGTTTACAAATATACATAGACCGCCACCCCTTGTCTTACCAGAGGCTGCTGTTCTATCCTGCCGATACAGCGTTAACCCATCAGCTGTATGTTATTCATGACGTCGTTCAGCCACAACTCAGTGAAACATAAGATATTACTGTTTTTAATGTCCCGTTGGTAGGATATGAATGCTTTTAGTTCGAACTATTTATTTTCCAGCGACTGTACGTTGGCCAGTAATCAAATGTAGTATGGATGGCAAGGGCAGATTAGCCACTCGCCAGAGGATCCTCACAAGGCACCCCGATCTCTTTCTGCAATATCTTTTCTGTCTCTTTCTCCTGCGAATGATGGGGATGAGGGCCTGTTCGGGTGTCTGGAGTAAATCCCTCTCGTCCGACTCATTAAAGATAAATTCTTTATCTTTAATGAGTAATCGCTGTTCTGATTTCCAGAAGCTCATTTTGGTCATAAGAGACGGTAGTAGCAACATTATGTACAAAATAAGTTACAAACAATGCGAAAAAACGAACAAAATAGCATGGTTGGCTAAGAGCCCATGAAATGGCAGCCATCTTCTCCGGCGCCATTTTCAACAGCGCCATCTTCAATCTCCATGGAAACCAAAAGCACATCACTAGTTAGCTCGTTGTATACAAACTCTTCTACCATTCCGACAACATCAATTACTGTGATTTGTACTGGGAGACAAAACGGGAGCAACTAGTATACAATCACTGTGTAATTTACAGCAAAGCAGAGATGAGAAATCGATCTACAGTCTACATGGATCCATCATAGATCTTGTAGAACACATTCAAGTGTTATAGCTTTTTCAGGGCAAACCAATTGTAAATCACTTTGTCTGTGGTGTTGAGTTGTGCTACAGAGGGACTGTACTTCCACGGGTAGCACATTGTAGCAAGTTTTACTGTAGAGTCTGGATGTTAACAGAACTATACAGGTGGACAAGCGGTTCTACTTACTTTACAAGAGCTTCAGATTTTGTGGCTTGGTCGTAGAACTGTTTCTTGGTTTTCTTGTATCGATCCAAATTCTGAAATATACAAATAAATATTTTGAGAAAATACTGAATGAATGTTACTGTACAATTCACATGATGAAAGAAAATAACATGATCCCTCATAAAATGCACATCTATTACGCCCCAACACTTACTAAATACATACAGTGTATCCAACTACAGCCAACAAGCTTTCAATAATGAGATGGAGAGTTTTTTCCCAACATTCTAATGCATCTACGTATGTACAGCGACCAACTGAGCCTACACACCTGGCCGATTCGTTCAACAACCATCCATAGACGGTCAGGTTGGCTGTAGTTGGACAGATGTGGAGAAACCTTAAAAGTGATGGCATAGAAAAAAAACATTTTATGATACAAGCCATGAATTATTCAAATGTTTGGATGCTAATTAAAAATCAGTGTCACCTCCTTATTTGGCCACCATCCCAGATCATTGCCTTAGGTAACAGCCAGTTCATTTAACAACTGCATATTAGCTGATGCAATTCTTGTTAACTGCCTTGTTCGAGGGTACAGAGGAACTTTGATAGGTTTTAAAACCCTGTCCTTATTGGCCATCATGGGGTAGTTCGTAGATGTTCTGCTGGCAGTCAGTCAGGCAGACTGGGGATGGATCAGTGAGCCAGGTCACAGACACACGGTCTCTTCATTATGCTATGCTATAGAGACTTTCACAGAGACCATCATCACCCACACAGTCCTCAGTAACAGTTTTAATTACTGCTGAGGAGACTCTGGGGTCGCTACAACATTGGCCCATAGCATATAGGCACTGGCCCATAGCACAGTGCCTCAATTCCCCAGAACCAAAATCTTGCATGCCCTGGCCAGCTATAGTCTGTCACGAGAGACTACATGCCACTGTATCGTGGGGGTAACCGTTGGATTCTGAACCAATGATGTGGCTACTGCCCATAAAAGAAGACACTCTCTCAGCCCAGGTGGAATCTCATTTCCCTAATTACTCCTGACAGGCAGCACCTCAGTTTGATGAGGTAATGACCGTGCCTCAGAATGCCATCCATAAAGCCAGGCTAAACGGGCTTCCCTTAATTATTTCTGATATTCGTCTTCCGACTGAGAGAGCGAACCGGGGGTATTTGAAGTGAGCAGAGCAGGAGAGTGATGGGAGCATCGCTGAAGCTCAACCCTGAATCCCCATCAATTCACCAGGTGCCAGTGGGGTCACGCTCTCTCATATTTCACACAATCTGAACCCTACACATCTCATCTCAAGGCGAGGGAGACGACAGTGGAAACAGAGGAGCCCCGCTCGTATGCATTCACACCAATTCAATAACTATCACAGGACAAATGATCGTCCATTTTACCCCCATCCTCTCATCTTCTCCAACCATGGGAAGGGAGGAGGAAAGGAGGAGGAGCCTGAGTCGGCCCAGACCAGGCCCACCACTGCTTTGCCTCATCTCCCGTTGTCTGAACTCTCTCTGAAGGCCCCATTTAAGAGCTGCTGCTTCTTAAATGTTAATGTATTTTATGAGGCTGTGAGGAGGTTCTCATAACAAGCAAGGAACTACAGCAGGGACTGTTGTTGTGTGAGCACCGGTCCAGGAGATTGTGATGCTTGCAATTAAACGCAGATTTACCAAAGAGCAGTGACCCACTGTGGTTCTCTGGAATCAGTGTTCTGTAGCTACATTGTGCATGCCTAAAATTATTAACCCATTGATGTGAGTGAAAATACGTGTGTGTCTGTGCACTTGTGTGTGGGTGCATGAGAGAGTGTGTGTATGTGTCTGTTCCCATCTACACTACAATGAGGGCTGACAAGGTGAGACGGTGAAGTGGGATTACAGACACATTGACCCAAATACTACAGTACTATTGGATCTCCTTCTTAGCCGTTACTGACTGATCTCCATTCAGGCCAGTTCATACCCCCAGGGAGCAGATAGAATACCGGAAAACAAAACTAGAGTGCTTCCCACCCATATATCCAGTGGGGCTTAGAGGCGTCTTCGAATCTCCCAAATATTTAACCAAAATAATCTGCCATCTTGGACTGGGTATGTCTAAAAAGGTGAATGTAAAGACCTGGATTCATTGAAAACGTTGATTAAATGTCGTAGGATGGTTCGGGAGCCCTGTTGCGAGACTATTACTATATTGTGTCTGTTATTAAAAACAGTAGAAAGTCTAAGCTCCATCATATGTGCAGAAGGGTAGTATGTGTTCACAGTGAAAGTAGGGTCAAGAATGAATGGCCTAGTGGCATTTATACCCACCATTACTTTCACTGTGAACCCCTTCTACCTTCCTGAATACATTTGCAGTGATGCATTGCTGTGGCAATGCAACCTGCATTAACCGGATGTGCCTGGGCTAATCTAACAGCTGGCACCTGGCTCGTCTCACACTCCTCTTCCTGGCTGGCAACCGCCGTCAGCAACTCTCATCTGCCACCCTCCCCTGCCCACCCCCAGTGCCGCTTCCCGCTGTGCTAATCCAATGGATATCTTAATCTTTTCAGGGTGGCTCTGCCTGGGCGTCGCCGCAGGCTAAGTGCTGTTCTACACACCTACACTAGGGGCACTTATCAGCCCAGCACAAACGATCCCACCGCCGACACCAACAGCCATGCTTTGATGCGCTGTAAAAGGACCAGGTTTTCAGCCCACGTACGCTCCTGTTTTAGAGGCCATTTTTAAAAAAAGGAAGGGTGAAGTGAATTCTGCAGTGAGATATTTAGACAAGAGATGTATTAACCTCAGCCAATCTCTGTCTTTGAGATGGATCCTCTCCTGCAGGCAATAATGAGTCTAGGAGAACACTAATGGATGTTCCAGTCTCTGTGTCCTGTCTCTTCTTCTATAAATATCAGGGGGTATCAGGAGGTATCTGGAGGACGTATTACTCCTCCAGGGCCTCTGGTTCAGAGAACACCTTTCATTTAACTGCTAGTAGATCCATGTGAGGCGGCTTTCCATTATGGTGTTGCTGAGTGACAGCACAATGAACTAACATGTCTCTCTCGCTTGTTCTCTCTGTATGACATGTTGCTTCTCCAACATAGCTACTGTCATGACAGGCCTGTTCGGGTCAGGTTACCGTGGACCATAATCCTACAGAGATATCTCTCACACCCAACAGAGGGGGAGAGATTGAGAGGTATGGAGGTGGGGGGTTTAATGACACCTCCCATCCATTGTAAATCTTAAAGCAGCAGACAAAATCCCCTTTGTCCTCTCAGTATGGAGGGATGGAATGTATGATGGGCCTATGGAGAATCTACCTCTGAACAGTAACATGCAATAAATGGACTTTGGGACAATGTGTTTTGTCAGCCAAAATGGTAATAGTGACGATAGATGGAATATGAAAATGAATGGTGTTTTTGTTATGTTATTAAAAGTTAAATGACGACGTTATAAAGAAAACATAACTTGAAGAGTTTTCACACTATGTACTTGAGGTTTGCATACTGTACGTTGTGTGGAAAATGTCCAGATCAAAGAGAATGTTTATGTAAAGATGAAATGTGAAGTTAGTTGTCTAAATTGGATCTGAGTAAAATCCAGACCTTGCCTCGTAACTAGTTATGCCCAGAGAACTTGCCCTAAAGACGGAAATGCCCATTTCTGACCCGAGAGTATAAAACATGTGAGTTAAGAATTAACATATCAGACTAAGTGACCACAAGCTTCAGCCAAGGTCCGAATGAGTTGTAAACCCATAATTCAACATGAGGTTGAAGAAGACAAAGGAACCTTTTTACAATCTATGCTACGGATGAGTAGCTGTGTCTAAGAGGGTGAATTCAAGCAGGACCACCCAGTTACCACTCTCCAAGGAATCGTGTGTCTACACTGCTTTCATTCCCACGCTGGAACCATCTACACGGCTGATTAGCCGTCCTCCGAAGAACCATTTTCAGAGCAAGGGCGAGGAAACAGACCACTAAGAGAAAGGACACTGACATCGTGAGGACAAACAGAGAGTTACACCCGGTAACTGAAGACGTGCCGTCATCAGAGAAGTCAGAACCCGGACCACGAAGAGACACCCCATCGGAGACCTTCAACACGTAGTTACATCATTATATTCTGACCCATAAGAGCGGCAGTTCGGGGCAACATTAGGGTTAAAAGAAGCATAGTTGACAAATGTACCCAAGTGTGCTTTTCTCTCGTGCTCTCTCTCTTTCTCCCTCTTTTCAAATCCCCATTTTGTTTAACCCGTGTCATATTGTGTTGGCCAGCTAGGGACCTGTTTCATTGTACTAAGTCCTAATCAACTCATCCAGAATGCCGCAGCCCGTCTGGTGTTCAACCTTCCCAAGTTCTCTCACGTCACCCCGCTCCTCCGCACACTCCACTGGCTTCCAGTTGAAGCTCGCATCCGCTACAAGACCATGGTGCTTGCCTACGGAGCTGTGAGGCACCTCCGTACCTTCAGGCTCTGATCAGGCCCTACACCCAAACAACGGCACTGCGTTCATCCACCTCTGGCCTGCTCGCCTCCCTACCTCTGAGGAAGTACAGTTCCCGCTCAGCCCAGTCAAAACTGTTCGCTGCTCTGGCACCCAATGGTGGAACAAACTCCCTCACGACGCCAGGACAGCGGAGTCAATCACCACCTTCCAGAGACACCTGAAACCCCACCTCTTTAAGGAATACCTAGGATAGGATAAAGTAATCCTTCTAAACCCCCCCCCTTAAAAGATTTAGATGCACTATTGTAAAGTGTTTGTTCCACTGGATATCATAAGGTGAATGCACCAATTTGTAAGTCGCTCTGGATAAGAGCGTCTGCTAAATGACTTAAATGTAAATGTAATAGCCTAGACTGTGTGTTTGTGTATGTGTATCTTATATTATAATTTTAGCTTATTAGTAAATAAATAATCAACTCAATTGATGTTGTACGGACTTATTTACTGAGACTCGGGTTTGTGCAGATTCACGGATTATGTGACGTTCAGAAGGAGACTGTAGAGGAAATTAATTAATTAGCGACTGTTGTAAAATCGATATTCTGATATTCTTTGAGTTAATTTGGGAAATAGAAACGCAATAAAAACCCAAACTTTCCCATGGTGCCCCAGGTTACTGAGTTAATAATTACCTGATTCATTTAATCACGTAATTATAAACAGTTAATCATTCGTTGAGCAGCAGTCGTCACACTAATCAATACAACATTACGACACTACTGTCTGAACAAACTGATATTTTGTATCGGGAGATGAGCTTTACCTTCTGTGCCCAACATTACAAGGCTAAAGGGTACAAAGAAAGGGAAAATAAAATGCATCATCCTTACTTGAAGTTTACTTCTTACATTTCCATTAGAAACCAGCAACACAGCAAAATGTGTTTTTAGTGCGGAGAAAAAAAGCACCCTGTACAGCATTCTGATTAGAATGCTTCTCCTGTCCTCTCTGTTCTAACCGCTGGCCCTGCGGTTTAAGAGGCGAAGAGGTATTACACCCCCTGGAGCCCCTGATATGTGCCTACATCCATCTGGCATGCTGAGAAATTAATAATCCTTGCTCCAAAAAATAAAATTAAAATGCATTCGTCTCCCCCTTTGAAGTAAATTAATTTGTGATTGGTTAGCCTCTGCAGGCCTTGAGGCTAAAGGGGGCTGGCTGTGCGGCGGCCGGCTGCTCCACTCTCTGTCCATCCAGGTAAAAGCAGCTTCAGCTGGTTGGATGGGGGAGTCATGCAGATATTTCCAGAACAAGGCCCCTGCCGACAGCGTGTCAACGCGGCTGTCAGGATTTCAGGAGGATTATTATCTCGTACCCACGCTCAAGTGCTTCAAAGTGCTTTGCAACTAGTGACAAGGAGGAGAGAGAGAGAGAGAGAGAGAGAGAGAGAGAGAGGGTACTGGGTGGAAGGCTGGGGGGGAAGCCTTGACAAGCAGATGAGTGAAGCAAGGAGCGGTTCAGGATAGGAGAGGGATGGAGACAAAAGCAGGGGAGCCAGCAGAAGGCTTTAGCTGGATTAGAGAGAGCCTGTGCTAATTCAAACAGCAGCGGGACATTGCTGTTTACAACCAGTAGTTTTCACAGCTCTCCGACTTCCAGCATTCAGGAGAATTCACAGACATGAGACGATTATGTGTGGCATCTTCACAAACACTCTCGCACTCACCGAAAGCCTCTCTCCCAATGTCAAACCTACAGAGTAGCAGCCAGGGGAGAACGACTGCCCCCTCTCATTTAAGCCACGAAATTTCAAGGCCAACCGTAGTACAGCAGGCATTGTCAGCAGAAAAAGGGATCCCCATTATAGTGAATGGGAAAAATGGCAGTCTTTGTGTAAATGAACCAAAAAAATGTAAGACAATCAATGCTAATGGCAGCCTGCAGTGCCCTTGAGATATTCAGTGAAAGAGGGCCGCACTGAGCTAGCCTGCAATGTCACTTCCTGGAGTAGCTCAAACTGCGCATGTTGTCTCCATGAGACACCATCTTTTTATATACATATACATTTTACACAAATTTTGCCTACATGGTACTTTCATACACAGTAGTTACATAAAGGTAACTTTTTTTGATTATAAACATTACATTTTGGATAGATAGTATCCAAAATGTATAGTGTTTTCAGTAATAACTATTACTGATCATGAGCCTCAGCCCATTCCACCTATCTCTGTAGACCATCCTCTTTTGATTTCCACGTGCAATATATTTTTCAACTGTGATGTTTTACATTAATTTCAAACCTTTCTAATCGCATAGATTGTAAGTTAAAGATTTATATTTTTCCTAGGACTATTACTTATTGTTGATTGATTTGGCTTTCCAAATAACCAAAACACTGCTATTTGTAGGTGTCACATCCTGGCCAGTAAAAGGGTTAATTAGTATTGTAGTTTGGTCAGGACGTGGCAGAGGGTATTTGGTTTATGTGGTTCAGGGTGGTGTGTTTGTTTAAAGGGTGTTTGATTTAGTATTTCCGGGTTTTTGGTTGATGGTCTATGTTTATGTATTTCTATGTGTAGTCTAGTGAGTGTGTTTCTATGTTGTGTTAATTGGGGTGGACTTCCAATTGAAGGCAGCTGTTTGGTGTTGCCTTTGATTGGAAGTCCTATATTAGTTGGGTGTGTTTGTTTGTTTAATTGTGGGAGATTGTTCTGTGTTTAGCCTTGTGCCTTGCCAGACTGTTGGTTGTTCGTTCATTTTCTTGTTTTGTTATTTTGGTATTCATTTTGGAAGTTAAATAAACGTCAAGATGAGCCCGCACATACCTGCTGCGTTTTGGTCCTCCATTACCGACGACAACCATGACAGAATCTCCCACCAACTATGGACCAAGCAGCAGAGGAAGGAGCAGAGGGACTTCGAGTTGGACTGGCGGGAGAAATGGACCTGGGAGGAAGTTCTGGACGGGGCCGGACCTTGGCACCAGGCTGGGGATTATCGCCGCCCGCAGTGGGAAATTGAGGCAGCCAAGGCAGAGAGGCGGAGGTACGAGGCCATGGACGCGCTGAGGGAGAAGCACGAGAGGCACCCCCAAGAAATCTTTTGGGGGGGGCACATGGGTAGCTTGGCTAGGCCTAGGAAGAGCCGGAAGCCAGCTACCCGTGGTTATATGGAGGAGCGTATGGGGTGGAGAGCGCCATAGTGCGCTCCTCAGCGAAACATCTCACCCATACGCACGCACAGTCCGGTGCGCGTTATTCCAGCCCCTCGCAGGTGCCGTGCTAGAGCGGGCATCCAGCCTGGTAGGCTGATGCCTGCGCAGCGCATCTGGTCGCCGGTACGCCTCCGAGGACCAGGCTACCCAACTCCCGCTCTACGCACGGCTACCATCAGGCCCCTGCACAGCCCAGTCTGCCCTGTATGAGCACCCCGCTCGTACAGGGCTACTAGTTCCATCCAGCCAAGGCGGGTTGTGCAGGAGGTAAGATCAAGACCGACTGTGTGCCTCCATAGCCCTGGGTTTCCAGCAACTGTCTCTCGTGCGAACCCGGAAGTGCGTCAACCCAGTCCGACTCGTCCTGTTCCCGCTCCCCGCACTAGCCTGGAGGTGCGTGTTCACAATCTGGTAAGCCCAGTACCAGCACCACGCACCAGGCTTCAAGTGCGTAAACCCAGCCTCGCCAGTCAACAGTCACCAGAGCTGCCCGCCAGTCAACAGTCACCAGAGCTGCCCGCCAGTCAACAGTCACCAAAGCTGCCCGCCAGTCAACAGTCGCCGGAGTGGCCAGACTGCCCTGAACTGCCGGAGTGGCCAGACTGCCCTGAACTGCCGGAGTGGCCAGACTGCCCTGAACTGCCGGAGTGGCCAGACTGCCCTGAACTGCCGGAGTGGCCAGACTGGCCAGACTGTCCCGAGCTGCCAGACTGGCCAGACTGTCCCGAGCTGCCAGACTGGCCAGACTGTCCCGAGCTGCCAGACTGGCCAGACTGTCCCGAGCTGCCAGACTGGCCAGACTGTCCCGACTGGCCAGACTGCCCCGAGCTGCCAGACTGGCCAGACTGCCCCGAGCTGCCAGACTGGCCAGACTGCCCCGAGCTGCCAGACTGGCCAGACTGCCCCGAGCTTCCAGAGCTGCCAGACTGCCCCGAGCTTCCAGAGCTGCCAGACTGCCGCGAGCTTCCACAGCTGCCAGACTGCCCCGAGCTTCCAGAGCTGCCAGACTGCCGCGAGCTGCCAGAGCTGCCAGACTGCCCCGAGCTGCCAGACTGGTCCGACTGCCTGGAACGGCCAGAACCGGAGCCACCTCCAGATATAGGTGGGTTGGGGAGGGGGGGGTGTAGCACAGTGCCGTCGTTGACAGCAGCCACCCTCCCTTCCCTCCCTTTAGTAGAGGGGAATTTTTGTTTTGTTGTTTGGGGTTGTTGTTTTTTTTGTTTTTTTTGTTTTTAAGGTGCTTCCGGGGTTAGCACCTTTAAGGGGGGGGGGTACTGTCACGTCCTGGCCAGTAAAAGCGTTAATTAGTATTGTAGTTTGGTCAGGACGTGGCAGAGGGTATTTGGTTTATGTGGTTCAGGGTGGTGTGTTTGTTTAAAGGGTGTTTGATTTAGTATTTCCGGGTTTTTGGTTGATGGTCTATGTTTATGTATTTCTATGTGTAGTCTAGTGAGTGTGTTTCTATGTTGTGTTAATTGGGGTGGACTTCCAATTGAAGGCAGCTGTTTGGTGTTGCCTTTGATTGGAAGTCCTATATTAGTTGGGTGTGTTTGTTTGTTTAATTGTGGGAGATTGTTCTGTGTTTAGCCTTGTGCCTTGCCAGACTGTTGGTTGTTCGTTCATTTTTTTGTTTTTTTATTTTGGTATTCATTTTGGAAGTTAAATAAACGTCAAGATGAGCCTGCACATACCTGCTGCGTTTTGGTCCTCCTTAACCAACGACAACTGTGACAGTAGGGTTATTTTTAAATTAATGTTAGGATTTTTCAGCCATTCCTGAACCTGTGACCAGAAACAAACTACATGGGGACAATACCAGATTAAATGATCTAATGAGATGCCATCTTAACCGACTTCATTTGGCTTCAATGAGTCTTTACATTTGGCTCTATTCAGTCTTTACATAGGGTGTCACGTGATCGATGACTTTCTCCATTCATATGTTCAGTCATTGGTTGCAGCCTACCTACATGTTATAGACAGCTCTAATTAATGGCTTCCATTAGCTGTAAAGGGAACTCAGGGTATAAAGTCTAGAATCCCTCTTCTTCTCTGATCCAGTCTGTCAGGCAGGGCCCACCCACCTCCCCCAAACAGAGTGACAGCAGTTTGAACAGACACACCAACTCCACAGTATTATCTGCCTCCCTGGTCCGGCTCATAACACAACCCAAGCACAGCAGCAAATAGTGCACACACCATTTCACTGCCAGTCTCTGATCCCTTTGGTAAACGCCACATTCTTATAATGAGGTAAATATAAACATAAAACACTCCAGTCTGCTGTCCCCACTTGCTTCAAGATGTTCACCATTGTTCCTGTACCCAAGAAAGCAAAGGAAACTGAACTAAATGACTATTGCCCCGTAGCACTCACTTCTGTCATCATGAAGTGCTTTGAGAGGCTAGTTAAGGATCATATCACCTCTACCCTACCTGACACCCTAGACCCACTTCAATTTGCTTACCGCCCCAATAGATCCACAGACGATGCAATCGCCATCGCATTGCACACTGCTTTATCCCATCTGGACAAGAGGAATACCTATGTAAAAATGCTGTTCATTGACTATAGCTCAGCATTCAACACCATAGTACCCTCCAAGCTCTTAATTAAGCTCGGTGCCCTGGGTCTAAACCCCGCCCTGTGCATCTGGGTCCTGGACCTCCTGACGGGCCGCCCCCAGGTGGTGAAGGTAGGAAACAACATCTCCACTCCGCTGATCCTCAACACAGGGGCCGCACAAGGGTGCGTGCACAGCCCCCTCCTGTACTCCCTGTTCACCCATGACTGCGTGGCCACACACGCCTCCAACTCAATCATCTAGTTTGCAGATGACACAACAGTAGTACGCTTGATTATCGACAATGACGAGACAGCCTACAGGGAGGAGGTGAGGGCCCTGGGAGAGTGGTGCCAGGAAAATAACCTCTCACCCAATGTTAACAAAACAAAGGAGCTGATCGTGGACTTCATGAAACAGCAGAGGGAGCACGCCCCTATCCACATCAACGGGACCGCAGTGGAGAAGGTGGAAAGCTTCAAGTTCCTCGGCGTACACATCACTGACGACCTGAAATGGTCCACCCACACAGACAGTGTGGTGAAGAAGGCGCAACAGTGCCTTTTCAACCTCAGGAAGCTGAAGAAATTTGGCTTGGCCCTTAAAACCCTCGCAAATCTTTACAGATGCACAATAGAGAGCATCCTGTCAGCCTGTATCATTGCCTGATAGGGCAACTGCACCGCCCGCAACCGCAGGGCTCTCCAGACGGTGGTGCGGTCTGCCCAACGCATCATCGGGGGAAAACTACCTGCTCTTCAGGACACCTACAGCACTCGATGTCACAGGAAGGCCAAAAAGATCATCTAGGATAACAACCACCCGAGCCACGGCCTGTTCACCCCTCTATCATCCAGAAGGTGAGGTCAGTACAGGTGCATCAAAGCTGGGACCGAGAGACTGAAAAACAGCTACTATCTTAACCTGTCTGAGCTAGGGGGCAGTATTTTCACGGCCGGATGAAAAATGTACCCAATTTAAACAGGTTACTACTCTGGCCCAGAAACTATAATATGCACATCAGTAGTAGATTCGTGTAGGAAACACTCTGACGTTTCTAAAACTGTTTGAATGGTGTCTGTGAGTATAACAGAACTCATATGGCAGGCAAAAACCTGAGAAAAAGTCAACCAGGAAGTGGAGGATCTGAGAATTGTAGTTCTTCTTTCTAGTCCCTTTCGAAACTACAGTATCCGTGGGGTTACATTGCACTTCCTAAGGCTTCCATTGGCTGTCTAAAGCCTTCAGAAAGTGGTTTGAGCATTCTCCTGTCACTGGGCAGATAATAGGAGCTCAGTTTCTGAGTGGACTGCCTGGCAACAAAGGGATTGGATATGCACAGTCACACGAGCACTCTGTTCCTTCTTTTTCTCCTTGAATGAATACGCTATTGTCTGGTTGGAATATTATCGCAATTTTACGTTAAAAATACCATAAAGATTGATTTTAAACAGCGTTTGACATGCTTCTAAGTACGGTAATGGAACATTTTGACTTTTCGTCTCTGGTTCTGCGCTCGCGCGTTATGCCTTTGGATAAGTGATCTGTACGCACAAACAAAATGGTATTTGGACATAAATATGGATTATTTGGAACAAAAACAACATTTCTTGTGGAAGTAGCAGTCCTGGGAGTGCATTCTAACGAAGATGAGTAAAGGTAAGAGAATATTTCTAATACTAATTCTGAGTTTAGGTTGCCCCGAACTTGGCGGGTGTCTGTTTAGCTCACCGTGATGGCTGAGCTATGTACTCAGAATATTGAAAAATGTGCTTTCTCCGTAAAGCTATTTTAAAATCTGACACAGCAGTTGCATCCAGGGGTAGTCTATCTATAATTCTTTAAATAATTGTTATATATTTTGTCAACATTTATGATGAGTATTTTTGTAAATTGATGTGCACATTCACCAGACGTTTTGGTGGGAATACATTTTCTGAACATCACGCGCCAATGTAAATGCTGTTTTTGGATATAAATATAAACTTTATCGAACAAAACATACATGTATTGTGTAACATAATGTCCTAGGAGTGTCATCTGATGAAGATCGTCAAAGGTTAGTGCTTCATTTAGCTGTGTTTTGGGTTTTATTGACACATGTCCTTGCTTGGAAAATGGCTGTGTGATTATTTTTGTCTATGTACTCTCCTAACATAATCTAATGTTTTGCTTTCGCTGTAAAGCCTTTTTGAAATCGGACAATGTGGTTACATCAAGGAGAAGTGTATCTTTAAAATAGTGTAAAATAGTTGTATGTTTGAGAAAGTTGAATTATGACATTTTGTTGTTTTTGAATTTGCCGCCCTGATATTTCACTGTCTGTGTCCCGCAGTTGGGACGCTAGCGTCCCACGTAGCCCATAGAAGTTAAGGCCATCAGCCTGTTAACTGGCCATCACTGGCCATCACTTCCACCTGGTTACGCAACCCTGCACCTTAGAGGCTGTTGGCCTTTATACATAGACTTGGAATCACTGGCCACTATAATAATAGAACACCAGTCACTTTAACAATGTTTACATAGTTCTTTACTCATCTCATATGTATTTACTGTATTCTATTCTACTGTATTTTTTGTCAATGCCAGTCTGACATTACTCAATCAAATATTTATATATTTCTTAATATATAAAGAAATATATTACTTTTAGATTTGTGTGTATTGTTGTGAATTGTTTTTAGATACTACTGCACTGCATTTCGCTACACCCGCAATAATCTGCTAAATATGTGTATGTAACCAATAAAATTTGATTCGATTTGATCTGACACAGGGCCTAGGGGACTCATGTTGGTGAGATTCTCGGGTGAATAAAGGCTGAGTATTAAATGTTTATTTATGATGATTGCATGGTAATTAGTGATCCATCTGTGCTAATCTACGCCTACCTGTGGACTGAGCCAATATTGGAGACTGTCACAAGACAGCTGCCCCCTGGTGCCCAAACAGGCACACAGGCAGTTTGACAGTGCTCAATGTGGTGGTCAAATTCTGATGTCCAGGAAAAACAGCATGGTCTCATAGGCAAGACGTAACATGGTAAATGTAAATGCTGACAGCAAATTAGTATAATATGTTACGTTTTGTATGGATACATAAGACAGAAGGTTACTTCAGGCAAAACATGAAAGTAGAGTGGTTTGTCAGGGTGGATGGGTAGGAGGAATAACGCAAACATCTAGCAACCCAAAGATTGCGCGTTCTCATCACAGACAACATTAACATTTGAGATAATTAGCTTCTTTGCAACTACTTAGCATGTTAGCTAACATTTCCCATAATCCTAACCCCTTGCCTAGCTAATGTTAGCCACTTAGTTAGCGTTAACCACCTAGCTAACATTAGCCACAACAAATTGGAATTTCTAATTCATTACATATTGTACGAATTGCAGTTAGTAACATACTGTACAAATTGCAATTCATAACATATCATACAAAATGTAAGTCATAACATGGATGATGAAATGGATGATGGACATCCATAAATGAATACATACCATACGAAACATCACATATTATACTAATTGGAGTGTCTTGGATTTACTTTTACTATGTCACGTCTACCCCTGAGTCCAGGTTGGGAAAAAAGGGTAGTGGGGAATGTGTTTGCTACATGGCATGGGACTAAATCTTTATAAAGAAGACAGTGGTGTGGTAAATTAGCAATACAACAAAGCTACCTTGAACGGCCGCTCTACTGGTAATATTTCTCTCTCAAACCCTTTGTTTTCACATGGCCATGCATGAAGCTTGCATCGTATGATTGGACATGCTATCTAGTTTAAATAAATGAATCCTAAGTGAACAAACACAAAAAGCCTATGAATACATTTTACAATGATAATCTTGCAGGGTGTAAAACATTTCTGAAATAAGTCCTTGTTCCTTGAGACTGACACACAGTAACAGCAGTCAGCGTTTCCCAGTCTTTCTGCAAGCCACCATGCAGTGCATAAAAATGTAGGCTAATCCACACAAGACAAACTGTTAGATTAGATGTTATTGTCCTCCAAGGAGGAAAGTCATATCCACATGCTTGTACATTGAAATACAGACCACCAAAACACCCATACACCCATTCATAATATTTACAATACCAAAAGTAAACTTCCCTAAACCCAGCAGATAAAACAGTCAGCCCAGCTAACAATTCTAAGGAGAGAGAACGTTTTTGTGACGTTACCCGTAATGTTCCCCTAATGTTTGAGTGTCCAGTTTTCTGTTAGTTAGGGGAACATTCTATACTGCAAAGAATATATAAACGCAACATGTAAAGTGTTGGTCTAATGTTTCATGTGTTTAAATAAAAGATCCCAGAAATGTTCAATATGCACAAAAAGCTTATTTCTCTCAAAATATGTGCACACATTTTTTGACATCCCTTTTAGTGAGTGTTTCTCCTTCACCAAAATAATCCATCCACTTGACAAGTGTGGCATATCAAGAAGCTGTATTGAACATAAAAAAAGGTTTTAGCTTCTATGTGGTAAATGGTATGTGTGTATGTAGATTGTGTATAGGCGTGTCTCACATGTTAATCTTATCGTTGTGCCAGACTGGGTTCAAGTGACTTCTGTTTCCTTTGTTCATTTTTTTCTGAATTTATTCATCTCTACATGATATGTATGTATTTATGTATGTGTATATATGCAGTATGTATGTATATACAGTTGAAGTCTGACGTTTACATACACTTAGGTTGGAGTCATTAAAACTTGTTTTTCAACGACTCCACAAATGTACTGTTAACAAACTATAGTTTTGGCAAGTATGTTACGACATCTACTTTGTGCATGACACAAGTAATTTTTTATTGTTTACAGACAGATTATTTCACTTACAATTCACTGTAATCAGAATTCCAGTGGGTCAGAAGTTAACATACACTAAGTTGACTGTGCCTTTTAAACAGCTTGGAAAATTCCAGAAAATGATGTCATGGCTTTAGAAGCTTCTGATATGCTAATTGGCATAATTTGAGTCAATTGGAGGTGCACCTGTGGATGTATTTCAAGGCCAAACTCAGTGCCTCTATTCTTGACATCATGGGAAAATAAAAAGAAATCTGCCAAGACCTCAGAAAAAAATTGTAGATCTCCACAAGTCTGGTTCATCCTTGGGAGCAATTTCCAAACGCCTGAAGGTACCACATTCATCTGAACAAACAATAGTACACAAGTATAAACACCATGGGACCATGCAGCCGTCATACCGCTCAGGAAGGAGACACGTTCTGTCTCCTAGAGATGAACGTACTTTGGTGCGAAAAGTGCAAATCAATCCCAGAACAACCGCAAAGGACCTTGTGAAGATGCTGGAGGAAAAGGGTAAAAAAGTATCTATATCCACAATAAAACGAGTCCTATATCAACATAAACTGAAAGGCCGCTCAGCAAGGAAGAAGCCACTGCTCCAAAACCGCCATAAAAAAAGCCAGACTACGGTTTGCAACTGCACATGGGGACAAAGATCGTACTTTTTTGGAGAAATGTCATCTGGTCTGATGAAACAGAAATAGAACTGTTTGGCAATAATGACCATCGTTATGTTTGGAGGAAAAAGGGGGAGGCTTGCAAGCCGAAGAACACCATCCCAACTGTGAAGCACAGGGGTGGCAGCATCATATTGTGGGGGTGCTTTGCTGCAGGAGGAGCTGGTGCACTTCACAAAATAGATGGCATCATGAGGCAGGAAAATTATGTGGCTATATTCCAAATGGATGACCCCAAGCATACTTCCAAAGTTGTGGCAAAATGGCTTAAGGACAACAAAGTCAAGGTATTGGAGTGGCCATCACAAAGCCCTGACCTCAATCCTTGTAACTTCAAAAACGAATATGAAATATCACTTTTAGTACAGGGACAGTCTTGGAAATTCGTGTTTGCTCACGCTATGAAGACAGGACGCACCTGCTAACATCGGTTTCCTATTGAACATACTTCTTTCCGTATAAAATATTATAGTTTGATTACATTTTAGGGTATCTGAGGAGTGAATAGAAATGTATTTTGACATGTTGAAACAAAGTTTAGGGGTAGATTTTCGGATTCTTTCTCTGCATGTTGAACAAGTGGATTACTCAAATCGATGGCGCCAACTAAACAGACTTTTTGGGATATAAAGAAGGATTTTATCTAACAGAATGACACTACATGTTATAGCTGGGATCCTTGTGGATGACAAATCAGAGGAAGATTTTCAAAAAGTAAGTGAATATTTAATCGCTATTTGAATTTATGAAAATATTTTGATGTGGGGCGACGTCCTCAAACAATCGCATGGCATGCTTTCGCTGTAATAGCTACTGTAAATTGGACAGTGCATTTAGATTAACAAGAATTTAAGCTTTCAACCGATATAAGTCACTTACATGTACCTAAATGTTTAATATCCATAATTTTTATGATTATTTATTTGAATTGCGCGCCCTCCAGATTCACCGGAAGTTGTCCCGTTAGCGGGACGCCTAGGCTTATTAACAAGAAATTTGTGGAGTGGTTGAAAAATGAGTTTTAAAGCCAACCTAAGTGCATGTTAACTTCCGACTTCAACTGTATGTACAATACTGTTCAAAAGTTTGGAGTCACTTAGAAATGTCCTTGTTTTTGAAAGAAAAGCAAATTTTTGTCCATTAACTTCTTACATCTACACGTTCCGCTAGCGGAACGTTAGGACAACAATGCAGAGTTTGAAGCACAAAATGAACTATTACAACTATTTTAACTTTCATAAAATCACAAGTGCAATACTCCAAATTAAAGCTATACCTCTTGGTAATCTATCCCCAGTGTCATATTTAAAAAAAAAAATTCTGCGAAAGCAAACCATGCATTATCGCTCAGTTAGCAAACATTTAGTACAGTTACTAACGAGGAATTATTAGTCGCAAAAGTCACAAATACCAATGAAATTCGTGAATTACCTTTGAAAATCTTCTTCTTTGGCAATACAGAAGGTCATGACGAAACAATAAATGGTTGTTTTGTTCGATAAAATCTATTTTTATAAGCTAAAACGAAACATTTTGTAAACGGCTTCTGTCGTGAATTCGGTGTCCTTCAACTTTTGGAGGTAACTTCTCAGTCTAACGTTGTGTTTATGTAGTCATGGTTGGCTTCAGAGCAATACTATGTTTGTTAGTAGCACAGCCAAACTTGCTTGTTCTTTCCCGGGACCTATTGACCGATAGGTACTCATTTGAACACACCAACCTCCGACCTCATTGCGCACCAATGATATGGCCATTGCTTCATTGATTGACTGTATTTCGGCCCAATGACCACTGATCGTCTTGAAATCTAGCTTGGGAGATAGCCAATGAGCTGAGGTAAACGGCGATGTGGGACGATTCTAACCAGGTAGATGATCCTACGTCTAAAACTCACGCGTAAAGACAAGACCATTCGCCATTGAAATTTCAACTGGAGTAGCCACGCTATTTACGCACAGGACTTTCGCTTGTTAGTATTGCTTTTACCGGAGTTATGGCAGCCAAATCAGGGAAATCGAAGGCGAAATTGAATTATAGAGATGTTAGAGAGATTATTGAAGAAATAGATCGGGAAAGTGATAGTGAATTGTATAATTTTGATTCGGATAGTTCTCACTCTATAGATTCTAAAACTGAGGACATGTTTATTCATGGGGAAGACGCAATATTAGACGCGTAAGTACCGTTATATTATTATATAAGATATTATTTATTTGAGTTTTATAAAAAAAAAAAAAAAAAAAAAAAAATTCTAATTGGAAATGCAATTGAGAGTTGTTCCCTGCTCCTATATAGAATCTGTGTCTGTGTGTCTGTATATGTTAGCAATTTTATTGTATACATTGTACATTGTATATTATCAAAACAATATTTTAGAAATGCTATTTTATTGAATGGTTCTGTGTGTGTTATTATTTCACAGTGATAGCGACTCTGACTGGGAGCCCCCGGTGCCAAGATGCCCATCCCCCACTGAAGCTGGTCCTTCCAGGAGGACCCCTGCTGTCTCTGGCACCACACCCGCCCGGCCATCTAGAGGTGTGAAGTCCGGGACAAAGAGGCGGAAGAGGGGAGGTGTGGAACCTGCTGGCAGAGAGGAGGAGGGGTGCTGGCACTCTGTGGAAGAGGGGGATGTGGCCCCACCTCCTCCATTGTTCAGACCAAAAAGGCCACCAGGACCTCAGCTAGACATGACCTCCAAGTACAGCCCCATGCAACTCTTCCAGCTTTTTTTTACCACCTCTGTTGTTGATTCCCTGATCTTCAATACTAACAAGTATGGTGCTAAGAAGCAGGATGGCAAGAAAGAGGCATGGAAGCCCATTTCCGTGGCACAGATGTTCAGCTATTTTTCCATAGTAATTTACATGGGTATTGTAAAGCTGAAGACCCTCAAAGACTACTGGAAAACTGCACCCCTTTATAACCTGCCTTTCCCCACCACTGTCATTTCCTGTAAAAGGTTCCTGAACATCTCACAGGCTCTTCACATCAGTGACCCTCAAGTTGATGAGGAGAACGAGAAGAAGCGAGGCACAGCAGGGTTTGATAGGCTCTGCAAGATCAAACCTCTCTACCACAGTGTGGTTGAGGCCTGCAAGACCTATTTTCAGCCCGCCCAGAACCTGTCCATCGACGAGAGGATGGTAGCCTCAAAGGCCAGAATTGGACTAAAACAGTACATGCGTAACAAGCCGACCAAGTGGGGTTACAAGCTGTTTGTTTTAGCCGATTCTGCGTGTGCATACACGTGCAATTTTTTTGTCTATGAGGGGAAGAGCACTTGTGCGACCGGTAAGGGGCTTAGCTACGACTCTGTCATGGAGTTGCTAGATTTTCAGCTCCTGGGGAAGGGCTACAAATTGTTTGTGGACAATTTTTATACAAGCCCTACCCTATTTGCTGACCTCAGGAAGCTGGAGGTGTGGGCCTGTGGCACCATCCGGTCCAATCGAGTGGGCTTCCCCAAGACAAAGGTAAATGACATGCCTAAGCGGGCTGATCGGGGTGCCATGAGATGGATTCGCCAGGATGGACTACTTTTTGTAAAGTGGATGGACACCAGAGAGGTGGTCATGTGCTCCAGTATCCACAAGGCCTTCAGTGGTGATCACGTCGTCCGTCGCGTGAAGGGCGCTACTGGGGCATGGACCACCAAGAATGTCCCCATTCCTGCAGCAATAAAAGACTATAACAAGAGCATGGGGGGTGTAGACCTATCAGACGCACTGATAGGCTACTACAATGTCCTCCATAAAACAAAAAAGTGGTATAAGACATTGTTCTACCATTTTATTGATATTGCTGTAGTGAACTCATTCATACTCCACAGGGAAATGGCAAAGAGCTGTGGGCAGTCCCTCATCTCACAGCTGGCTTTTAGAGAGCTGCTCATCAGCGAGCTTGCTAGCTACAGCAAGTCCACTGAAGCAGCTTCTGTCCCCTCTGGCTCTGTACCTCCTGCTCCTGCAACTGGTGGACTTCACATGCTGAAGTTTATAATTGCAGGCAGGGATGTGCCTCAGGGCAAGAAGGGCTCAGTAGGGAGGCTTCGTTGTGCTCTCTGCCATAAGAAGTCCCCTGTGACCTGTGTGACTTGCGCGGTGACCCTGTGTTTCACACCTGAAAGAGACTGCTATGGGCTTTGGCATCAGCAGCAGGGTATTGTGTAGAGGATTGAGGTCTGCACAACATAAGGCTGTATACTCAAACTGTAAATAGTTCATGTTATTTGTAATGTTTCTAAAATGTAAAAAAAAAAAAAAAAAAATTTTTTTTTCCAATAAAATAAAAAAAAAAGGTTTCTGGTGTGTTAGAATTGATTTTTTGGTAATTTGAATATAGTCATTTGCAACAGTGTATCACTGTACCAATTCGGCCACTTGGGTACATTCGGGAAACTTGTGAGGGACACCTGGGTGACCTCATGCTCAAAGTCATGTTCCTCGCTCATTCCTGAAGGTATCCGTCTAAAACTTTGGAAATAATTTGTTGCCCACTTCTGTTATAATTTCAAATTATCTCCAGCATCATATCTCAATGTTTGTCTGATTGTTTGTTCATTTCAATGAACCCACAACTACAAAAGAACAGAAAACGTATGCTTATTTCCTTCTCTTTTCTTCTACCAAATCTATTGTGTTATATTCTCCTACATTAATTTTACATTTCCAAAAACGTCAGAGTGTTTCCTTTCAAATGATACCAAGAATATGCATAACCTTGCTTCTGGGCCGGAGCTACAGGCAGTTAGATTTGGATATGTCTTCAGGCGGAAATTAAGACAAGGGGGGGGGGTAGCCATAACAGGTTAAAATAACATTAAAAGGATCAGAAATACAGTTTAGAGATCATTAATGTTGTAAATGACTATTGTAGCTGGAAACGGGCTGATTTTTAATGGAATATCTACATATGCGTACAGAGGCCCATTATCAGCAACCATCTCTCCTGTGTTCCAATGTCACGTTGTATTAGCTAATCCAAGTTTATCATTTTAAAATGCTAATTGATCATTATAAAACCCTTTTGCAAATATGTTAGCACAGCTGAAAACTGTAGTTCTGATTAAAGAAGCAATAAAACTGGCCTTCTTTAGACGAGTTGAGTATCTGGAGCATCTGCATTTGTGGGTTCAATTACAGGCTCAAAATGGCCAGAAACAAAGGCCTTTCTTCTGAAACTCGAGAATTGAATGCTATTCCATGCGAGAAATTGCCAAGAAACTGAAGATCTTGTACAACACTGTGTACTACTCCCTTCACAGAACAGAGCAAACTGGCGCTAACCAGAATAGAAAGAGGAGTGGTAGGCCCCGGTGCACAACTGAGCAAGAGGACAAGTACATTAGAGTGTCTAGTTTGAGAAACAGACGCCTCACAAGTCCTCAACTGGCAGCTTCATTAAATAGTACCGGCAAAACACCAGTCTCAATGTCAACAGTGAAGAGGCGACTCCGGGATGCTGGCCTTGATGTTATTTTAATGGACAAAAAAATGAGCTTTTCTTTCGAAAGGTACTGTATATTATTTTGACTGTTCTAGGGACGTAATTATTGTTTGGATAACCTTATTTACTATTATGTATTGACAGTTAATTTATTTTCACTCTTTATGTGATGCACAATGCAGAGATCGCCGGAAGAAGAATTATAATTTAATTACCATAGTGAATTATTGTAATGTTTGTTTGTGTGTCAATTAATCCCATAATGGATGGGTTGCCAATTGGCGATTTGACACGAATATAAAATTTCATTAGTTCTTTCAGCTGATTAAACAGCATGATCATTACACAGGTGGACCTTGTGCGGGAACAATAAAAGGCCACTCTAAAATGTGCAGTTTTGTCACACAACACAATGGTGTGGGGGCTGTGCTTTGGCAAAGTGGGTGGGGTTATATCCTTCCTGTTTGGCGCTGTCCGGGGGTGTCATCGGATGGGGCCACAGTGTCTCCTGACCCCTCCTGTCTCAGGCTCCAGTATTTATGCCGCAGTAGTTTATGTGTCGGGTGGCTAGGGTCAGTCTGTTATATCTGGAGTATTTCTCCTGTCTTATCCGGTGTCCTGTGTGAATTTAAGTATGCTCTCTCTAATTCTCTCTTTCTCTCTTTCTCTCTTTCTTTCTTTCTCTTTCTCTGAGGACCTGAGCCCTAGGACCATGCCTCAGGACTACCTGGCATGATGACTCCTTGCTGTCCCCAGTCCACCTGGCCGTGCTGCTGCTCCAGTTTCAACTGTTCTGCCTGCGGCTATGGAACCCTGACCTGTTCACCGGACGTGCTACCTGTCCCAGACCTGCTGTTTTCAACTCTCTAGAGACAGCAGGAGCGGTAGAGATACTCTCAATGATCGGCTATGAAAAGCCAACTGACATTTCCTCTTGAGGTGCTGACTTGTTGCACCCTCGACAACTACTGTGATTATTATTATTTGACCATGCTAGTCATTTATGAACATTTGAACATCTTGGCCATGTTCTGTTATAATCTCTACCCGGCACAGCCAGAAGAGGACTGGCCACCCCTCATAGCCTGGTTCCTCTCTAGGTTTCTTCCTAGGTTTTGGCCTTGCTAGGGAGTTTTTCCTAGCCACCGTGCTTCTACACCTGCATTGCTTGCTGTTTGGGGTTTTAGGCTGGGTTTCTGTATAGCACTTTGAGATATCAGCTGGTGTAAGAAGGGCTATATAAATACATTTGATTTGATTTGATTTGATTTTAATGCCACAGATGTCTCAAGTTTTGAGGGAGCGTGCAATTGGCTACTGTTGCCAGAGAATTTAATGTTAATTTTATGGAATTTGGCATTACGTCCAACCAGCCTCACAGCCACAGACCACGCCAGCCCAGGACCTCCACATCTGGCTAGTATTTCTGTATTTCTGTCTGTAATAAAGCCCTTTTGTGGCGAAAAACTCATTCTGATTGGCTGGACCTGACTCCCCATGGCTATGCCCCTACCCAGTCATGTGAAATCCCTAGATTAGGGCCTAATTCATTTATTTCAATTTACTGATTTCCTTATATGAACTGTAACTCAGTAAAATTGTTGAAATTGTTGCATTTTTAGCAAAAACCTCATGAGAACCTTTTTAGCATGTTTTGATGTTAAAGTTAGCAGAACATTTCCTTAATGTCAAGTAGAACTTATCTAGAATGTAATTACAGTGTTCTCAGAATATACAACATTAATGTTCTAGATGTGCTTTCTGGGACGTTGCAAGAAGATTCATGTTTCCAGTTTCTGAGGGTTAGGGGAATATTCCATCAACATCACCTCAAGCATACACGGAACATAGTTGTTATGTTCTCAGAATATAAGATATTAATGTTGTAGACATGTTTTATGGGACATTGCAAGAACATTAATGTGTCCAGTTTTATGAGGGTTATGAGAATATTCCATCAGGCCTTGTTACTGTTGCTGAGCCCATCAAGGCCCTGATTGGTGATCCACTGATCCATTCACAGATCCTTCGGTCTGTTGGCAAGTTTAGGGATACTCACACAAACACACAGACACAGAGTGCTTTTAACATAGTGTTTTTAACTAACATATTTGACACACCATGACATATATGATTACATTGTGGCCACTCTCGAGTGGCGCAGCGGTCTAAGACATTGCATCTCAGTGCAAGAGGCGTCACTACGGTTCGAATCCAGGCTGTTTCCACATCTGTCCGTGATTGGACCCATAGGGTGACGCACAATTGGCCCACCGTCGTCCGGGTTTGGCCAGGGTAGGCCGTCATTGTAAATAAGATTTTTTTTAACTGACTTGCCTAGTTAAATATAGGTTAAATATATATATATTTTTAATCATTTACACAGTAATTATTATTATCCTCACCTGGGAAATGAACTCACAACTTCTCGGTTCATGGCATTCAGATCTTCCTGCTACACCACCATGTCTGTGTCAGTTATCAGTTAATTTGACAATTCTCTAGCCATTGATTTAATTGACTTATGAAAAAATGTAATCGCTTTCTGTATAGTTGTCTAATGTTGGTGGGGCATATTAACCTGTTTTAATGATACTCCTGAATCACTAGGTTTTCTTGAGTGTACTTTTAACAGAGCTGAGATTTACTTTAAAGTGCATTCACCCTATTGCTTTCACCTATCAGGTTGTTTCAGATCTAGGAGTGAGTGGTTAGGGATTTTTCTGGACACGGTCTAACTATACTGGTCCAAGAAGCAAATGCACTGGAGATATCCCTTATTGGGTTTGAGGCCAAAAAGAAGCAGGAAGAGGCGCTGCGCACTCTTCTCCTTCGGAGGTCCTTTAATGATGCCGGGGGGGACACCTTCCGGAAGGCCGACAGGCGGAATTCCGCCGGCTAAGCAGGCTGCCCCAGGACTGGTCCCAGCACCAGGTTGGACTGGCCTAGTTCCCAGGCACAATGCCAGTATGCCCTGCACAAGCGCTGCCAACCAGGTGCGAGATGGTCCTGCCATGGCGCGGGGAAGGAGACAGCCCCTGTGTACCTAGCTCGGGGATGGGGGGTGGCATGGGATCGGGTCTTTCCTTGTCAGCCGCCCTAAACACCCGTGGTTACAACAGTACCCCCAACCCAGAGTGAAACGTTTGCACCAAACCACATTGTTTCAACCCCACTGTTTTTGGATTACAAGAGTGTTGTGTATTTCACGTGAGTTCAGCAAAGCATGCCCCTCCTCTTCATTTAGACACAAGGTTGCCAATAGTGGTGGAGATAAAAAAAAGTGAAAAAATAACTCCACGAGGGTTGCACATGCGCAGTGTTGATCTGGTTAATGCGAACAGTAATGTCGGGGTACAGGCTACAATTCGTTGTATACCCCCCACGTTTTTGCGGCGTCATCACATCGACTGTTCCCCTGGCCTCAGCCCCAGTATTAAGGGAGGACATATCCTCCCTGCTCCAGAAACAGGCAACACGAGTGGTGCCTCTGGCTTCTATGATAGTATTCATTTCCCTGGGACTATTATTGATGCGGCCGTTCCAGCGCTGGGTGCTAGCAACGTGCCTGGATGCATCTCGCCACCTAAGCCGGTCGAATCAGGTGTCCCAAGGGGTTATGGGCCAGGTGTTGTCCCGCAAGGTGGTAATGACAGACATGTCCCCCGAATGGTGGGGTCACTGTGCGAGGGTTACTCAATTTGTGGAGTATTGAACTTCTGACGGTGTACTTAGCTCTCAGGCGCCTTCTCCCATGTTTGTCGGGCCAGCATGTGCTGTTCAGATCCGACAACATCACGAAGGTGGCATACAGACGGGGAAACTCGGCCTCTCCCCCTCGTCACCTTAGCTCGCTCCCTGTTGCTGTGAGTGAGTGCGCATTTGCTCTCACTTCGGGCAGTGCATGTTCCCAGTTGCCTCAACTCGGGTGCGGATCTGCTATCCTCTTCCTCAGGAGTGGAGATTACACCCCTGGGTGGTTGCCCAGAAATGGGAGGGGTTCGGCAGGGCCGATGTAGATCTTTTCACATTGCGAAGTGTCATCTATTTTTCTTGATTAGGGAACCGAGTTCTCCATTGGGAACGGATGCTCTGGCGCACCAGTGGCCTCGGACCCTCCTTTACGCATTTCCGCCAGTGGTTGTGATTCAGCCCATGTTGGAGAGTGTGCCCCGGGAGGGCTTATCATTCATTCTTGTAGCTCTCCTTGGCCCATGCAGCCTCGGTTCGTAGAGATTGTTCGCTTCCTAGGCGGGAACCTGTGGCAACTCCCGTTGCGCAGGGACCTGTTGTCCCAGGCGCATGGACAGGTTTGGCATGAGGCCTGAAATTTGGTTCCTATGGGCCTGGCCCCTGAGAGGGCCAATCTGATGGCTAGGGTTTTACCTCCAAATGTTATTGCTACCATTCAGTCTGCAAGGGTGCCCTCCACGAGAGAGACCTCCACGAGAGAGACCTCCACGAGAGGGACCTCCACGAGAGGGACCTCCACGAGAGAGACCTCCACGAGAGGGCTGTATGCCTATACGTGGCAAGCTTTTTGAGCCAAGATAAAGGAATTGTTCCTTTTCCATGCTCTGTGAGGGAAATCCTTAGGTTCCTACCGGAGCATTTTGAGCAGGGATACGCATTCTCCACGTTAAAAGTGTACATATCTTAGCGTGTCATGTGGGAATTGAAGGAGCCTCACCGGGGGCTCACCCCCTGGTGGTGCCCTAAACTATTGCGCCCACATGGAACTTGGTGCTGGTTTTGGAGGCATTGTGTGCGGGCCCGTTTGAGCCTCTGGAGTCGATCCTCACCTACAAAACCTCCCTGCTCATGGCTTTGGCCTTGGCTAAACATGTTGGGGAACTCCACGCATTATCCGTAAACCCTCCCTGTGCTCAATTCGCTCTGGGCGACTTTAAGATGACGTAATGTCCAAATGCGGCCTTCGCCCCGAAAGTCAAGGCTATGTCCGACAGGTTTTTAAGCTTTTGAGCTATTTCCCTTTTCACTTCCTCCCTTTTCTTCTGAAGAGCAACAGAGGTTACATGCCCTGTGTCCAGTGTGATGTATATTATGCATGTATATTGAACAGACCAGGGATATCCAGCTTTTTGACCAGCTTTTTATCTGTTTTGCTAATCCAGTTCGCGGCAGGGCGCTCTCTAAGCAGCGTTTCTCCCACTGGATAGTTGAAGCCATCTCCCTGGCATATAGCAGCAAGGGGCGAGGGTTACCAAGCGGTGTACGCGCCCACTCCACCAAGGGTGTGGCAGAATCTTAGGCGTTGTTTAAATGGTTGACTATAGGAGATATTTGTTCTGTGGCGAGTTGGGCATCACCACACTTTGTGAGGTTATACCACTTGGATTTCACAGCTGCCAGTGTAGTCCACAGTGTGCTTACTGCTGGGACAGGGGAAAGTCACTAGGCAGCACGCCATGTCTGCAATACCCAGACTGCTGCATCAGGTGGGGTCAAGTCTGGGTGTTCTGCCATGGGCAGTTTCATTTAGTGTCTGTTGGGGTCGGTTTGGCGTGTGATTATATTTCCCCATAGTATGTTGTACTGAAGTTGACTGACTGAAAGGGAACATAACGTTATGACTATTACTACTGTTCCCTGAAGGAGGGAAACGAGGTACAACACCTGTTTGGCTCTGCCCTGCCCGTTCCTGGGCTCGGTGAAGTCCTGTATTAAATTGAAGGAATAAATCCGAGCCTCAACCACATCACCTGTGGAAGGCAAGGCTTCCAGTGAGGCTCGGATTTCATTGGCCTTGTCAGGCGTGATTGTAGATCCTTCAACCGAAATCGAGAGTGAGACTCTCCATAGTACACTGCTCAAAAAAATAAAGGGAACACTTAAACAACACAATGTAACTCCAAGTCAATCACACTTCTGTGAAATCAAACTGTCCACTTAGGAAGCAACACTTATTGACAATTAATTTCACATGCTGTTGTGCAAATGGAATAGACAACAGGTGGAAATTAAAGGCAATTAGCAAGACACCCCCAATAAAGGAGTGGTTCTGCAGGTGGGGACCACAGACCACTTCTCAGTTCCTATGCTTCCTGGCTGATGTTTTGGTCACTTTTGAATGCTGGCGGTGCTTTCACTCTAGTGGTAGCATGAGACGGAGTCTACAACCCACACAAGTGGCTCAGGTAGTGCAGCTCATCCAGGATGGCACATCAATGCGAGCTGTGGCAAGAAGGTTTGCTGTGTCTGTCAGCGTAGTGTCCAGAGCATGGAGGCGCTCCCAGGAGACAGGCCAGTACATCAGGAGACGTGGAGGAGGCCGTAGGAGGGCAACAACCCAGCAGCAGGACCGCTACCTCCGTCTTTGTGCAAGGAGGAGCAGGAGAAGCACTGCCAGAGCCCTGCAAAATGACCTCCAGCAGGCCACAAATGTGCATGTGTCTGCTCAAACGGTCAGAAACAGACTCCATGAGGGTGGTATGAGAGCCCGACGTCCACAGGTGGGGGTTGTGCTTACAGCCCAACACCGTGCAGGACGTTTGGCATTTGCCAGAGAACACCAAGATTGGCAAATTCGCCACTGGCGCCCTGTGCTCTTCACAGATGAAACCAGGTTCACACTGAGCAAGGTGACAGACGTGACAGAGTCTGGAGACGCCGTGGAGAACGTTCTGCTGCCTGCAACATCCTCCAGCATGACCGGTTTGGCGGTGGGTCAGTCATGGTGTGGGGTGGCATTTCTTTGGGGGGCCGCACAGCCCTCCATGTGCTCGCCAGAGGTAGCCTGACTGCCATTAGGTACCGAGATGAGATCCTCAGACCCCTTGTGAGACCATATGCTGGTGCGGTTGGCCCTGGGTTCCTCCTAATGCAAGACAATGCTAGACCTCATGTGGCTGGAGTGTGTCAGCAGTTCCTGCAAGAGGAAGGCATTGATGCTATGGACTGGCCCGCCCGTTCCCCAGACCTGAATCCAATTGAGCACATCTGGGACATCATGTCTCGCTCCATCCACCAACGCCACGTTGCACCACAGACTGTCCAGGAGTTGGCGGATGCTTTAGTCCAGGTCTGGGAGGAGATCCCTCAGGAGACCATCCGCCAACTCATCAGGAGCATGCCCAGGCGTTGTATGGAGGTCATACAGGCATGTGGAGGCCACACACACTACTGAGCCTCATTTTGACTTGTTTTAAGGACATTACATCAAAGTTGGATCAGCCTGTAGTGTGGTTTTCCAGTTTAATTTTGAGTGTGACTCCAAATCCAGACCTCCATGGGTTGATAAATTGGATTTCCATTGATTATTTTTGTGTGATTTTGTTGTCAGCACATTCAACTATGTAAAGAAAAAAGTATTTAATAAGATTATTTCTTTGATTCAGATCTAGGATGTGCTGTTTAAGTGTTCCCTTTATTTTTTTGAGCAGTATATGTTCCTTCAGTGAACAGTAGTTATAGTCATAACGTTACGTTTACAGGAAGGGGCTCAGAACACACCCCTGGGGGTGCCAGTGTTGGTGATGACCAGTGGGGATGTTTTGCCTTCCAATCTGATGGCCAAGGGGTCTGTGGTTGAGGAAATGGTGGATCCATTTAATGAGACGTGAATAGCCGTGAAGGTTGGTGGGTTTTCCATCATTCTGTGCCTTTGTTGTGGTGTTAAATGCTGAGCTGAGGTACACGAAAAGGATCCTGGCTTAGTTCCCAGGGGCCTCCAGATGTTCAAGGAGTATGTGCAGCAGACATGCCACAGCATCATATGCACCCCTGTTTGTTTAATAAGCAAATTGATGGCGACAACACAGTGCTTCCGTCAATGAAGCAATATAACAAGACGTGCAGAGAAAATTACAGAGGCGCCAGAGTTTGCATGTCTTCTAAAGGGTACATACAGGTTGGTGAGGGCCATTTGCCGCCCAATGCCAATAGATCCTTCCCTTCATTTCAAAAGGACCCTATTCCAAATCAACCAGTCCATTTGACAATGATAACAGAATGCATGAGGAAACCATTTATTTTTCCTGTGTGTGAATGATAAGGAGGGGGGGGGGGAGAGAGAGAACAGACATTTTCTTCTCCCTCTCTGAAAAATGTTATCGCAAATCTTGGAGAATGTCCCTGACTCCATTAGCCAATAGCTCAAACACTGCAAGGTAAGCCCATTCCATATAATGTCTCCCCTTCATGTGTTGGAACGCCGATGTGGTGAATCAAGGCGCAGTACTGTAGGCCTGCTGAACAAAGACACGTCACTTAATGACCTCTCGTATGAAGCAGATGGACTTCCTCTCACCACCTCAGGGAGATAATATGCTTAATTAGCTTTGTCGTTCACTGCCATCTGAGCACTTCACTACCCCGTACTAGAGCTCCTCAGAGTCACTATTAAAAAGGCTATTTAATCTGGGAAAACAGTCAGGCCCGGACCAGTCAGTCTGTGGCCAAGAGTGACAAGGTATTTGTCATCATAAAGGTAGTAAGAGTGGTGTATCCTATTCAGCCAACATTGCTTCCACTTACATGAAATCCTTCCATTGTCCATTTCCCTAACTGTTGCTGTGGCCCTAAGGGAGACATACGTTGCCCTTTCAAGTTGAATCTCTCCCTGCCAGCAGCACAAGACAAACAGCATGCTAACTCCCAAGGAGCCTTCCTACTGGCCTTACAGGACTGCCTCTGCTCTACTTTGCTTGGCCTGGGATATTAAAAATCGTCTCCATCGGCGCCTGGCACGGCCTCTGCTTAGCCCTGCACATCACAACTTTTATGTATTGGAAATGTCAGGGACACGCAGGGAAAAGGATGGGAAATTAAAGATCTTAAAACCCAGAAAAACAGCTTTTTCCCCTCTAAGGGCAATGTGTTTCTGGTCCCTACGATAATAAAGTGAAAGTAGGGGACTACTCTACTGCATTTGTGATGCGAGAAAGCTCAACAACAGATGGGCTAAATTTCCCCCACCACATTCAGTGAAGAGACTCAAAGAGAATGTTCACGCTTTAACGCCTGGCTTCCCCATTAGTTGATAACGTTCTGTGTTTTTAAGAGCTTGGTTGTCCTATGGTTATTTTGCAGACAACCTCCCCACAACGTTCTAAGAAAGGTGCAGGATAGTTGCTTGGATTTAGAACATTTTCAGCACATTTAAGGAACTTGACAAAAAACACAATTTTCTTGGCATTTTATTACTTTAACAGACGTTTCCTAAAAGTTCAAACATGGTTAAATTTAAATAACGTTTTTTGTAATGTTCTAGGAATGTTCTTGAGCTGGTTTGACATTGGGAATGTTCTCAAATAGTTCAGAGAACATTAACCTTTTACACTTGTATCCGTATCCGGGTTGTAAATGGCAGATTTGGACACTGATGAGCTATAAATTGGAACACAGTGGCTGTACAGTAACATGCTATACATGACCTCAGTGTCTCCGCATCACAGCACTGTATGGGTTTTGACTGACAGACTTTCTGAACTTGAGCACAGCACGTAAAAACTCACAGCGGAACACACATCTGAATTCCATCCTATGCACACCAAAATTACAATCTGCTTCTCTGAATTGCCTTGTGGAGATCGTATTTATAACTTAGGTAGTCATGTTGACAGTAGAACAAGCCTTCAAATGATGCCCACCTGACCCAGATTATGGTTTATAATGGACCGTTTTTGGATTATGTGAACAATAGTAATTGTGTGAGAATGCAGGGCTGTGTTCCAAACAAAACAACCTCAAGTGTGCTTGCTTTAGTTCCTCAACAGCTCAGCTAGGAGAGCTCAAAAAAAGACCGTATATACTAAACAAAAATATAAAAGCAACATGTAAAGTGTTGGTCCCATGTTTCATGAGCTGAAATAAAATATCCCAGAAATGTTCCATACACACAAAAAAACATATTTCCCTGTTAGTGAGATTTTTCTTCTTTGTCAAGATAATCCATCCACCTGACAGGTGTGGCATATCAAGGAGCTGATTAAACAGCATGATCCTTACACAGGTGCACCTTGTGCTGTTGACACTCTAAAATGTGCAGTTTTGTCACATGATGTCTGAAGTCTTGAGTGAGCATGCATTTGGCATGCTGACGGCAGGAATGTCCACCAGAAATGTTGCCAGAGAATTGAATGTTAATTTCTCTACCATAAACCGCCTCCAACGTTGTTGTAGAGAATTTGACAGTACGTCTATCCGGCCTCACAACCGCAGACCACATGTAACCACACGAGCCCATGACCTCCACATCCGGCTTCTTCACCTGCGGGATCGTTGGAGACCAGCCACCCGGACAGCTGAGGAAACTGTGGGTTTGCACAACCAAAGAATTTCTGCATAAACTGTCAGAAACCGTCTCAGGGAAGCTCATCTGCGTGCTCATCGTTCTCGCTAGGATCTTGACCTGACTGCAGTTCGGCATCGTAACTGAATTCAGAGGGCAAATGCTCACCTTCGATGGAGAAGTGTGCTCTTCACAGATGAATCCCGGTTTCAACTGTACCGGGCAGATGGCAGACAGCGTGTATGGGGTTGTGTGGGCAAGCGCTTTGCTGATGTCAACATTGTGACCAGAGTGCCCCATGGTGACGGTGGGGTTATAGTATGTGCAGGCATAAGCTACAGACAATCAATACAATTGCTTTTTATCGATGGCAATTTGAATGCACAGAGACACCATAATGAGGTCTTGAGGCTCATTGTCATGCCATTCATCTGCCGCCATCACCTCATGTGGGCTCTCGAGTAGCACAGCGGTCTAAGGCACTGCATCTCAGTGCTAGAGGCGTCACTACAGACCCTGGTTCAATTCCTGGCTGTATCAGAACCGGCTGTGATTGGGAGTCCCATAGTGTGGCGCACAATTTGCAGCGTAGTGTTGGTATAGGGTTTGGCTTGTGTAGGCTGTCATTGTAAATAAGAATTTGTTCTTAATTGATTTGCATTAAATTAAGGTTATATTTTAAAAAATGGTTCAGCATTATAATGCACAGCCACATGTTGCAAGGATCTGTACACAATTCCTGGAAGCTGAAAATGTCATAGTTCTTCCATGGCCTGCATACTCAACAGACATGACACCCATTGAGCATGTTTGGGATGCTCTTTATCGACGTGTACGACAGCATGTTCCAGCTCCTGCCAATATCCAGGAACTTCGTACAGCCATTGAAAAGGAGTGGGACAACATTCCACAGGCCACAATCAACAGCCTGATTAACTCTAAGTGAAGGAGATGTTTTGTGCTGCATGAGACAAATGGTGGTCACACCAGATACTGACTGGTTTTCTGATCCATGCCCCTACCTTTTATTTAAGGTATCTGTGACCAAAAGATGCATATCTGTATTCCCATTCATGTGAAATACATATATTAGGGCCTAATGAATTTCATTGGCTGATTTCCTTATATGAACTGTAACTAAGTAAAATGTTTGAAATTGTTGCATGTTGCATTTATATTTATGTTCAATGTAATTATAGACTTCTTTGAGTCATAAATGTGTATTAAAATTACTTAGGAACTGTGCATACTTTGGAGTGTGGAAAATATCCTTTTTCGTCTTACTGGAATGATATACATATGAGAAAGCTGAAGTGTCTACTTATCTATTGATATAAATATATCCCCTGTCTGATTCGCAATGTGTCCACTAGATAGCAGTAGGAGATCACATGATGTCTCTTGGCCACTTGAAACCAGTTGGGTCTGGTTTGGGTAGTGAGTCACTGTGCCAAAATGGCAGAACGTTTTTTCCAAGTCTGACATCTTAAAATGACCCTAGCATTCAGGACCTAGTTTCCCAGAGCCTTCGTAGTGTTAAGATCATCGTTGGTAATGTGGCTCTTAAAAACCCATCACACACCTACAATAGTTACAAATAAGTGAACGATAAAATGATGTTACTGCTGGCAACATCTTATGACATTGCCAGCAGTAAGATTTCAATTTCCCCAAAAACATGGCTATAGCTTTCAAATGATGTCTCTTCCTATTTTCAGACAAAACAAATGTGGGAGAGTACCCCCCAAACTTGCCAGAACCGGTATCGTGTCCCAAATAACCACTCAGAGTCTAACACAGGGATGGGCTATAACAAATCTGAACTCATGAGGGGCCGCAGGTGCTCGCGGGTCTGCGTACCCACATCCATACAGTGGTGGAAAAAGTACCCAATTGTCATACTTGAGTAAAAGTATAGATACATTAATAGAAAGTTACTCAAGGAAAAGTACTACTACTTCAGTAAAATTATTTGGTTTTAAATATACTTAAGTATCAAAAGTAAATGTAATTGCTAAAATATACTTAAGTATCAAAGTAAAAATCATTTAAAATTCCTTATATTAAGCAAAGCAGACAGCACCATTTTCTGGTTTCTAAAATGTATGGATAGCCAGGGTCACACTCCAACATTATTTACAAAAGATGCATTTGTGTTTAGTGAGTCTGCCAGACCAGAGGCAGTAAGGATGATCACGTGTTCTCTTGCTAAGTTTGTGAATTTGACAATCTGTCCTGCTAAGCATAAAAAATATAACTTGTACATTTGGTTGTCAGGGAAAAGTTTGGAGTAAAAAGTGCAATATTTTCTTTAGGAATGTAGTGAAGTAAATGTAGTCAAAAATATAAATAGTAAAGTACCAAAAAAATGTAGGTAGTACTTCTAAGTATTTTTACACAACTGCATCCATACCCCCCACAACCACATTGCAAGCAAAACATTTTAGTGGCCCACCTCTTGACAGTGGAGATACAAAGTGTTTTTTTGTTTTTTTTTCAATTCTACACGTTTTGCCATGGGGTGTAGAGAAAACGTTGCTGTTACGTATGGCGGAGCAGGTGAACCCAAGTGCAGACTCAGACGAGGAGACAAGGACAAGGTAACTAAGGTATTTTTTGAAAAGCGGGGGGGAGATGGGGTGCAGGCCAGGGGAAGCTTGGGCGGGTAGCAAGGAACCAGGAACTGAGGCTGAGGCTGGGGCAACGGGAGTAGGGGCAGGGTAAGCAGGTCCGGAGCGGAATCCAAGGAAGCAATAGAGCGGGGGCCCAGGGCAGGGAAGCAGGACTGACGAGACGTGGGACTGGAGACAGGGACCAGAATCAGAGCGGACAGAACTGTAGCGGAGAGAAAATCAGCATCAGGCTAGGGAAAACAGGATAACAATCTCTATGCAGGAACAAACAGATTGAAATGCAGACTGACTGAGCAGAGGCTATGATCTGGCAGCTTGGAAGTGGCAGGGCTTGATTATGGATCAAGTTGCAGCTGGTGGGGATCTGCTCTGCCTCCAGCACACCTGTCTCCACTCACACAGTCAAATACACCCACACACAGAGAGAGGAAGAGAGCACTGGGGGAGTGGCGGCAGGTTAGGGAGACACAGGATGAGAAGTAGAGGGCGTGGCAGGAGCAGATGTAACAGTTTCAATGTTAAAGCAAGTTTTCTGCAATTCTACACATTTTGCCATGGGGCGGAGAGGAAAATGAGCTGTTTTACAGTTAATGTCCTGCAATTCTATAGATTTTGCCACAGGGTGGATAGAAATGTTTGCAGTTTTTAATATATCTGAATGACTAACAACATTTATGGGGGCCCCCCTGGCCGGTAATTCAACCATGGTAACAAGTTTATATAGCTGGCCTAGAAAATGTTAGCTGACATGGGTTAATTGACTGACATAACAAGAGAAAAACATCTGATGCATAACCAAATCGCACCTTGTGTATTCTACTATTTTAACTCGCAGCAGTAAGTTGAGACCCAGACTGAATTAAGATTACATTTTTGGGGACATTAATGTGGCCCGCGAGCCGCCAGCTGTTCATCCCTGGGCTAAGAGGTTAATGACCTCCCATATGAAGTACAGTGGCTCGTGAAAGTATTCACCCCCTTGGAATTTTTACTATTTTGTTGCCTTACATTAAAATAGATTTTTGGGGGGTTTGTATCATTTCATTTACACATGCCTACCACTTTGATGATGTAAAATATTTTTGATTGTGAAACAAACAAGCAATAAGACAAAGAAACGGAAAACTTGAGCGTGCATAACTATTCACCCCTCCAAAGTCAATACTTTGTAGAGCCACCTTTTGCAGCAATTACAGCTGCAAGTCTCTTGGGGTATGTCTCTATAAGCTTGGCACATCTAGCCACTGGGATTTGTGCCCATTCTTCAAGGCAAAACTGCTCTAGCTCCTTCAAGTAGGATGGGCTCCGCTTGTATACAGCAATCTTTAAGTCATACCACAGATTCTCAATTGGATTGAGGTCTGGGCTTTGACTAGGCCATTCCAAGACATTTAAATGTTTCCCCTTAAACCACTCGAGTGTTGCTTTAGCAGTATGCTTAGGGTTATTGTCCTGCTGGAAGATGAACCTCCGTCCCAGTCTCAAATCTCTGGAAGACTGAAACAGGTTTCCCTCAAGAATTTCCCTGTATTTAACGCCATCCATCATTCCTTCAATTCTGACCAGTTTCCCATTCCCTGCCGATGAAAAACATGGTGGTGTTCTCGGGGTGATGAGAGGTGTTGGGTTTGCGCCAGGCATTTTCCTTGATGGCCAAAAAGCAACATTTTAGTCTCATCTGACCAGAGTACCTTCTTCCATATGTTTGGAGAGTCTCCCACATGCCTTTTGGCGAACACCAAACGTGTTTGCTTATTTTTTTCACAGGCTAGGGTCTATTTTTCTCCACTTCCTGTCTGACTGACGTGCCCAAAGTAAATTGCCTGTTACTCAGGCCCAGAAGCCAGGATATGCATATAATCGGTACCATTGGATAGAAAACACTTTGAAGTTTGTAGAAATGTTAAACTAATGTATGAGACTTTAACACAATTGATATGGTAGGAGAAAATCCAAAGAAAAACCAACCAGAATTTTTTGGGGAGAGAGAGCCCATGCTCTTCCAATGGAACGTATAGGGTCATGTCCAAATCCAGCTCCCAGATTGCAATTCATATGGTTTCCACCAGATGTCAACAGTCCTTGTTCAAGGTTTCAGACTTGTTTCTTCCCAAACAAGGAATAATTTTGAGTTTTGGTACTGGGAGTCAGAGTTGGAAATCAGTCTGTGCGCGCGCGACGATGAGGAGGCGCACCTGCTAATTTAGCTTTTCTATTGAACATACTTCTTTCTGTATTAAATATTAAAGTTTAATTACATTTTAAGGTACCTGAGGATTAAATAGAAACGTATTTTGACTCGTTTTAACAAAGTTTAGCGGTAGCTTTTTGGATTCTTTTGTGGATTCTGGTGTTGCAGACTCTGGGGCCTTTCAGAACAGGTGTATATATACTGAGATCATGTGACAGATCATGTGACACTTTGTGACAGATTGCACACAGGTGGACTTTATTTAATTAATTATGTGACTTCAGAAGGTAATTGGTTGCACCAGATCTTACTTCAGGGCTTCATAGCAAATACATATGCATGCACCACTTTTCCGTTTTTAATTTTATGTAACAAGTAATTTTTTTCATTTCAATTCACCAATTTGGACTATTTTGTGTATGTCCATTACATGAAATCCAAATAAAAATCCATTTAAATTACAGGTTAATTTCAAGTTGAAATGCAACAAAATAGCAAAAATGCCAAGGAGGATGAATACTTTTGCAAGGCATACACGTGTTGAGCAGATGTTATTGCGGGTGTAGCGAAATGCTTGTGTTTCTAGCTCCAGCAGTGCAGTAATATCTAACAAGTAAAATCTAACAATTTCACAACAATACACACAAATCTTAAGTAAAGGAATGGAATTTAGAATACATAAATATTTGGATGAGCAATGTCAGAGCGGCATAGACTAAGATACGGTAGAATAGAATAAAATACAGTATATAAACTCATCAAAAAAAGAAACGTCGTCTCACTGTCAACTGCGTTTATTTTCAGCAAACTTAAGATGTGGAAATATTTGTATGAACATAATAAGATTCAACAACTGATATATAAACTGAACAAGTTCCACAGACATGTGACTAACAGCAATGGAATACTGTGTCCCTGAACAAAGGGGGGGTCAAAAGTAACAGATCAGCAGGGACACTGGGCGTCTTTCTTTTGGTGTTTTTCAGAGTCAGTAGAATGGCCTCTTTAGTGTCCTAAGTTTTCAGAACTGTGACCTTAATTGCCTACCGTCTGTACGCTGTTAGTGTCTTAACGACCGTTCCACAGGTGCATGTTCATTAATTGTTAATGGTTCATTGAACAAGCATGGGAAACAGTGTTTAAACCCTTTACAATGAAGATCTGTGAAGTTATTTGGAGTTTTACGAATTATCCTCTTACATCTAGGGGGCAGTAATTTCACGGCTGGATAAAAAACGTACCCGATTTAATCTGATTATTAGTCCTGCCCAGAAACTGGAATATGCATATAATTATTAGCTTTGGAGAGAAAACACTCCAAAGTTTCTGAAACTGTTTGAATGGTGTCTGTGAGTATAACAGAACTCCTATGGCAGGCAAAAACCTGAGATGCTTCTGTTCAGGAAGTACCCTGTCTGAACATTTCTTGCCCTTCTTGATTCTCTCTATCGTTTACAAAGGATCTCTGCTCTTACGTGACACTTCTCACGTCAACAATGGAGTCTCACAGCCCGGGAAAAACAGGAATGATGTCATTCAAAGCCCTGGCTGAAGCACACGAGAGCAAAAGCTGAGTGGTCAGTCAATGGACTAAGCCTTAGGCGCGTGACACGCCCCGCCCCCGGCTTTCGGTTTTTTCCTCAGTTTACAGACAGGCAGATTCCCGGTCGGAATATTATCGCTTCTCTACGAGATAAATTGCATAAATATTGGTTTTAAACAGCGGTTGACATGCTTCGAAGTACGGTAATGGAATATTTCGAAATTTTTTGTCATATTTTGCGTCATGCTCGTGGCCGAGATTTAGCGTTGGGATAGTGTCTAGAACGCACGAACAAAACGTCGCTGTTTGGATATAACGATGGATTATTTGGGACCAAACCTACATTTGTTATTGAAGTAGAAGTCCTGGCAGTGTATTCTGATGAAGAACAAGCAAGGTAAGAACATTTTTCTTATAGGAAATGTGATTTTGGTGAAGGCTACACTGGGTGGGTGTCTAAATAGCTAGCCCTGTAACGCCGGGCTATGTACTTACATTATTGCAAAATGTGCTTCATCCGAAAAGCTATTTTAAAATCGGACATATCGAGTGCATAGAGGAGTTCTGTATCTATAATTCTTAAAATAATTGTTATGCTTTTTGTGAACGTTTATCGTGAGTAATTTAGTAAAATCACCGGAAGTGTTCGGTGGGAATGCTAGTTCTGAACGTCACATGCTAATGTAAAAAGCTGGTTTTTGATATAAATATGAACTTGATTGAACAGACATGCATGTATTGTATAACACAATGTCCTAGGTGTGTCATCTGATGAAGATCATCAAAGGTTAGTGCTGCATTTAGATATGGTTTGGGTTTATGTGACATGATATGCTAGCTTGAAAAATGGCTGTGTGATTATTCCTGGCTGGGTACTCTGCTGACATAATCTAATGTTTTGCTTTCGCTGTAAAGCCTTTTTGAAATCGGACAGTTTGGTTAGATAAAGGAGAGTCTTGTCTTTAAATAGCTGTAACATAGTCATATGTTTGAAAAGTGTAAGTTTTCGGATTTAGAGGAGTTTGAATTTCGCGCCCCGCCCATCATTGGATATTGGAGCAGACGTTCCGCTAGCGGAACGTGTAGATGTAAGAGGTTATCTTTGAAAGACAGGGTCCTGAAAAAGGGACGTTTCGTTTTTGCTGAGTTTACATATGAGATGAGTAATGCAACATTTGTAAACATTATTAAAGTGACTAGTGTTCCATTATTAAAGTGGCCAGTGATTTCAAGCAGTAGCTTCTTATGTGCTAGTGATGGCTATTTAACAGTCTGATGGCCTTGAGATAGAAGCTGTTTTTCAGTCTCTCGGTCCCAACTTGAATGCACCTGTACTAACCTCGCCTTCTGGATGATAGCGGGGTGAACAGGCAGTGGCTCGGGTGGTTCTTGTCCTTGATGAACTTTTTGGCCTTCCTGTGACATCGGGTGCTGTAGGTGTCCTGGAGGGCAGGTAGTTTGCCCCCGGTGATGCGTTGGGCAAACCGCACCACCCTCTGGAGAGCCCTGCGGTTGCAGGCGGTGCAGTTGCCGTACCAGGCGATGATACAGCCCGACAGGATGCTCTCAGAGTTTGTGAGGGTTTTAGGTGTCAAGCCAAATTTCTTCAGTCTCCTGAAGACAAAGAGGCACTATTACGCCTTCTTCACCACACTGTCTGTGTGGGTGGACCAAGCTTTCCACCTTCTCCACTGCGGTCCCGTTGATGTGGATATGGGGCGTGCTCCGTCTGCTGTTTCCTGAAGTCCATGATCAGCTCCTTTGTTTTGTTGACATTGGGGGAGAGGTTCTTTTCCTGGCACCACACTCCCATGACCCTCAACTCCTACCTGTAGGCTGTCTCGTCATTGTTGGTAATCAGGCCTTTCTACTGTTGTGTCGTCTGCAAACTTGATGATTGAGTTGGAGGCGTGCGTGGCCATGCCATCATGGGTGAACAGGGAGTACAGGAGGGGGCTGTGCACGCACCCTTGTGGGGGATCAGAGAAGTGGAGGTGTTGTTTCCTTCTTTCACCCTCTGGGGGAGACCCGTCAGGTAGTCCAGGACCCAGTTGCAAAGGGCGGGGTTCAAACCCAGGGCTTCAAGCTTAATGATGAGCTTGGAGGGTACTATGGTGTTGAATGCTGAGCTATAGTCAATGAACAGCATTCTTACATAGGTATTCCTCTTGTCCAGATGGGATAGGGCAATGTGCGGTGCGATAGAAATTGCATTGTCTGTGGATCTATTGGGGCAGTAAGCAAATTGAAGTGGGTCTAGGGTGTCAGGTAAGGTGGAGGTGATATAATCCTTGACTAGTCTCTCAAAGCACTTCATGATGACAGAAGTGAGTGCTATTACGGGGCGCTAGTCATTTAGTTCAGTTACCTTTGCTTTCTTGGGTACAGGAACAATGGTCGACATCTTGAAGCATGTGGGGACAGCAGACTGGGATAGGGAGAGATTGAATATGTCCGTAAACACTCCAGCCAGCTGGTCTGCGCATGCTCTGAGGACGTGGTTAGGGATGCTGTCTGGGCTGTCTGGGCCGGCAGCCTTGCGAGGGTTAACACGCTTCAATGTCTTACTCACGTCGGAGGAGAGCCCACAGTCCTTGGTAGCAGGCCGCATCGGTGTCACTGTGTTATCCTCAAAGCAGGCGAAGAAGGTGTTTAGCTTGTCTGGAAGCAAGACGTCGGTTCCCTTTCGTAGTCCGTGATTGTCTGTAGACCCTGCCACATACATCTTGTGTCTGAGCCATTTAATTGTGACTCCACTTTGTCTCTATACTGACGTTTTGCCTGTTTGATTGCCTTACAGAGGGAACAACTATACTATTTGTATTCTGCCATATTCCCAGTCACCTTGCCATGGTTAAATGTGGTGGTTCGCGCTTTCAGTTTTGTGCAAATGCTGCCATCTATGAAGGAGATAATATGCTTAATTAGCTTTGTCGTTCACTGCCATCTGAGCACTTCACTACCCCGTACTAGAGCTCCTCAGAGTCACTATTAAAAAGGCTATTTAATCTGGGAAAACAGTCAGGCCCGGACCAGTCAGTCTGTGGCCAAGAGTGACAAGGTATTTGTCATCATAAAGGTAGTAAGAGTGGTGTATCCTATTCAGCCAACATTGCTTCCACTTACATTAAATCCTTCCTGTGCTGTGTCTGTTTTCCTAACTTTTGCCGTGGCTCTATAGGAGGAATGTGTTGCCCTATCAAATTCCTGACACAGTTCACAAGTCGCATCTCATCCTGCCAGCAGCGCAAGACAAATAGCATGCTAACTCCCCAGGAGCTTCCCTACTGGCCCTACAGGACAGGACTGCCTCTGTTCTGCTCTTCTTTGGATATTAAAGGTCCTCTTCGCCGGCGCCTGGCCAGGCCACTACTGCTTAGCGCTGCGCACCACAAATTTTATGTCTTCGAAATGTCAGGGACACGCAGGGAAAATGATGGGAAATTAAAGGTCTTAAAAGCCAGAAAAACACATATTTTTCCCACTCTAACAGCAAATTGTTCCTGGTCACCACCATAATAAAGTGAAAAGATGAGACTACTGGTTGCATTTGTGATTTGATGAAGGCTCATCACAACAGATGGACAAAATTACACCCAAGAGAAAATAGAAAAATATGCACATCCAACTAAGCACATTCATTGAAGAGGCTCAGAGAGAATGTTCACGTTTTAACGCCTGGCTTTATAATTAAGTCAAGAAACAATCCCCATTTATATATATTTTCATACTTTCATTGATTTATGTTTCGGAAGAATTGTGAGCATTAAGTCAGGGTCAGTGGTGTGTAGCGTAGCATTACAGTGTGTGTGTGTGAAGATAATGGTCTCATACCCTCTGCTCCAGATGTATCAACTGCTCCTTGAAGAAAGTGTCCAGTGCTATCATCTCTGCCTCCTTCTTCTCCAACTGTTTAGCCTGACAGAGAGGAAAACCAGAGATTGGAACCGGTTCAGGGAACAGAACCGAACCAAAAGCTTGAAAATAACAATATTTTTGGAGAACATAATCAGAACCTGGGAAAGAAAGTGATCTATACTGTTCCGGAACAGAACCGTAATTTGGAAAGCTCAGGAACCGGTTAGTAACGTTATTTTACGTTGCGGTCATTTTTTCCCAGTCCCACAAAAAACACAAAGCGACTATGCAAAGCTCTCACTCTGTCACTCAGAAACGTATTCCAATGTCTTTCTGCCAGGTGAAAATCTTTGCCAGTGTGTGTCTGTGTGTGTAGACCCCTCCCCCTCCAAAACATAGTCTACTGTAGCTGACGTTACAAGCATGATTCAGAAATTAGGGAGAGATCTTTAATTAGAAAAGAATGGATATATTTTTCAATGCTAGTTAAGGATACTATAGTCACATGTATCATGTTTTGCATTGGATTTATTAACTACAAAAATATTAGATGTGTTTTAATTGTAATTCTGGTGCTGCTCTGCACACAGAAGCTTGTTAGGCCAACGCTCTGAAGTTCAAAGACATTCGAAGTTCCTTTATAGAAGCTGCTTCTCTGTAGGTATAATTCTGTGGGCCTAATTAAGATAAGGCATGTCATAACAACAAGATGTCCATAGCTTCAAGCCAAGCCTCCTCCTCCACCCGCTCTCGCTCTCAATACCCACAGAATTCAGTTGCATCTCGAGCCCTACACTTGTCTGTCCAATGCATGTGAAACCTTGCTCCATAGCAAACTGCTATATCCTCGCTGGTGAAGTACTTTAATCAAACTAAATTTGATTTCAGAGGTTTCAAAAAGAACAGAAAGGAACGATATAAACCATGTCTTTTGGGGGTTATATAAACCATTACTTTTTGGGGGTTGGAACTGGTTCATAACATTATTTTGCTGGTCGGAAGAGTGGAACGAAAAAAAAAAAGAATGGTTCTGTTCAGAGCTAAAAGATTGGAAAATGATTTAGGTTACACACACACACACACACACACACACACACACACACACATAGCGGTCAGCGATGGATAAGGGTAGTCAGACTACCCTGTACAAGGCTGCAGTCAGACTGCAAAAAGAGGACATTAAAACAATGGTGGAGTCCCAAAACAAGTAAAGAGAGAAGGCAAAGCATTGAAAATGACAATGATTATGATGATGAGGGTATCATTCAGGAACACATCAAAACCTCCATAACAACAAACACAAACACGACAAACATACAAACTGACATGCATGCTGGAGTACTCCTCGTCCTCGTCCATGACACTGTGCCCCTGCTCCTTTCTCTCTGGCTGTGTGCTGTCGCGTGTCCACTCCTGTAGGTCTACTGTGTTGTGGCCTGTAATAACTGTAGCCTGCCATATACCATAGAGACACTAGTGTCTGTGAGAGAGGGAGAGGAGGTAGAAGAAGAGAGTAGTGTTCGTCATTAGGAGCGTTAGCTTACTAGTGAGTGAAGAGATTAAGAGCTGAGTTGAGAGGCGGGACAAAGAGCAACAGACGTCACTGAGGACAGCTGGTGTCCCCAAACTGTCTGGGGACTGAGGAGACGGCCATGGAGGATGGGCACAGGTTGCCGAGACACACAGAAAGATAACACAGCATGGATTGCACTTAAAGACACACAACAAACACACAGACACACACAAACTCTCTCGAACCCCGTTGGCTGTGCTCAATGTGCATGGCGGACGCTGGCGGTAATGCGAGGGCTTCCTACAGCACTGAGCCGAGAGAGTGTCACATGTAACAGCCAGACAATAGAACGCAACAAAGCGCAACCCCAAATTACACCCAGGCGAAAATTACCCCCTTTTCCTCCAGTCTCCCGTGTCTCTCACACAGAAAATAACCTCCATCAGTACGCAGATCGTATGTAATTTTCTAGCTGGATAGCTCTGTACCGCGGCGGCAGAGTGGCCTGCCTGCATGCACACATTCAGTCTTAATGCAGGGAAACAACAGCACTGTAGTTGGAGCAGACAGAACCGGGAGGAAAAGACAGGGATATTAACAGAACATCAAGCTGTGATTACCCAGGCATCCACATCTTCAACACGCTAGTAAGGTCAGAGATTGAGAGAGTGAGGGAAGGGAAGAGAGAGAGAGAGACAGATGGAGAGACTGAGTGAGAGGATGGGGGGCGGGTGGTGAGCGAAAAAGGAAGCAAAGAAAAGGAAAAGAGAGCAGCTCTGTTGATCATTGAGAGGCAGAGCCGGTAAAGGAGGGGGTTATTGAGAGGCAGAGCGGGTAAAGGAGGGGGTTATTGAGAGGCAGAGTGGGTAAAGGAGGGGGAAATTAAGAGGCAGAGCAGGTAAAGGAGGGGGTTATTGAGAGGCAGAGCGGGTAAAGGAGGGGGATATTGAGAGACAGAGTGGGTAAAGGAGGGGGTTATTGATAGGCAGAGTGGGTAAAGGAGGGGGTCATTGAGAGGCAGAGTGGGTAAAGGAGGGGGATATTGAGAGGCAGAGTGGGTAAAGGAGGGGGTCATTGAGAGGCAGAGCGGGTAAAGGAGGGGGGTATTGAGAGGCAGAGTGGGTAAAGGAGGGGGTCATTGAGAGGCAGAGCGGGTAAAGGAGGGGGATATTGAGAGGCAGAGTGGGTAAAGGAGGGGGATATTGAGAGGCAGAGCGGGTAAAGGAGGGGATATTGAGAGGCAGAGTGGGTAAAGGAGGGGGATATTGAGAGGCAGAGTGGGTAAAGGAGGGGATATTGAGAGGCAGAGCAGGTAAAGGAGGGGGATATTGAGAGGCAGAGTGGGTAAAGGAGGGGGATATTGAGAGGCAGAGCGGGTAAAGGAGGGGATATTGAGAGGCAGAGTGGGTAAAGGAGGGGGATATTGAGAGGCAGAGTGGGTAAAGGAGGGGGATATTAAGAGGCAGAGCAGGTAAAGGAGGGGGATATTAAGAGGCAGAGCGGGTAAAGGAGGGGGTCATTGAGAGGCAGAGTGGGTAATGGAGGTGGTCATTGAGAGGCAGAGCAGGTAATGGAGGGGGTCATTGAGAGGCAGGGCCGATAAAGGAGGGGGTCAAGCGAGAAGCAGAGAGATGATTCGTAATCATTATAAAGGCCGCTTATTGGTCAATTTAAAAAACACAGAACTGGTGTGTAAAATAGGCTGCAGGATGGGAGGGGTGGTCATTTGATTTCATAAAAAGTGCTGCTCATGTGAAAAAGCTAAAGTTTGGCTGAGAATGCCAAACTTGGAAGCTAGACAGTACAGAGAGCCAAGGAGAGGATGGTTTCCACTGTCTGAGATAGAGGCTGTGGGCTAGGGTCACAGAAGTCAACCAGGAGCCAAAGTTTATAGAGCTTTCAGTGTACTGTTCTTCAAACAGGGTTCCTAATCAAGCCAGCACGTGCTTAGAAACACAATGCATTTACCTAGCTTGTGTCATTGCTAAGTGCTTAACCTGGCCTTTCCTGTGTGTGACGGTCTGTGACACGATTTAAAGACCCCTCAAGTCTCCAGTCGGCAGTAGGTGTGTCTGTTTCATTATAGCTTCTCCTCTCCCCTCCAGACTCACAGCCAATCAGCCAGCCAGCCCAGCAGTAAAGATGACCGCAGCTCCAGTCTAAATTACAGGCATTACAATCACAGTAGAATCGCCTGGGGAAAATCTCCCTATTAGTCCCTGGCGTTCAGGACTGGGCGACAGCAGAGCTGAGGAACGCACTGCTCTACCAGAGGAGAGGGGCATTAGCTCTGAAACACTGCTGCTGTGTTACACTCTTACTGTCTGCAAGTCTTATTCACGCCTTAGTCATGTTGTCGAGTAAGATCTACTCCTAGCCTACATATCTAGCCATGCACATGTCACACTATATAATATATTATACAGTAATTAGTCACAATGTGATGGGTTTTAGTGCACAATCTCAATGGGTAGTTACAGCAAGTTGCTAAGGAACAGCATCTTCTCTATAGCTAACTCACAAACATACAATCTGACAGCCTTACACCTGGACACGCAGACATGCACGCAGGCACACCATCACTAATATTAATGAGTGAAACCCTGAATCGAGCCAATGGACCAGCAGCACTGTAGTAGTGCTATAACGCTGGACTTACAGTGGGGGAAAAAAGTATTTGATCCCCTGCTGATTTTGTACGTTTGCCCACTGACAAAGAAAGGATCAGTCTATAATTTTAATGGTAGGTTTATTTGAACAGTGAGAGACAGAATAACAACAAAAATATCCAGAAAAACGAATGTCAAAAATGTTATGAAATGATTTGCATTTTAATGAGGAAATAAGTATTTGACCCCCTCTCAATTAGAAAGATTTCTGGCTCCCAGGTGTCTTTTATACAGGTAATGAGCTGAGATTAGGAGCACACCCTTAATAAAGGGAGTGCTCCTAACCGCAGCTTGTTACCTGTAAAAAAGACACCTGTCCACAGAAGCAATCAATCAATCAGATTCCAAACTCTCCACCATGGCCAAGACCAAAGAGCTCTCCAAGGATGTCAGGGACAAGATTGTAGACCTACACAAGGCTGGAATGGGCTACAAGACCATCGCCAAGCAGCTTGGTGAGAAGGTGACAACATTTGGTGCGATTATTCGCAAATGGAAGAAACACAAAAGAACTGTCAATATCCCTCGGCCTGGGGCTCCATGCAAGATCTCACCTCGTGGAGTTGCAATGATCATGAGAACGGTGAGGAATCAGCCCAGAACTACAAGGGAGGATCTTGTCAATGATCCCAAGGCAGCTGGGACCATAGTCACCAAGAAAACAATTGGTAACACTACGCCGGGAAGGACTGAAATCCTGCAGTGCCCGCAAGGTCCCCCTGCTCAAGAATACATATACATGCCCGTCTGAAGTTTGCCAATGAACATCTGAATGACTCAGAGGACAACTGGTGAAAGTGTTGTGGTCAGATGAGACCAAAATGGAGCTCTTTGACATCAACTCAACTCGCCGTGTTTGGAGGAGGAGGAATGCTGCCTATGACCCCAAGAACACCATCTCCACCGTCAAACATGGAGGTGGAAACATTATGCTTTGGGGGTGTTTTTCTGCTAAGGGGACAGGACAGCTTCACCGCATCAAAGGGACGATGGGCGGGGCCATGTACCGTCAAATCTTGGATGAGAACCTCCTTCCCTCAGCCAGGGCATTGAAAATGGGTCGTGGATGGGTCTTCCAGCATGACAATGACCCAAAACACACGACCAAGGCAACAAAGGAGTGGCTCAAGAAGAAGCACATTGTCACGGTTGTCGTCGGTTAAGGAGGACCAAAACGCAGCAGGTATGTGCAGGCTCATCTTCACTTTTATTAACTATCAAAAATGAACGTACAAAAATAACAAAAAAACACGACCGATCAACAAAAACAGTCTGGTAAGGCACAAGGCGAAACACAGAACAATCACCCACAAATAACAACCACAAACACACCCTAATATATGGGACTCTCAATCAAAGGCAGATAGACAACACCTGCCTTCAACTGAGAGTCCCAACCCCAATCAACACAACATAGAAACACACTCACCAGACTACACATAGAAATACATAAACATAGACCATCAACCAAAAACCCGGAAATACTAAATCAAACACCCTTTAAACAAACACACCACCCTGAACCACATAAAACAAATACCCTCTGCCACGTCCTGACCAAACTACAATACTAATTAACCCTTATACTGGCCAGGACGTGACACACATTAAGGTCCTGGAGTGGCATAGCCAGTCTCCAGACCTTAATCCCATAGAAAATCTGTGGAGGGAGCTGAAGGTTTGAGTTGCCAAACGTCAGCCTCGAAACCATAATGACTTGGAGAAGATCTGCAAAGAGGAGTGGGACAAAATCCCTCCTGAGATGTGTGCAAACCTGGTGGCCAACTACAAGAAACGTCTGACCTCTGTGATTGCCAACAAAGGTTTTCCCACCAAGTACTAAGTCATGCTTTGCAGAGGGGTCAAATACTTATTTCCCTCATTAAAATGCAAATCATTTTATAAGATTTTTGACATGCGTTTTTATGGATTTTTTTGTTGTTATTCTGTCTCTCACTGTTCAAATAAACCTACTATTAAAATTATAGACTGATTATTTCTTTGTAAGTGGGCAAACGTACAAAATCAGCAGGGGATCAAATACTTTTTCCCTCACTGTAATCCCCTTTTCTCCCTGACCACACACAGACCTTTTCATTTTTTTTCTTCATCCTCTTTAATTCGCCGCAGAGACAAAGGCAATCTGATGGGCTCTCTCCTTCACTGCAGAGCCTCCTCTGGGGATCTGGAGCCGGCAGATAATACTCAGCCAAGCATGAATTACAGAGATAAGTCTTGAAATGAGGCTTGCTGGGCGTTGGTTTTCTCATAAATAAGGCCGTCCACGCCTCGTTATCTGTTGGGCTGCAACTCAGTAAACAGGCCGGATGGGATGGATGCAGGGAAACAGGCCGGCCCAGGCACGCTGAGAGACAGACTGATTCTAGAACCATGTGGTGGAACTGAAACTGAAGACTAGACCTAATGAATGAGAGGAAACTGATGAGGAACACAAAGCAGAACTAGGCTTACACAGAACCTAAAGAACCAGACAGACAACCTGTTATCAATGGTGAGATGAGAGATATAGGCTAGCTTTACTCAAATCAATTATGCACATTGCAAATACAACACTATGTATATGAATCATGTGGATATTGAACACAAACCGAGCTAGAAGAGAGACACTTGTTGTTGTAACAGACCACTCTGAATCAGAGCATTGTGACAGCTGAATTCCTCATTGCCCTCATCTAGCTTACATGCAGTATCTCAGCATCACAGTGCAGTACAGTTATTATAACACATGAAAATAGCGCCACTCACTCTAACTCATAAACACACACAACCCCCTGCGCTGTCTTCCCGTGCTGAGTTTCCATCCAATAGCAGCAGTCTCAGCCCTGCTTGGGTTCCCTCCCTCTGCTCCTCTGTTTATTTACTCTGATGTATTTATTTAATACATAGCTCCCAGCTATGCAATAAATTAGCAGTTAATAATCAAACTGATTACCCAGAGTGGGAACTGTCTGGGGAGAAGGAGAATATGGGCCACTGGCTTTCCTCTCCTCTCATCTCTTCTACCATTAATAACTCTACAGCACTGATCCGTGGTGGAAAACCCCCCCCAGTTCTTCTTATTCAAGGGGAGCCCAGCTGTCCTGACAGCAAGGATGTGAAATAACAAGGAGCAAAGGAGAGGGGCACTCATACACACATATTTCAAACTCATATTAACACGCACACATACAAAATATAGGCCTAGACTCATATACTGTATGTAAACAAATCAAAAACACCCACAAATGATTTCAAATACCTTTCACATCCTCCAATAAGATGATGTCTCATTATGCATCTTTCAGACCACGGTTATCAGTCAAATCCATTATTACTGACTGAACAAAACACAGACAGTATGGCCAATAGCGTTGGGCGGTATCCATATGTTCATACTGTCATACCGTTTCTGTACCATACCTGGGTATACGGTATTACCGGAAATACACACAAGTGGCTCTATTTAAAACTGTTTTTACAAAATTGACGCACAAAACAATTTAAGCAACAGGGATCTTAATGTCTCTGCTGTAACCAAGAAGCTTGATCTTGACATTTACCCACTTAGCTAGCAAGTTAGCAAACCACATGCGTAGCTGGAGCCCAGAGCTGGATATAATTTATTTGACAGATCTTTGATGTCTTAAAGTTATACTTAACTTATAGTTAGTTATAAGCAGTGGCGTAGCACACCACCCCAGTATACAGTATTAACTGTATATCGCCAAGCCTACTGGCCACAGTCTGGTCACATGTTAAACTAAACAGACACACAGATACATAATCACACACAGTGATCTGTCTATACTCTTTGTTTTAGATCACCTGATGCAGCTTTATCCAACTGACTAATTCTCTTTCACTCCACAAGTTCCTCCTGCACCTCTCTGAGGGGAGAGCACTGAGCAGCGAATTGGTTGCTTGCCGTGGTGCGCCTGTTCAGAGTGTGAGGGATAAAATCTCTCTCTTCCCTCCACCTGCTGTTACGTCTGCAATTACTGGCATTCTGGTCTGCTTGTGAGAGGCAGCTAGCGGAGCCTTAATAGCTTTACATGCAGAAAGATGTCAGCTCTGAGATTACAATTACCGATAGAGCTGGGTTATCTGTGCAAGCCCTGTTTACTCTACTGTTCACTCTCTCCGCACGGCCCCGATTACTGCTGCTACTACTATCTCTCTGATAAACCAGAGAGAGAAAGAGAGAGATGGAGAGGGGGAGGGGGAGAGAGGGGGAGGGAGAGAGAGAGAGATGGAGAGAGGGAGAGAGAGAGAGGGAAAGAGAGAGGGAGAGAGAAAATTAGATAGAGAAAGAGTACAGTACCAGACAAGAGTGCAAAGGGTAGATATTAATTGAATCACCCTACAACACAAAGCAAAAAAATACAAATATACTATCTAACTTTGAAGTTCTGTAGCATCCATACTGAGCAGTCCATCAGAAAGTAGTTTGTGAGTGAACAGAATTGTAGTGATTGTGCTTCAGAGGGCAGCATGGGATAGCCCTCAATACAGAGCATCTGAAGACATGATAACGTGGCTCTGTCTGACATCTCAGAGAAGAACCCAGGGCTACCCAATCTTTCACACGTGACAGGTCAGGACAACGAAAGGACAGCCAAAAGTGTCACCTGGGACTTTTTCCAGTGGACGTCCCCTCATTCTGGTCTGATCAATTTCATATTAACCCTCAACTGGCACATTGTTAAACTATTGCATCACAGAAGACAGCTAACTCTTCACTGCTCTGCTCCTCTCAGCCGTTTGCTTCAACCATTAACAAGGGTTTTATATGAAAGCGAGCAAAAAAGCGTAAACACTAACAATATAGCTGGATTTGTATGCATCTGAGCCACAGTAATGAAGCATGCTGCCATATGCCTAAGTAGAGTGGATCTTTCTAGAAGGGCTGAGCACACAGCTGTTGCAATTTCGAGGAAACCCAATAAAGGGATGTAGTCTGAGTGTGTAAGACGCTAGTTTTAGAGACAATTGGCTCCACATTGAGGAAATGTGAGTAATGTAAACGGAAACGTAAGAATTTCCAATCAAACTAAACATCTGTTGGATCACACAGCAGCTTGCCACTTTAAATCCCCTATCCATCTTCACTAGAGGAGCGCTTACTATGATCACAGTAGTGCAGTGTACCACTCTACCATTCATATTCTAATGGAGGTAAATGGCTTAGGCTGCTGCTGGACTGAGCGATTAGGGCCTATTAGATTATCTGGGGTGATATCATAACATTTGTCTCTAGCTTTCCTAGGAGAGGGAAATTACACACTTACAGTACAGTAGGGTAGGTAGAAGAGTAGCCTACTGTAGGTCTTCATGCAGCACAAAGATGGACCCAGAGCTGGGATACAGAAGACTTATACTGCCATCCAGTGTTGAGATGAGGAAGTGTCTTAAGGACATCTTGGCTGGCTGGGATAAGGAGCACTGCCTGAAGTTAACCTTGTCATACATTGACAAAATCAGCAGGTTAACTACATGCTAATGTCGTGGTAACAAAGTTCACAGCCACTAAAATGACGTTAATCTGAAAACATAAAAGACATGCATCTGATACACTGAACCTGAATCTAGCCAAAAATGATTTGCTGTAAGAGAGGAGTAAGATATAGAGCCATACAAATACGGAGTGTTTTCATGTTGTATTTACTGAGGCTTCACTGTGATTAATGGAGTGAGTCACAATGTGCAAACAGCCCTGAGAAACCATAGATGGCATTTGGTGTGAAACAGTATCAGAGGCGAAGCTGGGCGGCTGCTAATGAAATGAGCTTTTTAATTGTACAGAGCAGGGAGGGGGTATGCTAATGTGACTTATCACCTATTTCTGCCGACATACTGCAAAAGGGCATTAATACATTTTAAAATACAAAATCCCTTCAGCCCTTTTTCTTCCCTCTTTCTCTCTGAAATTAATCTTCTGAAGAATTAACAAGGACTATTCATAGGGCACAGAGCAGCAAGGGCCTTGGCAGGAGGAGAGAGGGATGAGGAGATGAAGAGGAGGAGGAGGTGGCGTCCAGCGGTTTAGTTGGATGGAGACAAAAGGCTGGAGCGAGGGGATGAAATAAAAGGAGGGGCCTGACGCGCCGCTTCACATCCTCTAGTGATTTGGCTTTAAGTGACCCCGGCTGTCGCACGGCACCAACCCCGAGAAAGACAAGAGAAACGCTTTTATCACCTTCCCTCTGCTAATAACATTGCTATTCTCTTACCCCGTTTGACAAAGGTCACAGGAGGGGCTGGACAATGAGCGTAATAGTGCGCTAATAAATTGACTTGATGCAGAGAGAGACCTTTGGAGAAATACCAGGGTTTGTCAGAGATAGTGAATCACTGAGACACAGGAGGGGAGGTATTGGTTAGACCAGCTGGTCCATGGTCAAATACTGAAGCATCACTAACACCAACAATAGTCAACCCAGGAAATTAGCCTAGTAGTCAAATGATGCTTCATTACTTCCTTATCCTAATCATTGATTTTATGTGTACAGGCCCTTTAATCAGTAGCAGTTAGGGATGCAGAGTGGTGTGGTTATGGGTTGCCAGAACTCCAGTTTATGCTGCTCACTGACTGGATCTCTATGGAGCTGAGGCCATTCACAGTGACACTCAAGCCCATGCAGGGCCTAGGAAAGCAGGGCAGGGCTCCAGTTAATCCTGGATGAATACCCAACCACAGCATAGTGTCAAACCATAAAACCGGAATCTGAAGCTTAGCTTCCATCCCCTCAGTGACGTCTAGGGCCAGCCTACATCAACATCTCTACGGTAAAGCAAACTAAAAAGACCATTGGTACCGTATTCAATTAGGACACTCCATGCAAATAATGGCCCCTTTCACATTTGAGGAGGGTGATGGAGGATGGTCTACTAATACAGCTGCAGATCAACCAAGGTTAAGGGTCGACATGGTTACAATCACAGACATTAGTGTCCTGACTAATCAGGAGGCAGGGAGGGGAAGGCCTTGAGGGAGATGGGGGGGGGGGACTGCAATTACCAGTTACCCCTCCTCTCACATCAGAGGCCCGGGCTCCGGCGGCTCATTGAGCATTCCCCACACGCTTCCTCTCCACAGAATTTCTATTAGTGTCCGGCGTGTGTCTGAGCGAAGATAAGAGCCTCCACAACACGTCTCTTTGCAGGCTTACTGAAAGGGGCTACGTGTAAAACACACGCTCCCCTCCTATCTAAAGCCCCAAGAAACTCTCTGGGTTCAATTTACTGCTCACACACAAGATAACGCAGCCCTGTGGGTGATGAGTGAGGGAGGGGAGGGGTTAGGGGAGAAATACAATCCATCAAGAATTGGTAGAGAGGTGTGTGTGGGGGGGGGGGGTTATTATTATGATGAAAATTATTAGTCCAATCAAAAACTAGCAATTTGAGCTCTGGGTCGTTTCACGAAAAGAGTGCCTCTTACATCCTTTTGATATTTTAAGTAGAAATTGTGCACCAATATTGCATTTTAAAAGCCAGTTATATTAAATGAAGTGCCCTTAAGAGAGAATTCAATAAATCTGGCTTGCTAAAGTGCCAAAATGCACTCTGTGATGTCAAGGAAGATCTAAAGCCACTTTATTATTTATGTGATTTGTGAATCATTAACGCCTGTCCCTCATTTTAAGGACAACCCTGCAGTGTTGAGGAAGCTACTCTGAAAATATTGTTTACCAAACTAACAATTACTTCACACTGGAAAAAGTTAAGCTGCAAGATTCATAAAGGATAGTGCTTGTGTCACTGCTAAAATGATAACGCATATTTTAAACTTTTCTATTAGTAGTATTTCCCAAGGATCTCAAAACAGCCTGGGTGGTTCCACTCCACAAGAAGAGCAGTAAAACAAATGTAGGAAACTACAGGCCTGTGTCAATCCTAAGCACCTTTTCCAAAGTTGTTGAGATATTTGTTTTAAATCAACTTGAGGGATGCCTTCTTGAGCACAAACTTCTTTATGAACTACAATCTGGCTTTAGAGCAGCTCATTCCACTGATACTTGCCGTATCCACATTTTTGACCACATTAAGCAGGGAAGTGAGAAGGGGAACTATACAGGTATGGTCATGTTAGACTTGCAGAACGCTTTTGACACTGTGGACCATGATATTCTCCTGATGAAACTGAAATGCACGGGTCTAAATGATGTAGCAGGGAATTGGTTTAGGTCTTATCTGACCAACAGAACACAAGTATGTAATGTTGGTGATGTTCTGTCAGAGGCAAAATAAATATCCCGTGGAGTACCGCAGGGACCCATTTTAGGGCCTCTCTTATTTCTTATATATGTTAATGATATGCCAGATACAGTAAAGTGCTAACTCTTGCTTTATGCTGAGGATTCAGCCATACTGGTATCAGGGAAGGATACAGTTCACATAGAGGAGACCCTGAGTAAAGAATTGAATTTTGTTGGAGATTGGTTGTCTGACAACAAATTGTCACTACATTTGGGAAAAACTTAATTGATTTTGTTTGGAACAAAATGTAGATTGCTTAGTGCTGTCAAGATAACGGTAAACTGTGCAGGCAAGGAGATTGAATTTAAAACAAGTGTATCTTATCTTGGTGTGTCCCTTGATCAATCTGTTTCTGAAGACCTGATTGCTGCTAAAATTCTTTCTAAAATGGCAAACAAATAGAATTTTTGTAACACTAGATATTTTAACATTAAAGTTAAGAAACTGCTTGTCTCAACATTTATTCGGTGTAATTTTGATTATGCCTGCTCTGCTTAGTATAGTGGACTATCAAAAAAGCTGAAAAAGAGAATGCAGGTCATGCAAAATAATGTTATCAGGTATGTACTGAATGTCCCCCCTAGGACCCACATAGGGGTACCGGAGTTCCGGGAGGTGGGCTTGTTGCCTTTGGAGTCCAGAGTGGACCAACTTAAACAACCATATGTTTGACATCTTAAATGACCGTGCCTCAGGTTACATGATAAACCACATTGATATGGTCTATAACCAACACAGTCACAGTACCAGAACGAGTGTTATGTCTTGTAAAATCCCAAGTAGGTAACCGTACTGCGAGGAGTACGTTTTTCCATATAGGCATTTGCCTATGGAATAGCCTTCCATTGGAGATCAAGCAAATAAAAATGTAAAATAGCTTTAAAAAGCAGGCAAAGTTTTTCATTTGGACAAGGTTGTCTAAGTAAGAGAAACCCCTCCACTGCCCCTTGTGCCCCCTACTGCTGGTCAGGTGTATTTATTTGAAGGATCAGTATGATGTGCAATTACTAGGTTGTTTTAATGTGAAATGAATATGGTTGATATTTAAGGTTAGGGCAACGTGCAGTGAATAGTGCCACTTTTTAGGATGTCAATAAAAATGAATGTATTTATGGTTGTTTGTAATTTTGTCTTGTCTTTTAATCATTATGTGTTATTGTTTTTACCATCGAGGACCACTTTGGAAATAAGAGTTTTAATTAATACTTTCAAGTGATATCCTCTGGGTCCACATTGTGCATTTTTTTGTATATGTCTGTTGCCCAAAATAAATTCAATAAAAAAAAGCTATACAAATATAGTTTATTTAGCTAAAGTTACTTTGAAAAAGTAGTTCACTACATCCAAACTACTTCGTGAAAAATGTGCAGTAGTGGAAAAAGTACCCAATTGTCATACTTGAGTAAAAGTAAAGATCCCTTCATAGAAAATGAATCAAGTAAAAGTGAAAGTCACCCAGTAAAATACTACTTGAGTAAAAGTCAAAGTTTTTGGTTTAAAATATACTTTAGTATCAAAAGTAAATGTAATTGCTCAAATATACTTAAGTACAAAAGTAAAAGTAAAAGTATAAATGATTTCAAATTCTTAATATTAAGCAAACCAGACCGCACCATTTTCTTGTTTTTTTTTATTCACTGTACGTATAACCAGGGGCACACTCCAACACTCAGACGTCATTTACAAATAAAGCATGTGTGTTTTGTGAGTCTGCCAGATCATAGGCAGTAGGGATGACCAGGGTAGTTCTCTTGATAAGTGCGTGAATTTGACAATTGTCCTGCTAAGCATTCAAAATGTAACGACTACTTTTGGGTGTCAGGGAAAATGAATGGAGTAAAAAGTACATAATTTTCTTTAGGAATGTAGTGAAGTAAAAGTTGTCAAAAATATAAATAGTAAAGTAAAACTACTTAAGTCGAACTTTAAAGTATTTTTACCTAAGTACTTTACACCACTGAAAATGTGCATATGTAAATCTGAAATGTCATAGACCACAAATTGCTAGACAGATCACTTTATGGGTCAAATGTTAACAGCAGTGCTTGACTTGGGCAGGAGCTCACCAGAGTTGAGTACCGGCACCTCAAATGTTCTACTGCTTGAGCTCCTGTTCCTCTTTTAGAATACTATCTAAAAAATATTGTGGAGCTCCTGCCCCTAAATACTGTTTAAACAGTACTGGCACCCAAAATGAGTACCGGCAACTATTTTAGTCCAAGTCAAACACTGGATAACAGAATGTGTACTTTAGCCTATTAATCACAAAAAATATGTTTAAAGTGAAAATTAGGCAGGTCTGATGCCAAAAAATAAAGAACATGATTGTCTACTTCAATTATATTTTATATTTTATAAAAAGTAGTGTGTAGTTCCAGTAGTTAGCTACACCACTACATGGCAAGAAAGTAATTAACTACTGAAAACACTACCTAGATTTGATTTTAGTTCAACTGCCATCATGGGGAGGATATCATCCTGATAACATGGTCTTTAACCCATTAGATATTAATAAAGCGAACTATAAATATAACGATTGTGTTGATCCAAATATACATTTCCTGAAATTTACCAGAAATAAGTCTATCACTTGTGATGACTATAATGTTAAGCAATTTAACAACCTGTATAGCAGTTTAACTCATTTCAAGACAAGCTTATTTTCTACCTTCCACTTAAACGGTCGCAGTCTTCCTAAAAATCATGACCAACTTGTTCATTATCTGTCTTCTCTCAGTCATGAATTTTCCAGTGTTGCCCTTTCAGAAACATGGTTGACTGAAGAGACAACCATGCTTTATGACATGTCTCCTTACAATACTGTTCACCACTGTAGAACATCCAGAGTGGGAGGAGGAGGATTTATTTTTGTTCATAAATGTTTTTGATTATTTGCAATAGAGGAGCTCACACTTACATCTGATAACATTGATGTTGAATCTCTTTTCATAGAAATTCCCTCCTGTAAATTTTTGGGTGGTAAAAAAAGGGGTAATTGGATGCATCTATCGGCCACCCAATTCTGACATTGGTAGTTTCATTGATATCCTTGCATCAACCTTGGATTTAATGAATAATGAAGATAAAATGAGTTTTCTATTGTGTGATTACATCAACATCAACATCTGACTTTTTGAATACTTTATCCTCCAGCTATCTGTATCCCCTTATCTAGAAGTAGACAAGAGTGACCAGTTCATCTGACACCCTTATTGATAATATTTTTACGAATTCTTTGAATAATGTGGCTAACACAGGTTTGCGTTATACTGACATTTCTGATCACTTTCCAATTTTCCAGTTCTCTTTGGCAGCTGGAAATGAACAGATGGGAATGATTAGTAGCATTAAACATAGAATATTTAACAAAAGTAATTGTGAGAGCTTGTTTATAATCAGGCCGATGCGGATTCTGCTTACCAGACTTTTCTCACATCTTTCAACTGTGTATTTCACCACTGCTTTCCCTTAGTTAAACCACATAAGAGATCAGCAGAAGGGTTCTGGAAATCTTGGTTTACAACCGGACTCAAAAAATCGTCAGTTTAAAAAAAAAGTTGTATAAAAAGTGTCTCACAAATCCCTTTCCCTTGATTTCTGCAAATTACAAAATGTATAACAAGACATTTACTCTGGATATCTAAACATGTATATTTTAACAACAAATTCCAAGGATCCTTAAATAATATAAAGTCAACTTGGAAAATCATCAATCAACTGTTGAATAAGAAAAAGGCATCTACAGCTATTCCATCTCAATATATTGTTGGAAATAAGACCTACTGTAAAGTGATCCTGATGTTATTTCATGTGAATTTAATAACTTTTTTGTGAGTGTGGGTTCCACTTTGTCAAAGAAAACTTAGAAAACTGATGGAAATGCTTTTGATTACATAACGGGACATTTCCCTTCTCTGCTTCAGTTTGATCTTCCTGATGTAATGGAGGTGATGGAGGTAATCGGTAATTTAAAGATATCAGCAGCAGGTCATGATGAGAAAGGTGCCACTTTGGTGAAATCAGTGTCTTCCTCGATTACTGAGCCTCTAACGTATATATATCTTCACCAAATCTATGCAAACTGGTATGGTTCCTAAAGATTAGAACATTTCCAACGTTATCCCCCTCTATAAATCTGGGAATCCATGATCTTTTACAAAAAAATCTGTACCATTGTTTTCTAAAATCCTAGAAAAGTTAGTGTATAAGAATGTTGAAACATTTAAATCAACACTGTATTCTTTATGAGCACCAATATTGTTTTCGTAAAAACTACTCCACAGATATGTCTCTTTTGCAACTTGTGGATAAAATCCTTAAAGCCCTTAACAACAATGAATACGCTCTTGGCATCTTTTTAGATTTATCCAAAGCTTTTGACACGGTTGATCATGGAATAGTACTTTCTAAATTGCATTATTACGGTTTTCATGATTATACATATAATTGGTTATTTAGTTATGTTTATGATAGAGAACAATGTGTTTATGCAAATGGCTATGCATCTACCAGGATATCCTGTGGTGTGTCAGAGGGTTGGATGATTGGGCCTGTGTTATTCCTAATCTATATCAATGACCGTACTTCCCATTTCTCTTTACTGATGATACCAATTAGATTTTATCACACAAGAATTTTGATTCACTAATTAAGGAAGACAACTCAGTTATGGCTAAATTCTCTGAATGGTTCCAGATAAACAAATTATCTTAAAATGTAAAAAAATCTAACTTTATTGTATTCATTCATCCCACTAAGATCATATTAATTTTGTCTGCAGCAAAGTTATGAAATCTTTTGGTATCATCAGAAAGATTAGTGGTTTGGTTCATCCGGCTTAAGTCCTAACTCTATACTACAGCATAATTTACACAAATCTCATTGACTGTAATATTCTCTGGGCCAGTACATATGCCTCCTACCTACACAAATTACTCATCATACAACATACATTTGCAAGGCTAGCCACCTCTAATTACCTGGCTCCATCTGCACCTTTGTTTAAGAAACTCAATATCTTGTCTATTCACTACATTAATGTCCGCCAATTATGCACTGTCATCTACAAATACTCATACCTCCCAGACAGTTTACCTAATCCCTTCAATGGATTGTTCATTCTGAACTCCATCTATATAACACAAGACTGCAATAACCTTCACCCTCCCCACTGCTGCACCTCACATAGTCAATTCTCAGATACAGAGGTACCATGCTCTGGAATTCTTATCTTCACCTCATCGTCCTTCAATAACTTCAAGCGAAGACTGGGGTTCAGCTTGATGAACCAAACTACCCAATAATCTCCTCCATAATCAAACATGTTTTTTCTTGTTTACTGAGTATATATTATGTACAATTATAATTAATGTGCTTTTTTAAAATTGATTGAACAACCTTTTTTTTGTACTTATATTTGTGGTGTGGTTTTCCTTTATGGGCTTCTAACCTCACCTGCACACCGTTTTACCAGGTTTTTTAGTTGTACTGTTTTGTCTTTCACTTATATTCTTTGGCGCGAATAAATAAAAAATATAACCAATAAAACCAATCTACTGCAAAATGTAGTTAAATGACTTGTTGAAATACATGTAGTTCACTACTCCCCAACACCGCAACCCTGTTACATGAACTAAACTCTTGTTTTAATATGGTGAAACTATTCCTTTTTATTTATTTATTTTTCTTATTTTTTTACATTGAACATCTAATAGTCAAATCACAGTGCAAAAGCAGGTGAGCTGGTTCTAGTCGTTCTAGTCTTTTAGTCAAAAGAATGCATTCCAGCCACAATCTAGTATTTCAAGATTGTAATATGGATCAACCTATAGTATGTACTGGAACAACATCCACTGTCACACCCCACAGCAATGCATTTGGGTGTAAACTGTGCTAGTCCAAACATTCCTCAAGGGGGCAGCAAATACTATTTTTTTGTCACTAGAGGGTACTGTGTACAACGTTTTGGCCAAAAGGTTGATCAGTAGGAAAGAAAGTCAAAGAAATGAAAGCTTATCAGCGATGCTGAGGTTTGATAAAGTTTTCCCTGAAAAATACAGATAAGGATTCCTTAGTTTCAATGTTAGAGAATTTGTCCCATATGCATTACAGTGTTTTAAATGCCAAAGAATGGGACAGGTAGCTGCTCAGTGTAAAGGAAAGAAAATATGTGTCAAATGTGGAGGGGAACATGATTATTGTGAATGTGTAAGCAATGTGAAGGTTAAGTGCTGTAATTGTGGGGGAAAGCACAGTACCGCATTTGGTGGATGCCAGGTGCAGACAGAGGTTCAGAGAGAGAAGAGAGGAACAGAAAAATAAGTAGAGAGGCGGAGAGACAGAGAGATAGAAAAAGACGTAGAGAGAAAAAGGATCAGTCATGATGTATCATATGCAGAGACTGTAAAACAGATTGGTAGAACTACAGTGTGGACTGATGGAGCCTACATGGATGTTACTGTAGTAAGTGGATCTACTGTACTGTTGAGGGTCATACATGTGGGCTGTCAAAGGACACTTTGATCATGAATAAAGTTGACTCCATAGCTTTTATTGGTAAGGTTATCAATCCGATTGGAGTTGTGGAAAGCAGAAAAGCCAGTTTGAAGTTTATTGAGGAGACGGCAAAATAGACATTGGAGGTAACAGATGTTACTGTTGAAATGGTTGTTGACATGGGGTGGCGTGTTTCAGCATGGTATAAACAAAGTTGAATGGTTTATGGGTGGTTGGGGAGTATTTTTAGGGGAGGGTGAGGTATAAGTTAATAGGGATTTATTTGTTTATTTTTATTTTTAATGGTAGTACAGAATTGGACAGATCATAATTGATTGTACATGCCAGCACAGTAGGTGCGGCGTGCACCTGAAACTTTTGTTTGCAGACCGCCATGATATCAAAGAAGAAGAAGAAGAACGGCTGGAAAAGCAGGTTGGTCGGGAAGAGAGAAGCAATGTCAAATCGCGTTTCATCAACTGCTCCATCATAAGGAAAAATGTCTGCTTTGCTTTTCGGAAAATCATTAGTGAGGATGTGGAAATTTAGTCAACCATAGGTTAAAAACAATCATATTTTATTGTGGTAGATTCTCTACATTGTAGCCACATTAGCACAATCAATCAACTGTCCCTTTACTAAGAGATTATTTTTTGCTTGCATTAAGTCATGTATTAAAGTTAGTGTGAGAAATGTTTTTTAAAACCAGTTTGTCAAGGTCCATCTATTGTTCTTGAAGAGGCACCAGTCTGCTTAGCTATCATTCCCCTCCTTGCCACTCCTTGTCATGTTAAAGAACTTTCGCATATGACACAGAGTACAAGGACTGGAATGTTATCTAAGTAGACAGTAGCTAGGCGGCAGGTAGCCTAGTGGGTAGAGCGTTGGGCCAGTAGATCGAATCCCCGAGTAAAAATCTGTCGTTCTGCCCCTGAACAAGGCAGTTAACCCACTGTTCCTAGGCCGTCATTGTAAATAAGAATTTGTTCTTAACTGACTTGCCAGGTTAAATGAAAAAATAGCCTACTATGGGAGCACAGCTTTTGAAACAACTGTCAAACTATTTAGACAATCCTATCAGCCAATCAGGGCTGTGTATGTAAATATCTTCAAATGTGTATCCTAACACCCACATGATGAGACTGACCATTTCAAAAGCCAAAGGAGGCTCAGAGACACACATTATTTTCATTAAATAAGCACACACTGGGATTTATTTGACATACAGTGATGATTTGAAAAAATAATTACGTCTCCATGGGGGCTTTAAAAAACAGGTACACAAATACAATCTGCTTAAATAGAAAGTGCATCAACAATAATTCAAACACAATACCACTACATCAATAAACATGTATTTAGTGATGGAGAATACCATTTGCATAGTTTTAGAGCTTTTGCCAAAAATGATCTTTGGTGTCTGGTTACAACAGAACATTGCCTTAAACTAAAATGAATTGTGGACCTGTCACGGCTTCCGCCGAGGTCGGTCCCTCTCCTTGTTCGGACGGCGTTCGGCGGTCCACGTCACCGGTCTTCTAGCCATCGCTGATCCATCTTTCATTTTCCATTGGTTTTGTCTTTATTTTCTACACACCTGGTTTTCATTCTCCAATTCCATGTTTATATATTTAACCCTCTGTTTCCCCCATGTTTGTTGTGGGTGATTATTTCTATGTTCAGTTCGGTTCATGATGGCTGGTTTTTCCACGGGTGTTGTGTTCACTCGTGCGTTATGTTTACCGTTGGTTATTGGTCAAGTGTATTGTTACCTTGTGCCTTTGTTTTTAGAGTAAAGTACGTTGCTCACTCATTCTGCTCTCCTGCGCCTGACTTCCTGCACCAGCTACACCCACTTTCTGACAGAACCTACATCCTGTTGCTCATTTGTATTTATAAAGGTTAAATCTTTCATAGCATTAGCTCCTGATAGTAGGTTGTTGGACCAATGCACAAGTTTGTGTGCATGTAGGATGCAAAGACATGGAATTTTGACAACAGACAAATGACTGCATATCAGATTTAGCAATACAAGCCTTGAATCAAAGACAAAAATTCAGCAAAGCACAATAGCAGTATAACTGTTTATTCTGTACATTATGATTCCAAAGTGGACTGATTTTCGAATAAAATTACAACGCACACATTTCTTGTCATGTTGTCAACAACTGTCAAATTTGAAAATAAAGTAGCTGATATTCACATGTACTATGGCACATTATTTTTGCACTATATCAGCTCTAAAAAAACCTCAATAACATAACACCACATAGATCTGGCTATTTACTGAATTTACCCATGCAGAAAACTCAATCAGAACATTCCTTTCATTGTGAATAACAAAATACATCTATACTGACGATGTCTAATGATGTACTGTGGAGCAACTAAAGGACTAGCATGGACAACATTTTTGAATATTCATAGATATATTCAAACAGAGATTTAGATGTACCTATTTTACCCATATATTTATCCGGAATAATCATAATAATAAGTAAGGTATTTCTTTGGTTAGTCAGTAGAAAAGGCATTTCAAGCCCAGGTGGACATACTAAGCCCAGGTGGACATACTAAGCCCAGGTGGACATACTAAGCCCAGGTGGACATACTAAGGGGGAGGCTGAGGGAGGGTTACACTCCACTCTGTAGCGTGATCCAGGACTGTGCTCTGGTGGAGTGGATGCTGAACGCAGGGTACACAGGCTCTCTGAACACAGCTCTGAACGTGTGCAGATGTTCCCGACAGTCCTTGGTGCTGTGGAAGATCAGTGTTCCCCCCTCATAGTCCAGAGCCACCTCCACCCTCAGCGGCTGATTGGCCATCTCTGCCAGCGCCACATTTGAGGAGGCATGGCATGCCGTCAGCTTCTTGTTCTTCCACTGCAAACGCCAGGAGACCTGGTTATGCCCCAGCCGGCTGTGGTCACCCCTCCTGGGCATGCTCTTGTAGCACAAGCCCACTGACCACATGCTCTGGTCGCCCATCTCCACCACCCAGATGTGCTCCCCACTGGTGATGCCCTGGGAGCACAGGACCTGTGGCGCGGTACTGAACCTCTCTGGGTTATCAGCGTAGGCCTGCTTGGTACCGCTGTACTTGACTGTCCGCAGGTCGTTGGAGAGCAGCAGGCTGGTGTGGGCCGTGCTGACGTTAAAGGTCAGCTCCAGAGGGTTTAGCAGGACGTGGAGAGACTGGAGGAGCCGAGCCATCTCTGCCCTGAAGTCCTCCATCCTCAGGCTGGCCTGGAGCCGCTTGGGGTTCAGAGGGACCTCGCTGGGCACTCTGGCCATGGTGCCAGTCACGACCTCCCTGAGCTGGGGCTCAATTAGCAGGAACCTGTTGATGAACAGACACTTCTCTGTCTCTGTGAGGACCTCAGTGGTGCGCTGGTGGGCCTCCATCAGCTGCTGCTGCTGTTCTTCTAGAAGCCCGAGGCCATTCTGCCAGCTCTCCCTCCGATGGCTTCTCTCCTTTTCCAGCAGCAGGCTCATCCTGTCCTTGTACCTGCTCACCAGGTCGGCCATGCTGTCCATCAAAGCCACAGACTTGGACAGCAGCTTGTCTCCCACAGCCTCAGAGGTGCTCTGGTCCTCAGCAGCCCTCTGTAGCAGGGTCTCGGTCAGCTGCAGCCTGGTGGCCACCGCCTTGCTCTGAATCTCCAGGACCCGCCTCATTTCCTCCTCGGCTGCCTCAAACGCCAGGACATCATGATTCTGGTGGGTGCCCTCAATGAAGCAGTTGGCGCAGAGAGAGGTCATGTCGCTGGCGCAGTAGTACTCCAGCAGGCGTCCGTGGATGGCACAACCTCTCTGGCCCAGCTGAGTCTGGGGCTCTACCAAGTCATGGCTCCTGAAGGACTCCCTCTCAGAGTGGTGCTGCAGGTGCCTGGCACACAGGGACGCCTCACACTTTAGGCAGGTCTTAATGGCCAGTGTCTCTATGTCCAGGCAGTGGTCACAGCGCACCTTCAGCGGCTCTCTCTTCAGGTGGTCCGCTGGCGCAACGGCCCTGTAGCCTTCTATGATGCCGCAGAGCTTGAAGTTCCTTTGCAGGGTCTCTGTACCGCCGTACTCTTCTCTGCACTCAGGGCATTGAGGCAGGCTCTTCTCTCCACCGCTGACATCTGTAGCCTTCTGAATGCAGGCCAGGCAGTAGTTATGGCCACAGGGCAGATACACGGGATCCGTGTAGAGCTGCAGGCAGATAGGGCAGCTGAGCTCATGTTCTAACAGCTCCTTTGGTTTAGACAGAGACATGGTCCTTCCTTATTCAGTTTAATTCTCCACACTGGACTCACAACACACTGAAGAGACAGAGGGAATGAGAGCAAGTCAAGGAAGTAACATTTGACATCTGCGGGCTAAGCAAAGTTGAAATGTGTGCTGAGCAACATTCCGAGAGGTGATTGTCCCAAGATTTCTGCCATAGGGGCAGTCCTTGACAGTAAGCTGCCTGTACACATCATTATTAAAATATGTTAACCAAAAGTCTTTAAAAAAATATAACTCAGTCACAATGATTGAAACCACTCTGTCACATTGAGGAAACTCCAAGGTGAGATGGGGGAAGTCAGTATTGTACATACTGTGTAAACACGTGTCCCATCGTACTGTGTTTACTGTAAACACCTCACTCTAAATGTCTCCCAGCTCTTGGAAAAATGGGTGTTTTGTTTTATGTTTGTACAGAAGTTACAAGGTTTAATTGAGGTCGATAAGAAGAGGTCTCTATTTTTTGTTTATTTATTTAGCACGCTAAAAATAAGCAAACAGAAAATTCAGTGCAGGGTTAAAGACTAAACAGGGGAAGGAAAAAAAGGTCAAAAAGCCCAGCAAGTTCAAGTTTGTTTATTTGTCATATACACATGACATGAAGGGGCTTGTCAGTTGGCCCTCCTGGTGGCCCTCCTAGTGGTCATGAAAAATTACATACATCATTACAAAAAACATATGGCCTAGATAACAAACAACAAACAGACTGATGAAACAAATTAAACATTAGGCCTATCTTTTTTAGTATATTCATATCATGGAATTGTGCAGTTTAAATGTTTCTGTACAAAATAACAAAAGTAAACAATAAACAGACTAGTTTTCATGCATTGTATCTTGAATGTTGACAGTATGTCAGGGAGAGTATAAAAAATACATTCCAGGCCCCTATCCATCCACCCACCCACTACTTATCCACTGTTAGAGGGACTTTGGCGTCCTCTGCTGGATGTCTGGACCAAACTCCTGGTAAAAGGTGGGCTTTGAAGTGGCACCACAGGTACCAAACTCCTGGTAATAAGCTGGGCTTTGAAGTGGCACCACAGGTACCAAACTCCTGGTAATAAGCTGGGCTTTGAAGTGGCACCACAGGTACCAAACTCCTGGTAATAAACCGGGCTTTGAAGTGGCACCACAGGTACCAAACTCCTGGTAATAACCTGGGATTTGAAGTTGCACCACAGGTACCAAACTCCTGGTAATAAGCCGGGCTTTGAAGTAACACCACAGGTACCAAACTCCTGGTAATAAGCTGGGCTTTGAAGTGGCACCACAGGTACCAAACTCCTGGTAATAAGCTGGGATTTGAAGTGGCACCACAGGTACCAAACTCCTGGTAATAAGCCGGGCTTTGAAGTGGCACCAGAGGTACCACACTCCTGGTAATAAGCCGGGCTTTGAAGTGGCACCACAGGTACCAAACTCCTGGTAATAAGCCGGGCTTTGAAGTGGCACCACAGGTACCAAACTCCTGGTAATAAGCCGGGCTTTGAAGTGGCACCACAGGTACCAAACTCCTGTTAATAAGCTGGGCTTTGAAGTGGCACCACAGGTACCAAACTCCTGGTAATAAGCCGGGCTTTGAAGTGGCACCACAGGTACCAAACTCCTGGTAATAAGCTGGGCTTTGAAGTGGCACCACAGGTACCAAACTCCTGGTAATAAGCTGGGCTTTGAAGTGGCACCACAGGTACCAAACTCCTGGTAATAAGCCGGGCTTTGAAGTGGCCCCACAGGTACCAAACTCCTGGTAATAAGCCGGGCTTTGAAGTGGCACCACAGGTACCAAACTCCTGGTAATAAGCTGGGATTTGAAGTGGCACCACAGGTACCAAACTCCTGGTAATAAGCCGGGCTTTGAAGTGGCACCAGAGGTACCACACTCCTGGTAATAAGCCGGGCTTTGAAGTGGCACCACAGGTACCAAACTCCTGGTAATAAGCCGGGCTTTGAAGTGGCACCACAGGTACCAAACTCCTGGTAATAAGCCGGGCTTTGAAGTGGCACCACAGGTACCAAACTCCTGTTAATAAGCTGGGCTTTGAAGTGGCACCACAGGTACCAAACTCCTGGTAATAAGCCGGGCTTTGAAGTGGCACCACAGGTACCAAACTCCTGGTAATAAGTCGGGCTTTGAAGTGGCACCACAGGTACCAAACTCCTGGTAATAAGCTGGGCTTCGAAGTGTCACCATTTTCTTTATTCATTTCATTGCACCCTTTTCTCCAAAATGAGAGAGAGAGAGAGAGAGAGAGAGAGAGAGAGAGAGAGAGAGAGAGAGAGAGAGAGAAATTTGTCGGAAATCCTTGGAAAGAATCAGTAATGCCTGCATATTTTTTTTGGTTTATAAACTTTATCCCTAAAAGTGGATTCTAAAGCCCCCATCTTGGAACAGTAAAGTAACAGATGTTATTTCTAACATTAAGAGGGATTTGATAAAAGCCAACTTCAAGTTCCTCAAATGTGGAACATATCCCACAGCTATTCAAGCAACGTCAATTATAAAGAACACACCACTTTTATTCCTACTACCTGTACATACTGATACTGTACATACTGTTTGCTATACAGTAGTTTACTTAACACAGTACTACCTTTTAGGCCTATTTCTATCAAACATCTGTCTACATTTCCTAAGGTATCACGAGAAAGCAGCCAAACTTTTAGATATGTTAAGGAGACAATGAGATTTCAGTAGTTCAGAAACACAGACAATATAGCTTATTTACTGCAACTGTCTGTTATCCAAGCCATGCCCATTACTGCTCTAACCATAACATTAGTGGATACCCCTCTGACCCTGACCTGTGTCCAAATCTATATCACCTCTGCCCCTGCTGCACCCGCTCAGCATACCCAAACTTTAGACGTGCAGCCCCCTTCCCCCTCAAAGCCTGCCCACAGGAAGTGTCTCTTTACTGGAGGAAATGGAGGCCAGATGTGGGGGTGTCCCACAGCTTTGGGCAGTGGGGTGAACAGTGCCTGTGTGACAGGAGGGAGGGCATAGTGTCCCTGTTGGAATTTGTGCAATTCATCACTTTGTTAGCTTCTATTCTTTGGGATTGGTTTGAGTGTTATTTAAAAGTATCTGGCATGTGGAAAACAAACAATAATTGAACGTGCAATAGAGTTTTGCTTCAAGGCTGCCAACGTTTCACACGCAAAATATTGCAAGAATAATTGAAATCTCCCTATGTTGAGTCATATCTTACTCACCACCTTCCACAATATATATTAAATAGGGAATCTGACTGCAAAATTAGTTCTCAGGAAATGAGATATCAAAGCAGTGTGTTTGCAGTCATCATTAAATCTTAGTGGGTTACACTTTGGAGATCTCTGCTTTATGACAGCTCATTTCTTTTGTTGAATTAGATGTAGACTGAGGTCACAGCTAAAGTATTAGGCATTCCTGTGGATGTCAGCCATGCTATGATATAGACATGTTCCCTCACACACAACAGTTTCACGGTGTCCTACTCTGATACGCTAGCTGTGAGCCACTTCAGTCCATTTCTAAGTAGATTTAGCACAACTGGTGGGTTCAGAACTATTTCCAGTCAAGTTGTCTTTTCCAGCATTTTTGGTTTTGATGGTCACAGTTTTGATGTCTTTTCATTGTTTGGTGTGTTGACCACTGCAAAGAAAATAGAGGGAGAGAGTAAAAAAGAGAAAATAGTGGCTGAAACATTATGTCACATCCCTGACGAGGAAATGAAATGTGCAACATCAATCAGGCAGAGTAGAGATCAAAGAGCGCCCCACACTCCATCTGGTTCTGTTTGGAGAGACTTTTCTCTCCCTGCCTCTCTCCTTCATTCGTTCCCTTTTTCCTTCTCTGAGCGTGGGTCCTTCTTGTTTTTCCTGTCAGGCATTCCTCCATGTTACAGAGACAATGACATAGTGACACGCGAGGTAGAACCAGCCAGAGGACGATATCTGCCTGTTCTTAAACACCTCTCCTTTTATATCTGAACTGAAGATAATTCACTGTTGGTCTGATTGAATAAAGGTATCAGGTATAGTCATGTCCTGTCATCACATCTATATATCAAATGATGAAGTAATGTTTGTGTTACTGGGATGTTGGTGTATATATGCATGTCTGTCTACACATGTGGTGCATGTGTGTGTGTGTGTGTGTGTGTGTGTGTGTGTGTGTGTGTGTGTGTGTGTGTGTGTCTGTGTGTGTGTGTGTGTGTGTGTGTGTGTGTCTGTGTGTGTAAGGGCATATATGTGTGTGTGTGCATATGTGCGAGGGTGTGTATATAACCTCATCATGGGATAATATATTTTGCCGTCTCTCTCAGTGGAAATATTTAGGCTAAGTCCTCGTTTAAGCGTGCAGTTCAAACAGAAGAAGGCAGAGATTTCTTCCCTTTTCCAGACGTCGGCTATCTCCGGGGGGAGGGGGGGGGGGGGCTTCCATACAACACAGGCCATTGTGAGCATGCTTGGCCCCTCTCTAGAAATGTGCTGTGTATATGTGTGTTTATATCAACCCTGATATCAATTTTCCATTATTCCATTAGCTCTGAGATATTTATTTTTACGGGGAGGGTGTTCAATGGGATTGTAATTTAGAAATAGTTTGATCATTCACAGGCGTCGTGATGACTCCGGAAAGGACACACAAACTGATTTGTTTAAAGAGCTACATTTGAAATTGACCTTTACATTCCTGAATGTTATACACAACATAATGAATGCATTCTGCCTCCTAACAACGCACCCAATTGTCCAGATGCTGTGCATCTACACCCTTTGAAGGTAATGTTGTTTCTTATACTAGGCTTATACATTGACCAGTGTTGGGTATACATTCAGGAGGTCAATTTCCTGACGACAAAATCCACAGCCTTTACCGCCCATCTGGGCTGGACAGTGGAAGTCTGACACATGTTAATGATATATTTATAGGTAAGACAGTAGTAAGTGACTTTTGTTTGTTTATTGCAAGTATCTTTCTGCACAATTATCTTTATCTTTCTGCACAATTCCACATTTCTTCAGAGAACAACCCAAACCTCATACTAAATGCATTCAATTGATTTAATGTCCAAACATTGCATCTGTAGTGCGACACAATTCAATATTCCTGATGTATATTAAGTGCACTTTTAAGTTGGAGGGCGTTCATTGAACTGTTTTGGACTGATGCATGTTCGAATCTAATCTCTGAAAGTCAAACAATAGATTTTGTTCTTTGTTGTGGATGTCTGCCATATTTGAGAACCTACTGATGGTGGTAGAACTGAAGGCTGTGTTCTTGTTCTGGCACAGTGGATGAAACAAAGGTTCCCAGAGGCACCCCTTAGATTCAGAGCCTCTCATTCTATCCTTTGCTTGAGCTCATTTTGCTATTAGACTTCACAGCTACTCTGGTATGCCAGTTTCCCCTTTAGCCTACCGCTCAGAACACTGCGCCAAGACTCCAGTAAAATAAAACCAATCTGAAAACACTGTCTCTGATGCTTGTTCTGATTTACGAAACGAATGAAACTGTGGAACTGAATCCAGTGAAACTGTGCATTTGTTGTATATTTCATCCAGGGTATGGGCAGATGATTCGGTTATGTAGGCTACAGATGAAAGATAACAATAACCTAGTACCATAGTATCTATCCACCTAAAACTACTGAAACTGCAGTCTTTAATTATTCGAAGAAAACTAGGCACACTGATGAGGAGTTATAGTATATCATGTAAGCAGAATATTGTCTTGATTTCAAACGGTAAAGGGAAGCACTTTTGAAGCCTCTCTCTTTTGACTTTCAAGTATTTCCTACGTTCCAAAATCCAAAAGAATTGATGATGGTGTTGAGTTGTGGAGACTTTAGAAGGGAAAAGGGTGTGGGGGAGGGGAACGACTTGTTTTGAAAGAAATCTGGAACCTATAAACTTGGACAACTTCTACGAGGAAAAAAACGCCAGAATATCCCCATCTGATTGGTCAACCCACATGCCTTTGTCTCCGCCTCATCCCTTTACCCTTACCAATCACCAAACGCATTCTCTTCCTGTTATGCTTGGCCTGGCTGTGCCTTAGAACCCAGCTGAGCCAATCTGTGGAACAGATGGGTGGGAACTTACAAGTTCCATCCTCTTTCTTCTTTAAAAAGCCAGATGCAGGTTGGCTGCTGTCTTACATTGATCTAGGATACTAGATGCAACTGCTGTTCTGAATGTAGCGAGCAGATTGCAGTGTTAGATTGTTGTCATGTCTAGGTGTAGGCAACATATGGATTTCCAATACTGAGAATTTATTAATTTTCCATTCGCTTTCTCTTGCTAGCAGACCTGGCAGATCACTTTGGGTATTTCTATATACAGGCTTGCCAGAAAAGAAAGAAACTAAAGAGGGCATAGCACATTAGAGGGCCTTAAGGAGAGAACAGAGGAGTGGGATAGAAACAGTGTAGCTGTAGAAACAGGGTTAGGTAGATAGACTGCCATGAGAGAGGATCCGTCAAGCTGTGGTGAATACCCTGAGGGAGGGGTGGTGTCCAGTGAGGAGGAGCCAGACTGTGCTCCAATCAAATACCCTGTGGTGGTGGTAACACCAGGGGCCGGCGGGCGCAAGAGTGTCACCAGGAAAGACAACATTTTATCGCCAACAGAGGACAACAAGTCAACAACAGGAGGGCCTCCCAGTTTGATCCCATCAGGACCCAAGAGGCCTAAGAAGAGTCCCCAGCCCTCCCTGTCTCCTCTCCCCATCCCAGGCCAGCCCCTGGAGGACCCTCAGCACCAACGGGTGATCGCCAATGTACGGGAGCGCCAACGGACGCAGTCCCTGAACGACGCTTTTGCCTCGCTGCGTAAGATCATCCCCACGCTCCCCTCGGACAAGCTGAGCAAGATCCAGATCCTAAAGCTGGCCTCGCGTTACATTGACTTCCTCTACCAGGTCCTGCAGAGCGACGAGATGGATGCCAAGCTGGCCAGCTGTAACTACCTAGCCCACGAGAGACTCAGCTATGCATTCTCAGTGTGGAGGATGGAGGGGGCCTGGTCCATGTCTGCTACCCACTAGCCCTGTCACCTACCTCTCTAACATCCCCTCCCCCAGCCAATCTCCCATGACCTCTGACCCCTGCTCTCTGACCCTCATCATCACATCATCTAACTCCTCTTATCATTCTACACCAGGTATGCGCTCCGACTGCCGAGATACAAACCATACAGTACATACTCAATATTATCTTTCCAAAGCAAAATCTCACTGTTTTATACTGCATGCAAGGAAGTAATAATTGAACAGATCTGCTGAAGGTGATCAGATATAAACATAGGGCAACACCTGGTGTTTTATTAGAGTATTGAATGCCATGCTGGACATTTGTCAGAATGAAACCCAGTAACTATTACCAAGTAAGTGAATCACAAGGGAGGATCATAGGACAGCGCATCTTAGGTTACCACAATTCTCTTTTTACATTCAAGGTATACAGTAACTATTCTACAAGATCAGTTTATATTGAACATGTATATAAAATAGTAGCTTGATGTATCCCATGATTATCATCAGGACTATGAACCTAATAGGAGGAAGTAGAGCTGTTATTTCATACATTTTGTAACAAATAATGTTGAACTCTGACAAATCGCTCCATAGAGTAGGTATCTTCTTTTTATTATCTATACACATACAAATTGAATTTAGACCAGAAATCATGAACATAATCATATGCAACTTCTTCATAGACTTGATGTTGTTATTATCCCATAGTCTCATACATAACTCATTGTATCCCATAGTCTCATACATAACTCATTGTATCCCATAGTCTCATACATAACTCATTGTATCCCATAGTCTCATACATAACTCATTGTATCCCATAGTCTCATACATAACTCATTGTATCCCATAGTCTCATACATAACTCATTGTGTCCCATAGTCTCATACATAACTCATTGTGTCCCATAGTCTCATACATAACTCATTGTATCCCATAGTCTCATACATAACTCATTGTATCCCATAGTCTCATACATAACTCATTGTATCCCATAGTCTCATACATAACTCATTGTATCCCATAGTCTCATACATAACTCATTGTATCCCATAGTCTCATACATTTCTTAGACACTGACCTATTCATAATAATCTACCTTAGAAGCCAAATTATTGTGGAAAAAGTAACACAAGTTTCACTTTCCAACAAAAAACCAATTCCATTTATTTATTTAGGTGCAAAAAATTTCCTTTGAAATACTTTCCTTTCATTTTGGCTTAAATTTGCTACGTTGCACAAAAATGAGATAGTTCTTGACAATGCTGAACAAAAACAAACTGGTTGAGAGAAACCATGCAGCAGTTAGCTATCAAAGGAGAAGTGATGGCTGCCTACTGCACTCCCACAAACCACGGAGTTTGATGAAAGTGGTGTCATTGATTGGTTCAGTTCCAGCGATCCATGTTAAAGACGGCTGTCAGACGCCTCATCAGTGGCTGTGCCTCCCTTCACCAGTAGCCACACATTTGGCCTTTGCCATGTGAAACCACTGCTTTACCCACTTCATTCCCAATGCAGGAAAACCCCCAGAACATATAATTAAACTGTCCACAAGATGTACCACTACCATGCTTCTGAGGGAAGTATTTTTCATAGTACATTCAGCACAGTGTGTTCATACAACCTAGTCCACGTTGACAAGTTATTTTCTGTGACATTCACAAATAATACTGTCTTCTAGAAATTGTGTTTGAGGTGAATGAAAGCTACATACCCTTTAATCTCTTACTTAATACCATGTGAAATGAAAGTGGCCTGTATAGGCGGCTAGATGTGAGAAATGCATTCTCAGACAGTGTTTGTTGGGATGGCCATTGTTATGGTTCAGTCTTCAAGCGGACTCTGAAGGAAGACATTCTTTGCTCCTTTCTCGTTAGGGTCCTGTAGTATTCTCCAGTTAGTCTGCTTAGCCTTTTCTGTTCATCTTTGTATTCATATACATGTGAATACAGTATGCACATGTTCTCCCTGCTATTCTGTGTGGTTGCCTTGGTATGCGTGTGTGTATATGCCACATAAATACAATTTTTTTAGGCATCGATGTTTATCCGTGTCTTTCAAGATGGCCGCTACAGCTCACCAGTTGTTGCACCGCTGTCAGATGGCTTCCTTATTAATTAAGGAGATCAAATACACATTGGTGTTTTAGCCTGCTTTGGTCTCATCGCTAAACTTATTGCCACACACTTTGGCTTTACATTGACCAACTGTTCTAAGTTTATACTTATATTTGAGGTTACTTTTGTCTTTTATGTGCATGTTTATTGATATTATCCAGTTACATTTAATAGAAATACCACATTTTACTAGGACATGGTCAACAAAACACCCAGCCCTAACCTCCAAACAAAACAGGGGCAGGGAAAATGGACATAAACAGCTCAATACTAAAGGGAGTTTTTATGCCCATGACTTTTCCCCCTGGGAGTTGAACCAGTTTAACTGTTAGAGAGTGCAGAGGGATTTTGTTAGGCATCATGGACTAATAATTTGTGCTTTCTTCAACACAAAAGGAAATGGCATATTTTTCATTACGTAAGACTTACAGAATGTTTGAAGCACGTAGCACTTACAGAATGTTTGAAGCACGTAGCACTTACAGAATGTTGTGTCTGTCCCCCCAGCACCGTACCAAGGCGACTGAGAAGCCTCCACCTGTTGGTCTGCAATCCCTTTGTTTACTGGCTTGGACCTACATCTCTGGACCAACTAAATCAAAGATATGAGCCTGCCCTCACTCTGGAGAGGTACTGTAGAGAGACTCAGCTTCCTCGAGCCCACACAGAATCTATGGGACAATGATTCAGAGCTACTAGCAGGTCTAGAAGAGGGACAACTATAGCTTTTTAGGACCTGGAAATTGCAACTTGTGACTTGGAAACAATTTGGTAAACAAATGTAAGTTGCAGATATTAATGGGAATATTCCTATTGTAGTGTAACTACATGTGGTACAGAACTGTTTGTAAACCAATACACAATTCCTCATTAAAAGGGAATCAGTTGGTGTAAGATAATAGAATGAGTACTTGAGCATCTTTGAAGCATCTTTCTCAGCCCCATCTTATTGCCAATCTCACCTTAAAGCATACACCCTGTACTGCGACTACACCAGAATGGACAAGTCCACCATCAGCATCCAAAATGTATGACCAAACATTTGGAGATGGATGATGACACAATAACATTTCTAAACGCCAAATACATAAGAAATACAGCGATTATCCTTCTTTGAGTTTGTGTGTGAAAGAACCTGGGTTACCAGGTTATCTACGTGTTACCCTGTCAGCATAAATTAGTGCTCTATAGCACAGACTTCCTTAATGAGGCCCAAGTGTCTGCTCAGGCAGACCAGGGTATAATTGCCCATAAAGCTGTTGTTCTTTTGGGGAAAATAAGGCCTCTAAAATATTTATTGGTTGTCTGGTTGGAAAGAAATCCTATGATATGCCCAACCACAGAAGCACATGTGGATACATGTATTAGTGGACCAGGAAAGTACACCGTATATCCAACATGTTTTCACACCTACAATTCTGTACACACAAAAATGACAATAAAAAAATTTAATGAAGAGAAAAACAGTACAAAGTAGACAGTCTTTCTATACATACAGAGGAAATATGTAGGAAAAAATGAACACAAGGTAAATAAAGAGTATGAAAAAAAGACTCTGTTATTCTTAACTCCAGTTAGTGAAGGCTACCAATACTTGACTCAAGGCACATGCGTGATGTATTTTGGTATTGAGTATCTATTTACAGTGACTTTAAGAAATAGAGCATAAAAAGGACAATTTTAAAGGAAATCAAGAGGAGCGGCCCACTTGTCACTAAGACAATAAGAGTGTTGCCCATAGGCCCCTGGAAGTCTTTACAGGAGAGGTAATGTACAGTATTCAACACACTTTCTCTAACATTACTTCATAGACAACAGATACCCACCGGTGTACTACGAGACAAAGAGCACAGGCACTGTTCTACGAGAATATGAATAATGGTGGTTACTTCTATTTCGTTTTATACAAGTCTTTGAGGGTATCTTATGGGCAAACATTGCCCAGAGTCTTGAAAACAACCACCCCAAAACAAATAGTTAGTACAAACAATAATGAATATTGAAAACTGGCAATGGCCTCCTACACACATATACAGATTTAGATTTTTATTTGAACCAGTTTGCTACAGCACAAAAGTAGTCCTGCAGCAACAGGAAATGTGAATTATGTGAATTATAATTAATGGACAATATTGTAGAGATTGATACATTTTTTGAATTTTTTAAAGTAGACTTTTTAAAATTTTACCCCAAATACACTACAAGGTTTACATTTCCTGCATTTCAGGAAAGTTCTCCGGCAACAGGGTGATCAAATTACAATCCTACATCTGTAGCCATCCACAGTGGTTGGTAGAGTATAGTACGAAAAGACTATAAGACTTGTTAGCATGGTTATCGTTATCTCTCAACAACAACTAGGGGAGAGAATGAAGCCAAGGTTAGAGAAGAATGTTTAGTTAAGACAAGATTGACGTGTATCACCAGCGTACATGCCACTGTATTGGCGCACTAGCAGAGAGTGTTCCTGAAAAAATATGCCTTGTAAATGCTTTCTTTCTGCAGTGGTTAGTCAGAATTGGATGCTCTCTCTCACTCTCCTCTTCGATTTCCAACAGAGAAAACACAGTAATACACATTAATAGAGAGCTTATGATACATTTAGACATTTAGCCACATTCCATAGAGGTATGGGGTTATATACAAAATAATATTGTGAATCTGAAAACAAATGTCAATTTCTCAATTTGATGGTGGGCAGTTTTTTTTTCATCCACTGAAGAACGTCTAAAAATGAGTGCAATCTAGATGAAATGTTCATTAAGACAAACTACATAACCCCAGAATGAATATAGAAAACGAACCATGGAATGTGCTACACATTATTTCAATTCACAACAAAAACGATCTACACTGGACGTCATGAACACACAAAAAAGGCCTCAGGACATGTTAACAAACTAGTTTCAGTTTGGATGTGTGCAGATACAGTATATCTGAAAATCTATAATCAGCATGATGTCAAGTACTGTATCATACATACAACTGGAGTACAAGAGAGACTTCCTACACAAGGCATAAGGGAGAAGTATGCACCATCATAGTAAAGCCACATCTCCATTAGTGGAGGCTCCTCAGAGGAGGAAGGGGAGGACCATCCTCAGTGAATTTCATAAAATTGAATGAATTAGATAAAACTATACTATTCACGTCACCAAATAATGAATTAAAACACAGTTTTGCAATGAAAGTCTACAGTAGCCTCAACAGCACTCTGTAGGGTAGCACCATGGTGTAGCACCATGGTCCATCCTCCTCTGGGTACATTGACTTGTCCTCCAACCTATCTGAGCTCTTGCAGCATGAATGACATGTTGTCCACCCAGTCAAAGGATCAGAGAATGAATTTAGTACTGAACGCATAAGCTAGAGCTAGCTAGCACTGCAGTGCATAACATCTGGTGAGTAGTTGACTCAAAGAGAGAAAGACAATAGTTGAACAGTTTTGAACAAATTAATTTCTTCCAAAATATAGAAGCAAGAGAGAGTCATTTTTTTCACTTTCACTTACTTAGATAGCCTATGCAGCTAGCTAGTTTAGCCTGCTTAAATACTCTTCTCAAACAGAGGGATGCTATGTTAGCTAGCTGGCTATGACTATCCAACAAAAAACACTGGAACTCTTCCAAGTCAAGGTAAGATTTTGGTTTTACAAATGTATTGCCTCCGGGGCCCGCTGGTGCAGGTGCTAAACTGCTTACTGACTGTACACTGTAACGTTACTACATGATCATAGCGGGTTTACTAACGCATTAGTTATATTAGCTATGTTGACTATGACGTTACTTTAGCTAATATGGTGACAACGATGTAGACTGTGTGTAGCGGTTATGATATGGTTTGGCATGGAAAGTTTATTTTTGCCTGGTCACATTCAGCTGATGTGTTGTGCATTGAAGTCCACAAGTGAAAGGTGAGAGGAGGAGAGCGCATAGATGCGAGAAGGAATACAACGTGGCTGCTATGAAAGTGAACTGTATTTACGCGTGATCAGGGGTGTATTCATTCTGCCGATTCTGTTGTAAAACATTTCTTAAACGGAAGCAAACAGAACGAAATGGAGATAAACATACCTGAATTTGTCCAATAGAAACTTGTTTGCAACTGTTGGACTAATGATTACACCCTAGATCAGCGAGATGCAGACAAGAGTGTACAAGGTGATATTGAATGTGTCACGGTCTGTCACCTCAAATGTTTCTCTCGACCTGTGTGCATCTACGTTGTAAACTTTCATTCATAGGCTAGGTTGTAGCAACATGATGGGTTTAGGTAATATTTGAGTATCATGAAGTAGCCTAAACCTATCACTGTTACAGTGAACTTGGTGAATGGAATATGAATGACAGCCATGCAATATGCTGTAATAGAATAAGGCCAAGCTCATAAAAAAAAGAAATCGTCCTCCCTCATCTTAAATGGCACCGACCGCCACTGACCTCCATAGTGCTAACAGTAATAGTATTTTGGTTGGTCCACGAAACAAACAGAGCAACACTATAAAGAAGGTTTTCACATAAAATAATACACTCAGTTTAACTGTATTCACCCCCGTTTGATATTACTGTCCTTGGATAATATCAAGGGAACTGAACTGTCAAATGAATGTACACAATAAATGTCTATCCACAGGTCAAAATTCTGGTCCTGCAAAAACAAACATTAACGTACAGTAACACCGTAACCACACTGGTCCATCTGCAGTAATACAGTCCCACTGCAGCCATATTGAAGACCGGTTTCTTTGGGAGATCTCCATGAAGTGCATTAGAGCCTTTGACTAGCATCATAAACAATACAATGGCATAGGAATGAACATAGAACTAGTATTTCCTTCCAAACAGTGGTAGGTCTTCAGCTCTTCGTAAGATTCATTGGTTTAATTGTTTCAGTTCATCCAGTTTGTATACTATATATCCTCGAGACAGGAGGTATAATTTTGGTCCTCATCATGTCAGTGGTGAGACATAAAGGGAAATAGTGTGCATGTCTACAATGCCTTTCTGAGTGTGTGTGTTTGTGTGTGTCCCTGCCAACAATATATAAAGACACTTGTCTATGAACAGCAGTGGAAAGTATTCGTAATACAATCTGGCCAAACAGGATTTTTTCGTAAATGCACTTCGTATAAATACTCATTGTGTATACATGCCGGTAGAAATGTAGAATGCATAAGTCTTCTTTTTAGAATGTGAGTGGATTTTAGAGGACAACAATATCTTCCAATCTTCAAAGTTGAACAGATCATTAAATAATCTCGAACTTTAGTTTCCCCGAGGTTTGGAATTTTCAACGGTTCACATTACGGAATGCACAGTGCAAAAACAAAAACAACAGGTAAGACCACAGTCATCCAAATCTTCATTTTCTTCTTATTTTTTGTATTTTTTTAGTGGTTAAACTATTAATGACATCATCGAGGACCGACTGAGCCATTTAACAGTTGCCAGGTGCTGGCCGGTCCCCTCCAGGCTCTCTCTCTCTCTCCCTCTGTCTGTCCAGGGCCTTCTTCAGACAGACTGGGGTCTGCTCTGCTCACTGACACAACAACAGACACCCACAGACCTGGTGCTAAGTATTCCCTCCTTCAAGGGCACATCTTCCTTTAGTCTCTATGGCCTGTATTATTCACAGACACTGGGGAAACAAGACAATGGCTGGGAAGTATTTCTTTACTGTAAGTGCCTCCACAAGACCTTTATGTCTGTACTTGTTTTAAAGGCCAAAGAGTGGTCAATATGACGGCACAGGGCTGGTATGGACGTATCCTTCTGGATACACACAATATAAATGACTCTGTCTTGCTAGGGCTAGACCACGGACAGAGTAAAATAATCAGTTGTTTGAGAGAACATCTTTTATCTCACATATACACTGACAGGGCTTTGGTGTGGCTTAGCAGGCTACATTAGTTCCACTGTGTTGAGTTCACTCTTCGCTGTGTTAAGTTGCGCTGCATACAGTCTGAGGAGAATGGACAGTGGTCTTTGAGGCACTGTGTGGCTTTAAGGTCTCATTGGTTAAGGCAGAGTTCCATAATCTACACTCCTCCCCTTCGGCGTGTGACAGCGCAGGATCTCCAAGGCTATTGGGACGTCCTGGAGGAGAGGTCTCTGAGGTCAAAAGTCAGCATCTTTTACATGGAATCGTCGTCGTGCTCCATAGGCTCGTCGGGGAGGCTGGGGGGCAAACACATAGAGAAGATGGTTAGGAAAAGCATCATATGTGTACAGTACTGTACAGGGGAGCCTGCCCTTTACTGTGAGAGTGTTTAGAAGTGTTTGAGAGTGTTTGAGAGTGTTTGAGAGTGTTTAGGAGTGTTTAGGAGTGTTTAGGAGTGTTTAGGAGTGTTTAGGAGTGTCTGAGCGTGTTTAGGAGTGTTTGAGAGTGTTTGAGAGTGTTTAGGAGTGTTTAGGAGTGTTTAGGAGTGTTTGAGAATGTTTAGGAGTGTTTGGGTACATGCGCCCCTGTCGTACCTCTTGCTGGTCAGGACCCCCACAGAGAGAGAGGCCAGAGCATTGACAGCATCAGTCTCCTCACAGTCTCTTCTCTGAGCACCCACGAAGGACAGGCCCACGGAGCTACTGAACGTCTTCAGGGACTGCCAATACTGACCTGAAGAACAGACAGAGAATCATTTGGGCTATACAGTAGGAGAGAGTGGGGTAATTGAGCCAATTGCCATTGGAGTAAGTTGAGCAAATTACAGTGTTTTTTTTAATTTTCTTTTTACATATATTCAGATTATTTCCATGTACAGTGCCTTGCAAAAGTATTCATCCCCCTTGGCGTTTCTCCTATTTTGTTGCATTACAACATGCAATTTAAATGGATTTTTACTTGGATTTCATGTAATGGACATACACAAAATAGTCCAAATTGGTGAAGAGAAACAAAAAAAATGACTTGTTTAAAAAAAAGAAAAAAGAAAAGAAAACAGTAAAAGTGGTGCGTGCATATGTATTCACCCCGTATGAAGCCCCTAAATAAGATATGGTGCAACCAATTACCTTCAGAAGTCACATAATTAGTTAAATAAAGTCAACCTGTGTGCAATCTAAGTGTCACATGATCTGTCACATGATCTCAGTATATATAGACCTGGTCTGAAAGGCCCCAGAGTCTGCAACACCAGTAAGCAAGGGGCACCACCAAGCAAGCAGCACCATGAAGACCAAGGAGCTCTCCAAACAGGTCAGGAACAAAGTTGTGGAGAAGTACAGATCAGGGTTGGGTTATAAAAAAATATCTGAACTTTGAACATCCAACGGAGCACCATTAAATCCACTATTAAAAAATTGAAATAATATGGCACCACAACAAACCTGCCAAGAGAGGGCCGCCCACCAAAACCCACGGACCAGGCAAGGAGGGCATTAATCAGAGAGTCAACAAAGAGACAAAAGATAACCCTGAAGGAGCTGCAAAGCTCCACAGTGGAGATTGGAGTATCTGTCCATAGGACCAGTTTAAGCAGTACACTACACAGAGCTGGACTTTAAGGAAGATTGGCCTGAAAAAATCCATTGCTTAAAGAAAAGAATAAGCAAACATGTTTGGTGTTCGCCAAAAGGCATGTGGGAGACTCCCCAAACATATGGAAGAAGGTACTCTGGTCAGATGAGACTAAAATTGAGCTTTTTGGCCATCAAGGAAAACGCTATGTCTGGCGCAAACCCAAGATCTCGCATCACCCCGAGAATACCATCCCCACAGTGAAGCATGGTGGTTTTGCATTTTGCATTTTCTAAGTGGTAGGCATGTTGTGTAAATCAAATGATTCAACCCCCCCAAAATCGTTAAAAGGCAACAAAATAGGAAAAATGCCAAGGGGGGCGAATATTTTCGCAAGCCACTGTATACACAACATCCTGAAATATATGTAGATATCTTTGTTAAAAGAATACTATATTTCCCTTGACGGAGTGAAGCTGAATGTAAAACATGAATGTAAAACAAACACCCCACTTGCCCTACATTGTGTGTTTATTCTGTGTGTTTTTTGCCTAAACCAGAGCCAGTAAGCACACACACTTGAATGAGCAGTGAGCACTTTGGCTGCAGTCAGAAGGTTTAATCGTCCAACTGGTATAAAAGCTAGTCCCTCATACTGTATGGGCCCATATGGTGAAAGATGAATATTATTAATAGCCTTGTAGCCTAATGTATTAAATCATTGTGTGTACTCAGGAAGTCTGCATTTCACAATAATTAGGATCAGACCAGAATAAAGGGATAGACAAAAATAGAATAGAGAGACAGAGGGAAAAGAGGGACAGTGCTGTACTGTATAAAAAAGAGACATAAGGAGTAGAATGACTGTTTACCCACCATGTATCTGTATGACTCTCTGTAGCGAGCAAACACTGTTAGCATTGGGCTTCTGCAGCAGCACCTCCTCTGACAGAGGCTCCTGTATGGACAACACAGTGGGAGAGGAAACCATCAGGCCACTAATCAACATCATCCTCCTTTCCAGCCCTCAATATCTTTCCTCTTATTTACAGTGCATTTGGAAAGTATTCAGACCCCTTAACTTTTTCCACATTATGTTATGTTACAGCCTAATTCGAAAATGTACTAAAGTGTTTTTCGTCCTCATCAATCTACACACAATACCCCATAATGACAAAGCAAAAAAAAATACAAAAATAAATAAATAACGGAAACGTCATATTTACATAAGTATTCAGACTGTTTACTCAGTACTTTGTTGAAGCACCCTTGGCAGCGATTACAGCCTCAAGTCTTCTTGACACACCTGTATTTGGGGAGATTCTCCCATTCTTCTCTGCAGATCCTTTTAAGCTCTGTCAGGTTGGATGGGGAGCGTCGCTGCACAGCTATTTTCAGGTCTCTCCAGAGATATTTGATCGGGTTCACGTCTGGGCTCTGGCTGGCCCAGTCAAGGACATTCACAGACTTTGCCCCAGTCTGAGGTCCTGAGTGCTCTGGAGCAGATTTTCATCAAGGATCTCTCTATACTTTGCTGTGTTCATCTTTCCCTAGATCCTGACTAGTCTCCCAGTCCCTGCGCTGAAAAACATCACCACAGCATGATGCTGAAACCACCATGCTTCACCGTAGGGATGGTGCCAGGTTTCCTCCAGACGTGACGCTTGGCATTCAGGCCAAAGAGTTCAATCTTGGTATCATCAGACCAGAAAATCTTGTTTCTCATGGTCAGAGTCCTTTAGGTGCCTTTTGGCAAACTTCAAGCGGGCTGTCATGTGCCAATTAATTGATTTTACCACAGGTGGACTCCAATCAAGTTGTAGAAACATCTCAAGGATGATCAATGGAAACAGGATGCACCTGAGCTAATTTTTGAGTCTCATTTTTTATAATTTTTTTTACATTTTAGTCATTTAGCAGACGCTTTTATCCAGAGCGACTTACAGTAGTGAATGCATACATTTCATGCATTCTCTTTTTTTGTACTGGCCCCCCGTGGGAATCGAACCCACAACCCTGGCGTTGCAAACACCATGCTCTACCAAAGGGTCTGAATATTTATTTAAATAAGGTGTTTCTAATAATCTGTTTTCGCTTTGTCATTATCGGGGATTGTGTGTAGATAGATAAGGGAAAAGGCTGTAATGTAACAAAATGTGGAAAAAGTCAAGGGGTCTGATTACTTTCCGAATGCACTATATATGATTGAATATTCCTTATGAGGCTATAGACTTCACATTCCTTTGTGGTATACTTAACATGATTTATGAAGGGGTTTAAAAGTAGTTCATAAACTGCTTTAATGCACCTTAAACCAGTCTCTCACCTCAATGCCCAGGAGAGCGCTGACGCAGGCCTCGGAGGCGTCGCAGATAGCCGTGAGGTCGTGACCTCCCTCCAGGGCCATGATCACCCGGCCTCCAGCCAGACCCATCAGCTGCCGGGTCAGGAACCCAAAACCTGATGGACATATCAAAAACAACACAGTCAATATGGGATGTTGTGGACAATTAAGCACATCAACTTTGCATGTTAAACTAGCCTAAATCATGTTCAATGAGGCATGTGTGCCAACTCCTTTTCTAGACTGACAACATGGCCATATACAGGGCCTTCAGAATGTATTCACACCCCTTGACTTTTTTCACATATTGATGTGTTACAGCCTGAATTTAAAATGGATTAAATTGAGATTTTGTGTCACTGGCCTACACACAATAACTCATAATGTCAAAGTGGATTTTTTTTTAAATTAATTTAAAATGAAAACCTGAAATGTCTTGAGTCAATAAGTATTCAACCCCTTTGTTATGGCAAGCCTAAATAAGTTCAGGGGTAGATATTTGCTTAACAAGCCACATAATAAATTGAATGGACTCACTGTGTGCAATAATAGGTGTTTAACATGATTTTTGAATGACTACCTCATCTCTGTACCACACATACAACTATTTGTAAGGTCCCTCAGAAGAGCGGTGAATTTCAAACACAGATTCAACCACAAATACCAGGGAGGTTTTCCAATGCCTCGCAAAGATGGGTAGATGGGTAAAAATACAAAAAGCAGACATTGAAGCTACTTCGAGCATGGTGAAGTTATTAATTACACGTTGGATGGTGTATCAATATACCCTGTCACTACAAAGATACAAATAAAAAAATATAATCAAATCAAATGTATTTGCCTCATGCGCCAAAAACAACAAAAAATATTTACTAAATAAACTAAAGTAAAACATTTAAAAAGTAACACAAGAAAATAACAATAACGAGGCATCCTTCCTAACTCAATTTCAAGAGGGGAAGGAAACCGCTCAGAGATTTCACCATGATGTCAATGGTGACTTTAAAACAATTACAGAGTTTAATGGCTGTGATAGGAGAAAACTGAGGATCAACAACATTTCAGTTACTCTACAATACTAACCTAAATGACAGAGTGAAAATAAGGAAGCCTGTACAGAATACAAATATTCCAAAACATGCATCCTGTTTGCAATAAGGCACTAAAGTAAAACTGCACAAATTGTGGCAAAGAAATTAACATTATGTCCTGAATACAAAGCGTTATGTTTGGGGAAAATCCAACACAACACATCACTGAGTACCACTCTTCATATTTTCAAGAATGGTGGTGGCTGCATCATGTTATAGGTATGTTTGTCATCGGCAAGGTCTAGGGAGTTTTTCAGGATAAAAAGAAACAAAATAGAGCTAAGCACAGGCACAATCCTAAAGGATCCTAAAGGATTGTGCCTGGTTCAATCTGTTTCCAACAGACACTGGGAGACAAATTCACCTTTCAGCAGGACAATGACCTAAAACACAAGGAGTTGCTTACCAAGAGGATATGTTATGTTCCTGAGTGGCCTAGTTAAATTTTTCACTAAAATCGCCTTGAAAATCTATGGCAAGACATGAAAAAACAACCAACTTGACAGAGCTTGAAGATATTTTTTTATACTGTACAATCCAGGTGTACAAAGCTCTTAGAAACTTAACCAGAAAGACTCACAGCTGTAATCGCTGCCAAAGGTGATTCTAACATTGTATTGACTCAGGGGTGTGAATACTTATGCAAATGAGATATTTCTGTATTTCATTTTGAATTAATTTGCAAAAATGTCTAAAAACATGTTTTCACTTTGTCATTATGGGGTATGCTGTGTAGATAGGTGAGATAAAAAATCTATGTAATCCATTTTGAATTCAGGCTGTAACACAACTAAATGTGGAATAAGCCAAGGAGTATTAATACTTTCTGAAGGCACTGTACCAATCTTAATGACATTTACAGCACAGATTCATATAAATCAATAAAGACACACATTTACAACAGTGATGCAACCAGGTCAGCGTGTACGAGGTCAAGGCTTATAAATGTCTTACCTTCTATTTATCAAGAACTAACTAGCAAAGCTCTGAAACCACTGTACAAGCTAGCTCATGGTCTAACGTGTACTGTTTGAGGAAAGCCTTGCTTACATTTGGCGGTGACCTTGTAACCCCCTAGAGGTGCAGGGTGTCCCTCTGCTGCATCGAACCCTGAGGAGACCAGGACCACATCAGGGGAGAACTCCTGAGCTATGGGCATCACCACTGTCCTGCAGGGAGAAACAACAGCATTTCAACAACACCTCGACAATATTTACTCCACAAACAGCCCTGTCTGGCTGTTAATGACAGTGAAGAGAGCAGGGTTGAGGTCGAGCTGCAGGGGCCTCCTGTTGTTTTCTGGACTGGCGTCAGCCACTTCTCTCTGTTAGAGAGTCAACCAGCACAGCACAGAACAGAGCAGGACCACTAGCTAGCGAGGGAGCTAACGCAGGCATCTCTGCTGCCGCCCGAGTTCAAAGCCTCCATAAGCACGTCTGGTTCCCATTTGGAGCTTGTCACTCTCATCACGTCACTGACAGCCTGCCATCTGGGATCCATTTGGGTTCATTATCCTGCGTTTGGATTCCTCCAGCCCAGACCCCCCCCACTCCCCACCACACTAACCAACCCTGCCTCCCCTGCAGACCAATAAAACCTCCCCTACTCCCCTGTGAGCCCAACTATAGGCAGACTACAGGGAGAACAAGAGAAAGAGGGAGAGGGCTCATTAAAGATCAATCAGAGCAAGGGAAGGAGAGAGATAGGGAGAAGAGGAGAAGAGGAATGAGACAGAGGAGACAAGGAGGTGGTGGGGGTGCATTCCTTACCCCTGGAGTTTAGAGAAACTGACTGAGAACATTTCACCAACAAACTTGTTAGACATTTTAAATCTGTGTGGGACAGACATGTGTGGCAACAAAATGGTGGTGTCTTTTCAGATTCAAAAACAGAGGTTTTATTATTATTTCCAAGGGTGGTGTACTACTGTGTGGAAAAGAGAGGTGTAATAGGAATATTAAACCCTGGTTTCTTATTACGTTGAAGTTAAAAACTTATGTTGAAACTTTTCCAGGACTATGTTGTCATTCTCATTTTGTTACGCTGGCTTAGAGGTGGGGCCCACCCACCACTGTCTGTGGTCGCCACAGTTTCCTACGGTTGCCACCAGACAGACGACCTAACCAAAATACAGAAACTTCATTAGAACCTGAACCACCCACCGGTGGCAATTAAGTGCTATGGAGGAAGTGGCAGTGAAATGTCTGTTTAATACAACAACCACCAAACCTGGAGACAATTTAATCTCACACATAAAACATAGAACATTGGGACCGTACACATGCACTTCAAATGACTCCGATTCAGAAATGCGTCAAGAGGTTTTGCACTTCAATCAAATTACAGTCAATACCGTATGAGGGGAGAAGGGGGTCTTTCTAGAAAGTGACAAGGTAAGACCTTTGTTTTTTCATAGTTACAGAAATGGGGACGGGTGGACATTGATGTTTAAACCAGAAAGGATCATGGTCAGAGTTGTCGTACCTAAAAGCAGCGATGTACTCAGCATCACTCATAGGGGGGTCCAGACCTCCAGTCCAGGCCACGTTGACATTGAAGCCTTCTCCAGCACCAGATCCCACCTACAACACAGGCACACACAGAGAGACCTACTGAGACAATGCATTCTCCATGGAGATGTGGTCAATAACATAGAGGTGCTAGAGGCACAACACGTGTAATAGAACGTCTCCTAAACACACTAAGAACCTTGAGCAGACATCTGTCCGCTGTTACTTTGGAACCTAGCTAGTTCTTTGAGCTTCTCTTGATGTCATGCCCATTGTCCTACTGGCAGAATGCCTGGTGTAGAGCTGACCCAATGATGTCACTTACCTCAGCTGGCCCCCCGCTGCCAGGGAAGAAGTTGCCGTCGTCATAGCGATGCAGTGAGATATACAGCACACTGGGATCATTGTAAAACACTTCCTGGGTCCCATTACCATGGTGAACATCCTAGCAACAGGACAGAGATGGAAGAGAATTGGTTACATTAAATCACATAACTGCTGGCTTATTTTATGTCATATCCTAGACCTGGCCAATAGTAACAAATAAAGCAATGTGAGACAGAACTCACATGTGTATACATACATGTTTACTTGTGTATACATACATGTTTTCATGTGTATACAGTATAGCATAAGGATCATACTAAATACTGTAGTTATTGTCAAAACAGTAGTAGGTCAAATGAGACGAGGATTCCACCAACAAAAATAGTGTTGCTACTGTTATTGCTACAATCACTGCAACTGTAGTCCCTTACCCAGTCAACGATGAGGATCTTGTTGGCACTCAGTTTCTGTTGGAGCTGCTTGGCTGCGATGGCCACCGAGTTGAAATAGCAGAAACCCCTGGAGGGAGGGAGGGAGGGAGGGAGGGAGGGAGGGAGGGAGGGAGGGGGAGGGAGGGAGGGGGGGAGGGGGGGGAGGGAGGGAGGGAGGGAGGGGGGGGGAGGGAGGGAGGGGTGAAAGAAAGGTAGAGAAACAGACATTAGCAATACAAGATGATAGTGGTTAGGATACGAAGAAAAGCCGACTCAGCACACCAATAGGAGATGCATAAATCTTCTCTCTGTTCTTTTCCTTCCCAGCTTCACTATCAGCCCATAAATATCTTTCATCAGACAGCGTGCTGACACTGCAACGCTCAGCAGAGGCCGCTGTGGTTAGCCTGGGCACGCACTACCACAAGGAGTATAGTACACACGAAAAACTACACACAAACAAAAACACACACACACACACATTCGATGTGAGAATATGAGACAGACTTACATTGGGTTGGATGGGTCAGCATGGTGGCCTGGGGGCCTCACCACTGCAAAGCCATTCTGGAGAGAAACAAAACAAAACATGATCATTCACTATTCTTTGTCAAGTTGCCTGAGGCAGTTGTAGAGATAGTCTGGAGTGTGATTTGATGGGGATTACAGATATCTGTGTCTTACCTTGAGCTCTCCCTTGGCCACTCTGAAGGCCAGCTCTGTGACACTGCCTGCAGCCATGCGCGATGCCGTGGACGTATGAGACTCATTCCAGATTGTGTCATTGTCCACCTGCCAATCAAAAACAACACAAGTGTGAGTGACAGGACAGCACAACTGCCAAGCGTGAAGGAACCAGTCGTTAGTATGTGTTTAGAATCTGCTAACATGCTGTATGGATCAGGTGTAGTGTTTTTCTTTCCATGGTTTCAATGGCACTAAGTATTACTACAGGTACACCAGTTTGGAGGCACACAGACCTCACCTCAATCATTTATTATGCTGTCTGATATATTACCATACTTACAGTACACAGACACACCCGGTGCCATAGAGATTTGCTACTCAAGCAACAGAGAAATACAAGAGAGAAAACAGGACTTGTTTCCTGGGAGAGGAAAATACATAAATGTTGAAAATGCATACATGGTGCATACATGGAAGAGGAAAATGCATACATGGTGCATACATGGAAGAGGAAAATGCAGACATTTCCAGGGAGAGGAAAACGCATGCATGCACACGAGGGAATTCCCTCAGGGACTTAAACATGCTGCTGTCCACTCCATTCTACATATCCTTTCTTCCTTTCAGAATTTTTTCCCGTTTGTTCACAAACTTGTATTTCTAGCCGTCTGGCTCAGACAATGAAATTGGAGGCATTTCTTTTCCCCCGTCATGAGCATCATGTTTTTATTAGATTGAAATCTCATGGTCCGACAGAGCTCGTCAGGCAATTTATTGTCTCAACCTACTCATATGCTTTCTTTTTTCATATCCCCTCCTCATCTTCTCATGGCCCTCTCTGTGAAACAACATCCACAACTCATCGCTAATCACTCTGAATGGACCATATCATATACGTGTTGTTAAGGACTTGGAGGGAAGAATTTCCAACTGAAATCAAGAGATGTGTGTGTTGTGAGCAAGAGAGAGAGCTGGGAGAAAATGTGTGTATGTGGATGTGTGCGTGCATGCATATGTGTGTGTGTGTGTGTGTGTGCGTTGGGTCTCTCACTTACCCCCACTCCTCCACATGGGAGCATCACAAACATCCTTTGAGAGAGAATGCCTGTGGGAGAACAATGAGTGGTATTATTCATCACAAATAATCAGTGGTAACAGCTTATGTTCAGATCATTTTATTAGCATATGACATTACTGTTTGTCTGTGTACCATCAGTGAAATTACATCTTACACTTTTTCTCAATCGCATAGAAGCAATTTTTGGATCTATATTGAAATGTATCTATAGCAGAGTAGCAATGATCACATTCTGAAATACAGAACTTCTGATGGTTTTATTGCCGTCGTACCTGCCTTGCATATCTTAGAACCGCTTTCACAAAACTTTAAATACAAATGTCATCAGTGAACACAACATTTGTATTCACAGAATATTAACACATTATTTTCATCAGAAGAGAAAAGTGTGAAACTGTGTTCATTGTAATGAGTTAACTGCTAAACGTAAGGGATTCCAAAGTGATATCAATACAGTACCGTTCGAATCATTAACCAGGCAAATCTCTATTCACTAGAGACACCAGAGAGTAGCTTTACTTTACTATTGCCAAACTGTTATGCAAGGGGTCCTGGCATAAGATTGGCATGACAGATTATATGAAAACATCATCAAATCGTTAGTGAGGACGTACCAGCCAGCTTGCGGTTGTCCAGTTTGAGGCGGTTGAGTGGGTTGGTGCCGTACAGCAGGACATGACGCTCTGAATGGACCGACTGCAGCTCCTCCAGAGTGGCCTTTCGACCCCGGATAGTCTGTATGGGGGAACATGGACCAAACTTAGAGCAGACACTGGAGCATTTAGTAAGATACAACTACCCCTAGCAATATTGAATATGGCTACGAATGAAAAGGTCATGTTTGTCCCTTGAGTCTACCCACAGGGCACAGACGTCAATTAAACGTCTATTCCACGTTGGTCCAACGTGATTTCATTGAAATGATGTGGAAATAACGTTGATTCAACCAGTGTGCCGAGTGGGTAGGTAAAGAAAAAGGAGGTAAAAACGGTGGTCTATGTACCTCACACTGGCCCCTGAGACCTCTCTCCTGGAGACGTGACCAGATACTCTGGATCCTCCCAGCATGCTCTGGGTGGCTGCTGTTGTCACCACATGTGCACTGGTGCTTCAGCATCTGAGAGTCATAAACCAGGCCTGCAACCAAACAGAGACACACATTAACGTTAGTATTTCCGGTGAATCAACAGCTGTAAGACAGATCTAACCACAACAAGAGAGATATGGAAACAAATGCAATATAAGCATATAAACTGCTTACTACCCATATCTTATCAGAGATTCCTTGACCAGGCCTCAGATTGGAGCAATTGAATTACAGCCACAGTAGGGATAATAACCTATACATAAACAGGTTCCCTTGTGGCAGTGTGCCTGGGTGTGTGTGGTTCATTTCTTACCGGTGGTGAAGCGTGGTTTGCTATGTGGTTCTGGGGCGGGTACTGGCAGGGGCTTGTCTGGCAGCGTGAGGGAGGTGGAGGCTGGTGAGGACTGGGTACGGAAGAGGGGCCGGTGGGCACTGCCAAGCATCATGGGTACCGCCAGCGTCTCCATGTGGGCTGTCTGCCGACGCAACTGCTGCAGCTGTTTCTGTTTCTCCCATAACAACGACTAGAGAGAGAGAGGGAGCAAGATAGAAAATGAGAGAGCCAGAGAGAGAGAGAGAGACAGAGAGAGAGAGAGAGAGAGAGAGAGAGAGAGAGAGAGAGAGACAGAGAGAGAGAGCGAGAGAGAGAGAGCCAGAGCCAGAGAGAGAGAGAGAGAGCCAGAGCCAGAGAGAGCCAGAGCCAGCGAGAGAGAGCCAGAGAGAGAGAGAGAGAGCCAGAGAGAGCCAGAGCGAGAGAGAGAGAGAGAGAGAGAGAGAGACAGAGAGAGAGCGAGAGAGCCAGAGCCAGAGAGAGAGAGAGCCAGAGAGAGAGAGATAGAGAGAGCCAGAGAGAGAGAGAGGCCAGAGAGAGAGAGCCAGAGCCAGAGAGAGAGAGAGAGAGCCAGAGAGAGCCAGAGCGAGAGAGAGAGAGAGAGAGAGACAGAGAGAGAGAGAGAGCGAGAGAGCCAGAGCCAGAGAGAGAGAGAGCCAGAGAGAGAGAGATAGAGAGAGCCAGAGAGAGAGAGCCAGAGAGAGAGAGCCAGAGCCAGAGAGAGAGAGAGAGAGCCAGAGAGAGCCAGAGCGAGAGAGAGAGAGAGAGAGAGAGAGAGAGAGAGAGAGAGAGCGAGAGAGCCAGAGCCAGAGAGAGAGAGAGCCAGAGAGCCAGAGCCAGAGAGAGAGAGAGCCAGAGAGAAAGAGACAGAGAGAGCCAGAGAGAGAGAGAGAGAGAGCCAGAGCCAGAGAGAGCGCCAGAGAGAGAGAGCCAGAGAGAGACAGAGAGAGCCAGAGAGAGAGAGAGAGAGAGAGAGAGAGATATGTTTAGTGCTGCTGTGATTTTCAACCCACAGGAATCTATACACGCAGAAAGTAAAGTAAAGTCAATCCTGCATGAAGCACGAAGAAAAAAACTAAAGCGTTGCTGCCCTCTGCTGGAAGTTGAAGGAAGGCATATTCTATTTGAGGTCCTCTATCATCTGTGTCTTTATCTTACCTGGTTGAGTATGAGTGTGTGTTGCAGATTGATCTGTTCTCCCTGGCTGTCCAAATCAGACACAGGCTCCGCTTCCCTCAGTGACTCCACCCGTACTCGGCCGTGATAGGTGTCGCTGGGCGTTGGCCCCACCTCCTCAGAGTCCATGTCTTCTGAGGGGATCTGCCTGAGCCGAGGCTTCTCACTGGATTTAGACATCAGCTGGAACACACACACCAAATTACTGATCAATTTAGATTCATCCAATTCCATTCAAATCAATGAATTATTTTCGAAAAAGACAGCTGCTGACAGTGGAAACCATCCTTGGATTGTACAAAAATCAATAATCCATTACAACAGAATATGAGTGAGTATGAGAGTATGTGCGAGAAAATGTGTGATTTGTGAAGGTGTCTAAGTCACTCACCTTGCCCAGGTGTGTCTGCTGTTTAAGTCTCTCCAGTAGTTGGCTGTTGTGGTGCTGTTGCAGCAGGGGGTGCAGGGATCTGAGGCTTTGGGGCAGCGGCTCTGAGCGGGTTCGGCTCAGGGGCTTGTGAGGGCCCCCACCCGGGACCAGACGATCCATCTGGGGGGCAAACTGTAGTGGCACGGTGCCCAGGCCTGGAACTGAGACAGGAGGAGACAGGGAGAGTACGGCTGTAAATCTGACTATTTGTCAAGGCCACTAGGAGGCGGTACCACATTTCCTCTGCTGTCAGAATAAACCTTTTCTTAGCTCTTTCACAGGAGGCAAGAGAAAAGTGATAATGCCTACAGAATCCAGCTTAGCAATTGTATATTGTGTAATACTTTTATAAGGAACACATTCCTGGCAAGAACTTCTCCTGTTCTATGTCAAATTACATGCAAAATGAATTTTAACTGCTGTATACAAAGGCAAATGTTTATTGGAAGTCAAACGTATTGCAAGCCAGCCAGCATTGTATGTGAATGCGATTGTGTGTCTCACCAGCGAGCATGGGGGTATGGACCAGTCTGGAGGGCTCCAGGATGAGGACAGGCTGGAGGTGGGACGACAGCGACCCACTCTGCTCCTCCATCCCCAGGGGAAGGTAGACAGACTGGCCTCCCGCCACCATAGGCACCCGGCCCACCTTCAGAGGGGACAAGTCTCCATCACTCTGCACACATACACACATATAAAGTGGCGATAAATGATCTTGTTGCTATCAAAGACGAGTCTTAGTGTTGTTGTTTTTTACCATGTCTCTGTCGCAATATAATAATAATAACAACACCTTGAATTCATAACATCCAACAGCCATTTTCATAAAGTTGTGTGATATGCTTACCCTGGCGTTGGCTGGCAGGCCCAGGGTGATGGTGGGTAGGGCAGAGGAACTCTGGACGGTGAAGTGGGCTAGAGACCCATCCTGGAGCAGTAGTCTCTGGGCCTGAGGACACACACAACATGAATTCAACTACATTGACTAGACTGTTTACTCTCAAAGCTGATAGGTACCTCAGCAGGCACAGGCCTTGTGTGGATTGTATATATATGTACACTATATATACACTAAAGTATGTGGACAATCCTTTAAATTTGGGGATTCGGCTATTTCAGCCACAACCGTTGCTGACAGGTGTATAAAATCGAGCACACCGCCATGCAATCTCCATAAACAAACATTGGCAATAGAATGGTCTTACTGAAGAGCTCAGTGACTTTCAACATAGCACCGTCATGTGAACCTTTCCAACAAGTCAGGTTGTCAACTGTAAGTGCCATTATTGTAAAGTGGAAACGTCTAAGAGGCACAACGGCTCAGCTATGAAGCGGTAGGCCACACAAGCTCACAGAACGGGATCGCTGAGTGCTGAAGCACGTAGCGCGTAAAAATCATCTGTCCTCGGTTGCAACACTCACTACCGAGTTCCAAACTGCCTCTGGAAGTAATGTCAACACAATAACTGTTCATCAGCAGCTTCATGAACTGGGTTTCCATGGCCGAGCAGTCACACACAAGCCTAAGATCACCATGTGCAATGCCAAGCGTCGGCTGGAGTGGTGTAAAGCTCACCCCCATTGGACTCTGGAGCAGTGGAAACGAGTTCTCTGGGGTGATGAATCATGCTTCACCATCTGGCAGTCCGACGGATGATTCTGGGATTGGCGGATGCCAGGAGAACGCTACCTGCCCGAATGCATATTGCCAACTGTAAAGTTTGGTGGAGGAGAAATAATGGTGTGGGGCTGTTTTTCGTGGTTCAGGCTAGGCCCCTTAGTTCTAGTGAAGGGAAATCTTTACTCTACAGCATACAATGACATTCTAGACGATTCTGTGCTTCCAACTTTGTGGCAACAGTTTGGAGAAGGCGCTTTCCTGTTTCAGCATGTTAATGCCCCCATGCACAAAGCAAGGTCCATACAGAAATGGTTCGTGTGGAAGAACTCGACTGGCCTGCACAGAGCCCCTTACCTTAACCCCATTGAACACCTTTGGGATGAACTGAAACGCTGACAGCGAGCCAGGCCTAACCGCCCAACATCAGTGACCAACCTCACTAATGCTCTTGTGGCTGAATGGAAGCAAGTCCCCGCAGCAATGTTCCACCATCTAGTGGAAAGCCTTATCAGAAGAGTGGAGGCTGTTATTGCAGCAAAGGGGGGAACAACTCCATATTAATGCCCATGATTTTGGAATGAGATGTTCGACAAGCAGGTGTCCACATACTTTTGGTCATGTAGTGTACGTGTTTAAGTGATTTTTTGTAAGTACATAAATAAATAGTGAGTGTGCGTGTTTGCGTGTCTGCATGTTTGTGTAGTGTTTGAGTCTTTCAAAATGCATGTGGGACAGCCTTTTTATTCTGCTGATTAGCCAAGACAAGACGACGAGGTGGAGAGAGTTTAATTTGATGATCAGATCTGGTGCTGCGCTCGGCTACAGGGCTATAGCCAGATGTCCTTCTCCAATATCACTGCTTTAAACATTTCATTACCCAGACAGGAACAACTGAGAGAAACACACCAAATGAACTGTCTAGAAACTAGGGCTTTACGGCTCCCATTTCCACACAAACCCACCAGAGAGGACAAAGAAACCTCTGTCCTTATCTCATGCATTTGTAATGTATAAGTGTATGCGTGTGGAGGGGTAAGGGAGGGTGGGTAAATACCAATCGGATAATAACCTCATGGGACAGCCCGTCAACAGAGGGCAGGACTCCATTCTCATTGGGTAGACTGTCATTGGGGGAGCTGCAGCCAGACACTGGGGTGCTACTGCTGCTGGGAGATGAGTCTGCAGAGAGAGAGAGGATGGGGGAGAGAGAGAGAGAGAGAGAGAGAATGAGTCCATAACAACATTTGTATTTTCCATTAGCCCTGTCACCACAGAGCCTAGTGGGCAGCAGTGTTCTGTTCAGGGAAGTGAGGGACTTACCCAGAGTGTCGGGCACCCGGTGTTTGATGGGGGACGGGGCACTCTCCTTGCGGGTCAGAGGACTCTTGCGAGTGTTCAGGTGTTTCTTCAACTTGTGTTTCACCTTCAGGTTGGGCTCTGAGGCTGATCAGCGACAGAGATAGTATCATCAGTATAAATTCACAGTCTAAGAAAACTATCCAAACCAAAATAAAGTTTGTAGCCGAGTACAATGTTGAATCCAGGCAAGTGAAATCAGGATCAGCACCTTGATAAGATACAACTTCCTCTCCATTCATACATTTCCAGCAGGTGTATATTCTGCTGAAGTACATAATGTACTAGGACACGTTTGGATTTACTGTTCGCCTCTTTAAAACAGATTCTACAGGCACTGTGAAGCCAAGATCCGATTTTAAACAGGTATAATGGAGAAGATGACAGGGATGAAGTAGTGTGCTGCCACATGGCTAATTACAGTAACAGTTTGTCAAAACGGTGTTATAAGCAGTACTGTCAGTCACCTCTCTTTGCTGGGTGTGTGTGTGTGTGTGTGTGTGTGTGTGTGTGTGTGTGTGTGTATGTTTGTACCTATGTTTGTGTGCGTATGTATGTGTGTGTGCGTGCGTGCGTATGTGTGCGCGGCCTGGGAACCGCGCCACAGCTGACAGCTCTACCCCTCTGAAACAAGGATCTTATGTAATGGGCTAATTGTAGAGGGTATCCTCATAGCTTCAGGCACAGAGGCACAAGGTCTGTCTGTCTATCTGTGTCTTTGTGCGTTTGTGTGTCTCACCTGCCCTGCGTAGAGGGGTGTCATCTGAGCCCTCTCTGGAACCCTGTGGGGGGGGGGACACCAAAGGCTGGGGCGTCCCACTTGGGTCTGGAGCCAGCTCCCTACAGAAACCAAACACACAGACACACAACACAGTCAGAGTTGGAAAATCAAATCTATACAGATATGAAGGTGAAATGACTGAGCACAGCACACATACTGAAACATAATGTAATGCAACAAAAGGTGTAAAGAGTTCTCACCTGCAGCCCACATGCTACTGAAGGTGTAAAGAGTTCACAACTGTAGCCCACATGCTACTGAAGGTGTAAAGAGTTCACACCTGTAGCCCACATGCTACTGAAGGTGTAAAGAGTTCACACCTGTAGCCCACATGCTACTGAAGGTGTAAAGAGTTCTCACCTGCAGCCCACATGCTACTGAAGGTGTAAAGAGTTCACATCTGTAGCCCACATGCTACTGAAGGTGTAAAGAGTTCACAACTGTAGCCCACATGCTACTGAAGGTGTAAAGAGTTCTCACCTGCAGCCCACATGCTACTGAAGGTGTAAAGAGTTCACACCTGTAGCCCACATGCTACTGAAGGTGTAAAGAGTTCTCACCTGCAGCCCACATGCTACTGAAGGTGTAAAGAGTTCTCACCTGTAGCCCACATGCTACTGAAGGTGTAAAGAGTTCTCACCTGTAGCCCACATGCTACTGAAGGTGTAAAGAGTTCACATCTGTAGCCCACATGCTACTGAAGGTGTAAATAGTTCTCACCTGCAGCCCACATGCTACTGAAGGTGTAAATAGTTCTCACCTGCAGCCCACATCCTACTGAAGGTGCAAAGAGTTCACATCTGTAGCCCACATGCTACTGAAGGTGTAAAGAGTTCTCACCTGCAGCCCACATGCTACTGAAGGTGTAAAGAGTTCTCACCTGTAGCCCACATCCTACTGAAGGTGTAAATAGTTCTCACCTGCAGCCCACATGCTACTGAAGGTGTAAATAGTTCTCACCTGCAGCCCACATCCTACTGAAGGTGCAAAGAGTTCTCACCTGTAGCCCACATGCTACTGAAGGTGTAAATAGTTCTCACCTGCAGCCCACATCCTACTGAAGGTGTAAAGAGTTCTCACCTGTAGCCCACATGCTACTGAAGGTGTAAATAGTTCTCACCTGTAGCCCACATGCTACTGAAGGTGTAAATAGTTCTCACCTGCAGCCCACATCCTACTGAAGGTGTAAAGAGTTCTCACCTGTAGCCCACATGCTACTGAAGGTGTAAATAGTTCTCACCTGCAGCCCACATCCTACTGAAGGTGTAAATAGTTCTCACCTGCAGCCCACATCCTACTGAAGGTGCAAAGAGTTCTCACCTGTAGCCCACATGCTACTGAAGGTGTAAAGAGTTCTCACCTGTAGCCCACATGCTACTGAAGGTGTAAATAGTTCTCACCTGCAGCCCACATGCTACTGAAGGTGTAAAGAGTTCTCACCTGTAGCCCACATGCTACTGAAGGTTTAAAGAGTTCTCACCTGTAGCCCACATGCTACTGAAGGTTTAAAGAGTTCTCACCTGTAGCCCACAGGTGGACCACTGAGAGGGTTGGAGCTGGTTCTTCCCAGGGCTTGTTGTTTCTGCTTCTTCAGAATCACCTCCTGGAGCTTCTGCTTCACCAGGGAACTGGCCACAGCACCTGTCAATCAACATAGATATAGAGACCATCAGACCAATCCTTACAACTACTCAGTAGTGTTCCTCCTATCAACTGTATCATTGTAACTGAAGTGAAAGAACGACTCCTTATATGCCCAGATCATGACATTGTAGCCAGATCATCAAGATGAGATGGCAACATTTGGGAAAATCCCTTTCTATTTCAGTCTCCCTCTGTGCTCCCATGCTAGGAAGCTGTGACCATGCCGTCCCAGTGTGTGTGTGTGTGTGTGTGTGTGTGTGTGTGTGTGTGTGTAGGGGACTAGGGAGGGCGTGGGGGACAGGGGGAGGTGACAGGAGGTGTCACTATTGATACGGTCAATATTGACACCTGTGCTGTTTGCACAGCTCGGCTATTTTCTAACCACTGTTTTAGAGGAACTTCTTTCTCTCTCTCCAAAATGAGCGGCTCAGCTCTGTCTGTTCTGCTCTAAAAGTCCATCCCGGCTCCGAAACTCCCTCCTACAGTAGCATGATAGTATTCAGTAGTTTCCAGTGTTCATGACTGACAGTGAAACCCTATATTGTCTTGAATGGTAGTAGGGTGAGGATCTATATATAATCTGGTGGTGTGTGTGTGTGTGTGTGTGTGAGTGAAAGGCAACAGGAACAGTGAGCTCTGTGTGAGGAGGAAGCAACACGGGATGTCTACTACCACAGCCCTCCCAGCATGCCTCAGCCCACAACACACAGAGATGAGCTGCTCTGAGCCACAATGGTCCATTGACAGCCACTCACAGAGAACCGGGTTTGGGACCCACAGGGCAGGGGTCAAAACAACAGCACTCTACAGCCCATCCTTCCTCTCTGCTCTTCTCTTCTCTTGTCCTCTCCCCTTCTCTCCAGGGCCCTACCAGATACTGTCGGACTGGAGCAATGCTCAGAGACCTCACAGATGTATTTGTGGACATGCAAAGACAGAGCACTAAATTACTGTTTTCCTCTGCTTGTTGTAAGAGACAAGATATTTGGTGTTATTTGTGTCTAGGTGCTATTTATGATGACTCAGTCTGTTGGGAACAGACAAAAAGAAATGCCTCTCAAATCGGTGTCCATGTCGGTTTTTGCCCAAGGCATTCTTTGGCGAGAATATTTACATTTGTAGAGTGATGTGCATTTATCTGTGTTTATATGTGTGTGTGTGTGTGTGTGTGTGTGTGTGTGTGTGTGTGTGTAGGATGTTTGTCTTGCGAAAGTGACATTGATGGACCTGTTTCACTTTACAGAACATTGTGCAGAACACCAACCAATGAGGATAACGATAGGGGAGAGTGGGGTATGTTGAGCAATTGTTTGAAAATCATCAGCACTACATCAAAGGGAAATATAGTATTCATTACAACAAAGAACATCCCATCATGCTTAGGGTCATGTATGAAAACGCTGGGCAGGCCATTATTTTGGCTACCATGTCTATGTCCCCAGAGGATGACATCTACAGGGCACGAGTGGTCACTGAATGGTTTGATGAGAATGAAAATAATGTAAACCATATGCTATGGCCGTCTCAGTCACCAGATCTCAACCCAATTGAACACTTACGGGAGATTCTGGAGCGGCGCCTGAGACACCGTTTTCCACCACCACCAACAAAACACCAAATGATGGAATTTCTCGTGGAAGAATGGTGTGGCATTCCTCCAATAGAGTTCCAGACACTTGTAGAATATATGTCAACGTGCATTGAAGCTGTTCTGGCTCGTGGTGCCCAACATCCTATTTAGACACTATGTTAGTGTTTCCTTTATTTTGCCAGTTACCTGTATGTCAAAGTTTAAATAATGGAATGGGAGTGGTATATTGTATATCTTAAATGTACATTCAGATATAGATCTCTCTGCTCAGTATTACCCTTCCATTTCTTGACCAGTTGTCTGGGACAGAGATGTTGTTTCGATGTGCCAATTCGTAGGCAAGTTCTCTACACTTGAGGCTACTTAAGCTTATGAAACTGGTCTACAATATTCTTGATATGTTTAGCAAGCTCAGACTCCAAGTCATCAGATGAGAGCTTGTGTGCCTCTGCTACTCTATCCTAGCCTCTCTCCTGCAGAGGTACATGTTCGTTTTGTTGTTGTAAACGTACGTCTTCAGTCATTCAGTCTATTTCTTCATCCCAAATGGACTTCTTCACCTCTTTCACTAACTTGGCTACTCTCTCAAGAACTTCAAGGGGGGCTAGCCCTCTGTTTGTTTCACGTTGATCTTGAGTTCATATGCAAAAATACTATGCATATTATGAATAAAACGGGGAAAATGTCATCATCATTTGTATGGGATACGCTGGCCATTGGCTCAACTTACCCAGAGGCAAACAGTTTTAGACACAAGCATCATGAAACCTTTGACACAATACATTTATTTGACTTGGTAAAAATATAAATAAATGTACCTAACTTGCTTACCACTTTTTCCATGCTTCACAGACTCCATGAAACCATGACCTATTACAAACTATTTGGTCACATGATTCATTGTGTGTATGGTTTCCTAGAAACAAGGGGTGGCTCAACTAACCATTGGCTCAACTTGACCCACTGGCTCAACTTAACCCACTCTCTCCTACTACAGTGTACAAGCATACAGGCATACCTACGCACGCACGCATGCACGCACAAACACAGTAAAACTCACTCTGTTGGCTCTTGTCCTTGTGCCACAGCTGCTGCAGCTCTTGTTGTTTCTCCTGCTCCTGCTCACGTCTCCGTTGTTCCATGTTGAACTGAAACCCGACGAGACACTCAGTAAAGTATGTGTGGAAACAGGAAAAAGTGCCCCTCTGATCTGGGAATGTGTGACATATGGGTGACGGAAAGACTTGGGCTAATGAGTGTAAATGGGGCATGAAAGTCATTATTAATACGAGCTAAAATGTATAAGAAACATTACACATTAAACATTACAGACATGTAATGCAATTTATGGGTTCCTTTCACATCAGTGTGTGTCGGTGTTTGGCAACAATGTGTGCTGAGAGCAGGCCTAACGATGCTGTACGTACCCGTATGTGCTGGTGCAGCTGGTGCTGTGAGAAGGCAGTGCAGGGCTGGTGGGAGAAGGGGCTGTGGAGCAGAGGAGGGTGCAGGGGAGTCAGCAGGGCCGTGTCCGAGCCCGGCCGCATCACACGCTCCGTCACACGCAGGTCCATTGGGACTGACCCCAGGGGCGCCGACACTGAGGGCTCTAGGGGAGGGATGGGAGAGAGTTGAGTTTCTCAGAAAGTACATTTCTTACTTCCAACCTCTTGACTTCAGGTCAAGTGTTTAATTACTGTACGGCAGTAACACTTGATTCCCAGAAACTAACCGTATAGGAGAGAGAGGTACTGTTACAGTGAGGCGAAAAAGTATTTGATCCCCTGCTGATTTTGTACGTTTGCCCACTGACAAAGAAATGATCAGTCTATAATTTTAATGTTAGGTTTATTTGAACACTGAGAGACAGAATAGCAACAAAAAGATCCAGAAAAACGCATGTCAAAAATGTTATAAAATGATTTGCATTTTAACGAGGGAAATAAGTATTTGACCCCTCTGCAAAACATGACTTAGTACTTGGTGGCAAAACCCTTGTTGGCAATCACAGAGGTCAGACGTTTCTTGTAGTTGGCCACCAGGTTTGCACACATCTCAGGAGGGATTTTGTCCCACTCCTCTTTGCAGATCTTCTCCAAGTCATTAAGGTTTCGAGGCTGACGTTTGGCAACTCGAACCTTCAGCTCCCTCCACAGATTTTCTATGGGATTAAGGTCTGGAGACTGGCTAGGCCACTCCAGGACCTTAATGTGCTTCTTCTTGAGCCACTCCTTTGTTGCCTTGGCCGTGTGTTTTCGGTCATTGTCATGCTGGAATACCCATCCACGACCTATTTTCAATGCCCTGGCTGAGGGAAGGAGGTTCTCACCCAAGATTTCACGGTACATGGCCCCGTCCATCGTCCCTTTGATGCGGTGAAGTTGACCTGTCCCTTAGCAGGAAAAACACCCCCAAAGCATAATGTTTCCACCTCCATGTTTGACGGTGGGGATGGTGTCCTTGGGGTCATAGGCAGCATTCCTCCTCCTCCAAACACGGCGAGTTGAGTTGATGCCAAAGAGCTCCATTTTGGTCTCATCTGACCACAACAGTTTCACCCAGTTGTCCTCTGAATAATTCAGATGTTTATTGGTAAACTTCAGACGGGCATCTATATGTGCTTTCTTGAGCAGGGGGACCTTGCGGGCGCTGCAGGATTTCAGTCCTTCACGGCGTAGTGTGTTACTAATTGTTTTCTTGGTGACTATGGTCCCAGCTGCCTTGAGATCATTGACAAGATCCTCCCGTGTAGTTCTGGGCTGATTCCTCACCATTCTCATGATCATTGCAACTCCACAAGGTGAGATCTTGCATGGGGCCCCAGGCCGAGGGAGATTGACAATTCTTTTGTGTTTCTTCCATTTGGGAATAATTGCACCAACTGTTGTCACCTTCTCACCAAGCTGCTTGGCGATGGTCTTGTAGCCCATTCCAGCCTTGTGTAGGTCTACAATCTTGTCCCTGACATCCTTGGAGAGCACTTTGGTCTTGACCATGGTGGAGAGTTTGGAATCTGATTGATTGATTGCTTCTGTGGACATGTGTCTTTTATACAGGTAACAAGCTGAGATTAGGAGCACTCCCTTTAAGAGTGTGCTCCTAATCTCAGCTCGTTACCAGTATAAAAGACACCTGGGAGCCAGAAATGTTTCTGATTGAGAGGGGGTCAAATACTTATTTCCCTCATTAAAATGCAAATCAATTTATAACATTTTTGACATGCGTTTTTCTGGATTCATTTGTTGTTATTCTGTCTCTCACTGTTCAAATAAACCTACCATTAAAATGATAGACTGATCATTTCTTTGCAAACGTACACAATCAGCAGGGGATCAAATACTTTTTTCCCTCACTGTAAGTAAAGAGAAGAAAGAGAGATGTGACAGAGAGGGAGATAAATAGACCAGAGGCACAGCCCACTCAGCGTATAGATGTGGGCTAGATGAACGTGAGCAGCCATCCCACGCTGGACACGACACATACAATAGGAATGTCTGCCGTACATATACAACACTATCTCACAGCCTTTCCCCCTCCCCTCCACTGGCTCTCCTCACTCTAGATTCTTCACTGACATAAATGTCTGATTTGCATGATAATCCAGGACATTTGCATTGCATGGGTGAGTCAGGGGGAAAGATTGCCTTGCCGCGCTTGACAACAGGATCGAGGACGGGGTTGGGAAAGAGCTGCGGGTTTTACTACACATTACTGACACACACGCATTCCCACTCTCACACACGGATACGGACACAGAGACTCAAAACAATTATTGACATAATTGCCAAGTCTTTGGTTGAGTTTATAACTACACACACAAAGTCTCAATTGTCTGAGGCTTCGTAAAGTGAAATGATGTACTGCACATTTCATGAAGTTTGACTTGGCCTGCTTTCAAATTCCAAGCAGCACCAGTGAGAATGTTTTTGTCTTGTGTCAGGACCTGCAGGCAGTAGAAGTGTATCTCACAGCTGGGTTGAGGAGGGTGTGGAGTGACTGAGGGTGAGATAGATCTATTCTACAGCCTACAACACTGCTGTGGTGTGTAGTGTGCAGTGCCTGTGCATGTGTGTGAGGAGAAAAGCCTCCTTCATACACACTGATATAGCCAGCTGTGTACTCTCACATCCTGAATGGGAACAACAGACGATGTGATTCATGCTTTAGTTTGGACGCCCATGGAAATCCAAGGGCTGTTTGCAGGCCTTCACAGTGCACAGCCAGCTGGGGACAGCGTCAACATATACTGTATCATTACACAAACACTTCATTGTTCACCCGACCAGCATTATTACTGTTTAACTAAATCAATCACTCCCTACTGCTAATGAGAGAGAACCAACAAAAGTGTGTTTATCTAGGAATGAAAGATGAGCTTTTCACAATCATATTGTAGGAATGAAAACGGGCTGATGAGGCCGGTGTGTGTGTGTGTGTGTGTGCATGCAGCAGTGTGTTTTTCTGTGTAAAAATGAATGAAGGCATTGCAAACGCGGTGGGGGGAAGCCTTCTGGTGGACATTTTTGTCTTTTAAAGTCCAGTTGGTGTTTGTGTATAAATGCAGCCGTAACAACCGGGTCATGTACTGACACAGCCCTCTGCTTAAGGCCTCCATATTAGGAGGCTGGAGAGGAGGAAGGCGAAAAGCTTGACAGAGGCTGCATGAATGCCATCAATGTTTGGAATTATTAAAATCCTTCTTGACGAGGAGTCAACAGGCTCTCTGTGTGCATCCCAAATGACACCCTACTCCCTATATAGTGCACCACTTTTGTGCATAACATAGGGACTAGTGTTGTATTTAGGAGACGCAGACCAGAGTCTGACAAATAAGGAGGAACAAGTGGATTATTCCAGGAACGTAACATCAGCGACTCATAAAAGGAAACAAAGGGGACCACTCATCAGCAGAAAACACAAGCGCCTTTTCTGTTTGCATCTCTCTCCCACCGCCAGCTATATTTAGAGACAACATTTACCTATACAAGCCTTTTGTTTTTCACCAGACTCTCCCTCACCTTTAGTTTCCACAGTAATGGAACCCACTGGGAAAGGGGATGCGTATGTGAGTAAGAGTGTTTGCCTGTGTGTGTGTGTGTGTGTGTGTGTGTGTGTGTGTGTGTGTGTGTGTGTGTGTGTGTGTGTGTGTGTGTGTGTGTGTGTGTGTGTTTGCCTGTCTGTGCTGTGCTGTGAGAAAGATACCCTGTTTGTCTGACCCTCTCACAGGTAAACTATGCATCTGAGAATGTCTGAAATATGAAACTTGCTGATGGACAAACTCATAAAAATGTCAAGCAAATGTGAGCAGGACTGCACATAGAAATGCACTGTCTGCCTAACGGTCTGTTTTTTTCTCTGTCTGAGGAAGACTCAGTGGAAGAACAATATGAGTGTAGCATCTTAACCATTACAGTACAACAGACAGAGGCAGTGTCCTGAATGGCACCCTAATCCCACTTTTGACTAGAGTCCTAAGGGCCTGGCTCAAAAGTAGTGCACTATATCATCACATTACAGCCTAAGTCATGGTCTCTGTGATCTGATAGGCTGTGAAATCATGGTCTCTGGGATCTGATAGGCTGTGATGTGATGATGAAGTCATCTTATCTGTGCTCTGATAGGCTGTGATGTGATGATGAAGTCATGGTCTCTGTGATCTAATAGGCTGTGAAGTCATGGTCTCTGTGCTCTGATTGGCTGTGATGTGATGATGAAGTCATGGTCTCTGTGCTGTGATTGGCTGTGATGTGATGATGAAGTCATGGTCTCTGTGCTCTGATAGGCTGTGATGTGATGATGAAGTCATGGTCTCTGTGCTCTGATAGGCTGTGATGTGATGATGAAGTCATGGTCTCTGTGCTGTGATTGGCTGTGATGTGATGATGAAGTCATGGTCTCTGTGCTCTGATAGGCTGTGATGTGATGATGAAGTCATGGTCTCTGTGCTGTGATTGGCTGTGATGTGATGATGAAGTCATGGTCTCTGTGCTCTGATTTGCTGTGATGTGATGATGATGATGAGATGTGGTAATTGAAGCCTGGTTCCATGCTGGCCTGAGGGATAATGAGTCCAACTGAACAATGAACAGACAGAAGACAATGAGTCTCTCCTCCTCCTCCTCCTCTCGCCTTCCCCAGAATATTGTTCTCCACTCTGGACCGGTTATACCAGTATGGCCAGTGTGTACGGGAACCTCTCTCCCTCTGGTCCCTCCTCCAGATTAGGCAGAACACAGAATGACTGATTGAGTAAGTATGAAACCAAGCCTTTCTGTAACTAGACACACTTTACCTCGTATAACCTCTACCACTCCACTCATCAGTTGACATGATCATTCTGCATGGATAAGGTATGTACCATAACTGTAGTATGAAGTAGGAGTAAGTACACACACCCCCCCCAAAAAACATGTCAACTGCTGACATTTATATCCTCTGAATAGGGTCAGAAAAAGGGGAAAAGCGTGGGGAACAGACAGTGGTGACACTATCAACACTATAGTCTGTGTTGATGGAGGCTGAGCTGGAGCTGAGTGACGTCCTCTGTGGTCAGGTCTGCTAGGAGAGAAAGGAAACTGGAACAATGGGAGCCAAAGTGTCAGAGTAAATCTCAGGCCCAGCTCCACAGAGAGAGAGGGGCAGACCGGCTGGGCCTCTAAATTAGGCGTCTCAAAATAAAAAGGCCAACAAAACAGGAAGTATTGACCAAGTGACATCTGCTCCAATTGGGTCAGACGCCTCCCCCTCCCTCCCTCCCTCCCTCCCTCCCTCCCTCCCTCCCTCCCTCCCTTACCTCCTTTTGTTTATGCTGACTGGACTGGAGGCTCTAATTGGCATGTCCACGTCTATTTTGGGGTGGGAGGAATGTTTTTTTTCAGGCTCTGCTGCTAATTTCTATGGTGACTTTTATTTGTCCTCCTCATCAGAGGTCCTGTCCATCGGCCCAGAGGATATGTAGCACAAACAACATCCTCCAGGGAAAATGTATTGAATATGTATGCATAATCTGTATAAAGTTTTTAAAAAAGGAACCTTTCTGAAAATATAAATGTATTTGTTAATGCAAAGGTGTGTGTGTGTGTGTGTGTGTGTGTGTGTGTGTGTGTGTGTGTTTGTGTGTGTGTGTGTGTGTGTGTGTGTGTGTGTGTGTGTGTGTGTGTGTGTGTGAGTGTACAAACAGTCCTTTAGGGCCTGTAGATAAGCCTTGTCACTCTGCATACACTAAAAGATTGATGACAGTCCACAGAATGGTGCCAGTGGTGACACCCAGGAATACAACAATTGTATGCAACTAGGGTTGCCAAGGGTCGGAAAGTTTCCGGTAAATGTCCCAGGAATTTGGGGAATTTTGCTTAAATTCATCAAAAGAGTTAGCTGAACCAATTAACCTTTTTGTGGGAAACACATATGGGAATTCTAGGTCTTGTGGCATATTTTGGTTAAACTATCCCCAATTCTATGGAATTGCTAACCTTTGCATGCACAGTGCATTCTTCCATCATATGTACAGCTGATTCTCAAGAACTTGCACACTATTGAGCCCACACCACTACACTGTCTGAGCCAAGGACTACATGCTTTCTGATTAGTTTTGATTACAATACTGGGTGGGGTGAATATATTTTATGGGACATGCATGATTTTTTGTTAACTAGTAAAAAGTAGCCAACAGCAAAGTGTATTTAAATCATTTCTAACTTGTTAACAATTTCTGCTAGTTAGTTTTTGCTACCATGTGGGTTTTTAGCTTGCATCACATGCTAACTGAGGAGTGTTAATTCACCTGTTTCCATACATGTTTCATTTTAAAACATTTGTCTTACAAAGGAGTTGTTTAATCTAACTGCTTAACTATTTATCTGTATTTATTTTTAGTCATTTTTTTCTAATCTTTACAGGAAAATGCCATGGGCACTATTTGATGTGTGGAGACATTTCCCTGCAGCTAATGTAGAAGGAAAAGCTATGTACATTTGCAAATACTGTGCCAAATCATATGAAGAATGCAACAAAGATGCACAATCATCTGGCCAAGTGCATAAAGTTCCCTCAGTGCTCACAACAAGCAACCTCTGACAAAAGTCCCTCTACTTCTATTTGAGGTGAAAATGAGGAATCAGACACCTTATAGATAGCAACAGCTCATGGAATCAGATGTTTGTGTTGACTCAATGGAGGAACGTAGTCAGAGAAATGCTGATGAATGTCTTGCTCGAGCTGTGTATGCAACTGGTTCACCTCTGATGCTCACATGCAATGTGTATTGGAAGAGATTTCTGAATGTTCTTCACCCAGCATACACCCCTCCAACCAGACATGCTTTATCTACTCATTTGCTGGATGCAGAGTTCAAGTGAAGGTCAAGCAAATCATAGAGAAAGCAGACCGTATTGCAATAATCTCTGATGGCTGGTCAAATGTTCGTGGGCAAGGAATAATTAACTACATCATCTCCACCCCTCAACGACTATTCTACAAGAGCACAGACACAAGTGACAACAGACACACCAGTCTCTACATTGCAGATGAGCTGAAGGCAGTCATCAATGACCTTGGACCGCAGAAGGTATTTGCACTGGTGACAGACAATGCTGCGAACATGAAGGCTGCTTGGTCTAAAGTGGAGGAGTCCTACCCTCACATCACACCCATTGGCTGTGCTGCTCATGCATTGAATCTGCTCTTCAAGGACATCATGGCACTGAAAACAATGGATACACTCTACAAGAGAGCCAAGGAAATGGTTAGGTATGTGAAGGGTCATCAAGTTATAGCAGCAATTTATCTCACCAAGCAAAGTGAGAAGAATAAGAGCACCACATTGAAGCTGCCCAGCAACACTCGTTGGGGTGGTGTTGTCATCATGTTTGACAGTCTCCTGGAAGAGAAGGAGTCTCTCCAAGAAATGGCCATATCAGTCTGCCGATATGGACCGCCCCATCAAGAGGATCCTCCTGGATGATGTATTTTGGGAGAGAGTGATAAGCAGCCTGAAACCTATAGCAGTAGCCATTGCACGGATTGAGGGAGACAATGTCATCCTGTCTGATGTTCAGACTCTGCTTGCAGATGTAAGAGAAGAAATCCATACTGCCCTGCCCACTTCACTGTTGCTCCAAGCAGAGAAAACTGCAGTTCTGAAATACATCAAAAAGCATGAAGACTTCTGCCTGAAGCCCATATACGCCGCAGCGTACATGTTGGACCCCAAGTATGCTAGCAAGAGCATCCTGTCTGGTGCAGAGATCAACAAGGCCTATGGTGTCATCACTACCGTGTCTCGCCTCCTTGGCCCGGATGAGGGCAAGGTTCTTGGCAGTCTGGCGAAGTACACTTCCAAGCAAGGGCTTTGGGATGGAGATGCAATATGGCAGTCGTGCCAGTGTAACCGATGTGAAATGGCTAGTTAGTTAGCGGTGGTGCGCGCTAATAGCATTTCAGTCGGTGACGTCACTCGCTCTGAGACTTGAAGTAGGGTTTCCCCTTGCGTTGCAAGGGCCGCGGCTTTTGTGGCACGATGGGTAACGATGCTTCGTGGGGTGTCAGTTGTTGATGTGTGCAAGGGTCCCTGGTTCGAGCCCGGGTTGGGGCGAAGAGAGGGACGGAACCTACACTGTTACATTGGTGCCGTGACCCGGATCATTGGTTGCTGCGGAAAAGGAGGAGGTCAAAGGGGGGGTGAGTGTAACCGATGTGAAATGGCTAGTTAGTTAGCGGTGGTGCGCGCTAATAGCATTTCAGTCGGTGACGTCACTCGCTCTGAGACTTGAAGTAGGGTTTCCCCTTGCGTTGCAAGGGCCGCGGCTTTTGTGGCGCGATGGGTAACGATGCTTTGTGGGGTGTCAGTTGTTGATGTGTGCAAGGGTCCCTGGTTCGAGCCCGGGTTGGGGCGAAGAGAGGGACGGAACCTACACTGTTACACCAACATACTGTATCTCATCAGCCACCTGGTGGAAGGGACTTTGTGGATCTGAGGCTCTTTCCCCTGTTGCCTCCATCATCGTCCAAATGCCACCAACATCAGCTGCCTCAGAGCGCGACTGGTTCTTGTTTTGGAACACACACACCAAAGAACGCAACAGGCTGACCAATACAAGGGTTGAAAAATTGGTGGCCATCCGGGAAAATTTGAGTCTTTTTGAGCCTGACAACGAGCCATCCTCAACAAGGTTGGAAAGTGACAGTGAAGATGAGGCCTCAGAGTCTGATGTTCAAGAGGTGGACATTGAGGAGGTCCAGGGAGAAGACATGGAAGCTTGAGAGGAAGACAACCAAAGCTTTAGTTTCTAGACTATCATTTTACAGATGTATGTTGAAAACGTTTTTGGGAGATGTGATGGATCATTGGGGATCATTCTATTCTATTCAATTTCTTTTCTTTTGTTGTTTAGTGAAATTATCCCATGTGAAGAGTCAACTCATTTCATTAAAGTTACATTTGTAACTAAATAGTTTTTTTTATTTCCATTGGAAGGATTTAATCATTTGCAATTATGTCTACTTATGATAAGGTAAAAGGTTTATGTTTCTGTCTCCATATGATATGGTAAATATATCCAGTGCAGAAAACATCTACATTTAAATGGTATTAATATTAATTTGCATATATTTCCGTTAATTCCCATATATTCCTTTAATTCCCACGGAAAGTTTCCACCTCTGAATATTCCCCAAAATGTGCAACCCTATCTACAACACACTATCACCACTGTATCCTCTGGTCTACATTCAGTCTGCATCAATTCTCCAACCGTCTCTTTTCCCAAAATATATCTTTTTTTTAATAAAGAATTTATTCCATGAAGGCACTACGCAGCACTACAAAAACACTACACTTGGTCAAGCTTAAAACACAAGTCAAGTTACTGAGTGGAAAGGTTCACCTACATTATGAGCAATTTGCTAGTCATGCAGGTTCAGTTCCTTTACACTCCGTGACCGTGTCTGAATACTTGCATTATAAATAGAAGGCATTTTGAGTATGCGAAAAGAAAGTTTTATAGTACATGAAATTGTCAAAACTTGAGTATGCTTTAAATGCCTACTCATTTGGGCTTTTCATCTAGTAGAATTCGCTGCACACTACTGAGGAAGATAATTGTTTTTCAGACTCACGTGTTTGACAACAGCTGATAATCAGATATGGTGACGGGCTGTAGGAAAATTAACCAATGGCGGGAATAAACGCAATTACGCATTTGATGATGCATTCTCAGTAGCCTAGTATGTTGATATTTGGTGCTTACTGCATTCGGTTTTACTAAACAGTATGTTTTAAATAGTATGTAGTACGATTAGTACAAAGTATGTATGCAGTTTCAGTAAGTAGTAGACAAGACAGATTTCAGACACAACCACAGTCTCTGCAAGACTGCCAGGAGCTTAAAGTATTCCCTTTGAACTTCCTGAGACATAATTAAACAGAGAAGAAATGAGAGGAGAGGAGAGGAAAGGGGAAAGAGGTCAGAGCAGGGGGATTGTTATGACAACCTGACACCCCTGAGAAAGTCACCGGGGAGCCCCCCCCCTCTCTCTGAGCCTCCACTGAGGCATCTCAAACCCTCTCTCCTAAAAGGCGACATGCCACAGTGTTATTATGATCCCACCCTCTATATGTGTGTGTGTTCCACTCCTGAGGAGGAGTCTTTCACCATCTCTCAGTACAAGTGCAACTCAACACCTCCTTCCCTCTTCCCTGTTCCTGCAGGCCCTCCTGTCGCTGTGTGTGTGAGTGTGTGTGTGTGTGTTTAGTGCGCGAGGTCAATCCTGCTGCGCAGCATGGCTTGCCATTCCTGTCTGCAGTATAGGATTGCCTGCAGTTAGCTGTGCTCTATGTACTTCTAGGAGCTGCCCGAATCCAACACGTGGATACATAACGGAGTTGTTCCTGCCATATACAAAGGTCACCAAAGGTCACCTCTATTCTATGAAATGCAGTTGTTGATAACATATGCCTGTCTACCAGGCCTCATTAGTCAGGCCTATCCACCTCATTTTCGAATGCTTTTAAAACACGGAAGCCAAACGTGGAAACTATGGATACAACTTCCTCCATGTTTGCACATTATCATAAGTCCTATGCGCGCCACCAAACATCACTGCATTAGCATATTTCTGTTAACTGATACATCATCACAAAATACACCATCTTACTGTCCTGCTAATGAGTCTGGACCTTGTAGGCTAAACATCCGAGAAACCCCCCAGAACTGATTCAAATGGCAGCCCAATCAGGCAGGCTAGATGCAGTTATTTAGAAATGAATATGCATTCAAAATGCCAGGCTTTTGAACGGTTATTCAAATGTCATAGGCTATTCACCGCAGTTTACAGTCTAGACTAGTGTTTTGTACACACTTGAAAACAATAATAACATTCTTCATTACATTGTGTTGTTATTGTAGTCTAGGTAGGATACATTCTTGTCCCTAAAAACCGGAAACAATAGGGTAGCTTTTGGAGCTGCGTACCCGCGGGGACTGGGACTAGGAGGGAGCACAGCCTCAGGACCGCACATAGTGTAGGCTAACTATGATCTGACAGCCTCAACTTTTTTTCTTTCACGGTGTAAATTGACTGGATATTTTCACTGCAATATTAAGCCTAACATTGAGCTTGTGGATTATGGGCTAACATGCATACGATTCTAACTTAGGCTATATCTCGAGCCTGTGTGTCTTAATTGTTCTGTTGTGCATTTACGCACCTGGCCTCTCCGCTGCCACAGCTATTCCTTTTAAATCTTGTCGAGTGGCATGAAAAGCCAGACTACAAAAGCTCGTTTGACACTTATTTTGACGTATTTGATTTAGCCTACTAATAGCCTATTGGACGAGAGATGAATGCTTGCTTGCTGAATGTAAAATAGGCTACAGCATTAACAGGCAGGGGGAGTTGGAAAGGAGAAGCCCATATGTTCCTATATTAGGCCTATCTTAACACGGGGCTACATCCTGACAAAACAGACATACACCATATGAGTGGCCTGATAATGCACCTTTCTGGACCCTCTGAACTGTCCAGAATAGACCCAAACTGATCCAAATGGGTGCATGATCAGGTCAAGTCTATTGGCCTATGTAGTTATTACGGCATGAAACAAAACAGGACTTATGAGCAGTTATTCCAGTTAGCCTACATCACTGAAGTTTACAGTCTGTGGAGAATAATTGTGTATTCACTTGATAACAATAATACATTCCTCATTGACCTGTGTTGTTGTAGCACATGAATAATAATTTTGTCAACAAACCTTGGCCTAGGCCTATCCTGTTGCCTAGTCACTTTACCCCTACCTAATACCTATATGTACTGTACATATCTACCTCAATTTCCTCATACCCCTGCACATCGACTCAGTACTAGTACCCAATGTATATAGCCAAGCGATCACTGCTTGTGTTCCTCTTTTTTTAAATATGATCATTTGTTTATTGTATTCTTCCTTGTTGAGAAGGGCTCGTAAGAAAGCATTTCACGGTTAGTCTACACCTGTTTTACGAAACATGTGACAATTAAAATTTGATATCTGCCATTTCATAATCTGGTTACTTATTTTTCTTGCATTTTGACAGGCAAATATATTGCCTATAGCCCAAATATGTAGCTACTGAATGGACTAATATCTAGCTAATATTTAGCTTCTTACTTCGGCTACACATCACAAGTGTTGCCAACTAATTTCCAGGGGAAGTTGCTCGAGGCAGGTAGATTTGTTGCTAAAAGCTTCTAAATGACGTTGTGATGTCATTACGTGATGACATCATTACATAATAACGTAAACCTGCATTTGTTACTTTAGATTTCTTTGTATATTATCATATATTTTTATTTGTAAAAGTAATATAAACACAACACATTTTATATGATCACATTTTTATTTTTAAACACAACACATTAAATTATTGAACAATTACACATTATTGAACAATTACATTTGATTTATTTTCTTTTTAACTAGTAAACCTACACATTCTGAACAATTATAGTTTTAAGCAGTGTTTTGGTAGTTAGTTAACATGCTACCTAACTGATCAACAATTACAGGTACTGGCGAATAACAAGGTATATATGCCATCTTATTGAACAAGCAACTTAACCCAAATAACGATGTATGCGCTAGGCATCTCTCTCCAGGTTGTTGTGCTGCTTGGCTGGCTAGCTGATATTGCCACTGTTTTCACACACACTGCAGTACACACTGCCACCATCAGCTGTGTGTCTCCGCCAGTCCCAGAAAGTCCACTCCTTGCATACCTACTGTAAATATGATGAATCATAGATTGGCAAGGAAATCCTCTTCATCTTCACTGTCCAACTGCATTGTCATGGAGCTGGAACCAAGAGGATGGAGTGGCCTTAAAGCTGTATGCTGCTGTGGTGCCAAACTGCTGCAGAACTTCACTTGGTAGTTTATGCTGGTAACAGGTATCACCAGCCAGCTTCAGTCCGTACCACACCAGGAGTATGGAGTTGAGAGCGTGCAGTGACATTCTATTTCTTAACTTTGACTTGACCACACTCATTTGGCTGAACAGCCGATCAACCTCCGCATTTGAGTGTGGCAAGGAGAGGGCAGCGAGTGCAGCTTTGCACAGTTCTTCAAATGGATTTGACCCGGAAAAGTCCGTGTAGTTATTGACTTCACTCCAAAACTCGACTGTATTTTCAGTTGAGTCCCACCTAAACAGATGGATGACGTCACTCACAAGGCATTTTTGCAGCCAGGCCCGTGTGTTGTGACTGAGTGTGACAGAGAAATCGTTTTTGTGTCATTTAGAGGGAAAATCCATTTTAGCGTTTGAGTCACTTCAAAAGTTGCTAAAAGTTCCAAATACATTTTTAAAAGTAGCTAAATTTGTTGCTAGGTGCTGTTTGAAAAAAAAGTTGCCAGGGTACTCTGAAAAGTTGCTGAAAAGTTGCTAAATCTAGCAACAAAATTGCTAAGTTGGCATCACTGCACATCACTTGCCCCTCTCTTCCAGCTGTTCCCGTGCGCAACAGGCTATAGGCTACGCAAGCCACTCCGCAATAGGCCATTCCTCTTCTCATAAAATCCCAGGAAAAGATATAGACTACAAAAGCTATAGGACATTTATTTTGATCATGTTTTATTCTAGGCCTAATAGCCTATTCGGGGAAATAAGCAGGCTTGCTCTTGCTAATTGCTGAATGTAAAACAGGCCTACAGCATAGGAAATGCATGTCGGGGAAAGTTAAGGAGAGAAAGTGCATTGGTGTGATCACTTTTGGCCCGTTATGATAACATTGTTGCACTAATGCATTGCAAATAGTTGCACAGGACAGACAGAAGTGAGCACTGTAAAAAAGAAGACCCAAAGAAATTGACAACCATTAGAAAAATGGAAATCACTTGCAAACCACTTGAGCAATGAGGCAATGGCATTCTGTAAGCCTAAAAGATGCGCAGAGTAAACAGTGTTTGCTGTCGAATTGCTACATTTAAAAAGGAGTTCCTATATTATTTTTCATTAGGCCTACATGCCCATTGAAGGATTATTTGCAGTTGTCACTATGACAATGAACACAGGTTGAAAGCACTGAACGGTCTGAACCACTATCTGTGCGTTAGAGACCTCATGAATGGTCTTGTGTTACCTAATAGCAGCATGTACGATGCGTTGATCAGTTGATTAACAGGAGTACGACTGTATAACTTTCCTCCAGTGTGGATGCTCGCCAACGTTTTATAGTTATGTAGCCTATTGTTTATCATCATCGTTATAGTTATTGGCTTGGTTGAAGACCTGGGCCTTAACACTGACACAACCCAACTAACTTGAATTAAATAAATAGAAAATTAGACTTATACACTTACAGTATACATGTTTACTTGACTTTTATACTCTATAAATGTACTCTTTCAAATTATTTTCACTGGCAAGTTTGCCACCAGCGAGCTGTAGTAGGAAAGTAAAGCGGAAGTCAAATCCATCACTTCCGTTGTTTGGCTGTGCCCATAGCAACGTTCGACAATGAGGTGGATAGGTCAGTCAGGGTAGGTAGTCAAATAAAATAATATTTGTCACATGCTTGGTAAACATCAGGTTTAGACTAATAGTGAAATGCTTACTTATGGGCCTTTCCCAACAATGCAGAGAGAAAGAACATAGAGAAATAATCTAAAAAGTTAAAAGTTATAATAAATACACAATGAGTAAAGATGAACTTGGCTATATAGACAGGGTACAAGGTAATTGAGGTAGACATGTACATATAACTAGGATTAAAGTGACAGATAGTAAACAGTAGCAGCAGCGTATGTGATGAGTCAAAAAAATAAGTGCAAAAAGGGTCAATGCAGATCATGAAATAGTTAACCAATAGCTATACGGACTAACTATTTAACAGTCTTATGACTTGGGGGTAGAAGCTGTTCAGGGTCCTGTTGGTTCCAGATTAGTCACTAGTCTCCTCCATGTCCTGTCAGTCCTCTCCTCCATTCTCTTCCCCTCTCCTCCATTCTATTCCCCTCTCCTCCATTCTCTTCCCCTCTCCTCCATCCTCTCTCTTCCCCTCTCCTCCATTCTCTTCCCCTCTCCTTCATCCTCTCTCTTCCCCTCTCCTCCATTCTCTTCCCCTCTCCTCCATTCTCTTCCCCTCTCCTCCATCCTCTCTCTTCCCCTCTCCTCCATTCTCTTCCCCTCTCCTCCATTCTATTCCCCTCTCCTCCATTCTATTCCCCTCTCCTCCATTCTCTTCCCCTCTCCTCCATTCTATTCCCCTCTCCTCCATTCTCTTCCCCTCTCCTCCATTCTATTCCCCTCTCCTCCATTCTCTTCCCCTCTCCTCCATTCTCTTCCCCTCTCCTTCATTCTCTTCCCCTCTCCTCCATTCTATTCCCCTCTCCTCCATTCTCTTCCCCTCTCCTCCATTCTATTCCCCTCTCCTCCATTCTCTTCCCCTCTCCTCCATTCTATTCCCCTCTCCTCCATTCTCTTCCCCTCTCCTCCATTCTATTCCCCTCTCCTCCATTCTCTTCCCCTCTCCTCCATTCTCTTCCCCTCTCCTCCATTCTCTTCCCCTCTCCTCCATTCTATTCCCCTCTCCTCCATTCTCTTCCCCTCTCCTCCATTCTATTCCCCTCTCCTCCATTCTCTTCCCCTCTCCTCCATTCTATTCCCCTCTCCTCCATTCTATTCCCCTCTCCTCCATTCTATTCCCCTCTCCTCCATTCTATTCCCCTCTCCTCCATTCTATTCCCCTCTCCTCCATTCTATTCCCCTCTCCTCCATTCTCTTCCCCTCTCCTCCATTCTATTCCCCTCTCCTCCATTCTATTCCCCTCTCCTCCATTCTATTCCCCTCTCCTTCATTCTCTTCCCCTCTCCTCCATTCTCTTCACCTCTCTCTCTCTTCCCCTCTCCTCCATTCTCTTCCCCTCTCCTCCATTCTATTCCCCTCTCCTCCATTCTATTCCCCTCTCCTCCATTCTATTCCCCTCTCCTCCATTCTCTTCCCCTCTCCTCCATTCTCTTCCCCTCTCCTCCATTCTCTTCCCCTCTCCTCCATTCTCTTCCCCTCTCCTCCATTCTCTTCCCCTCTCCTCCATTCTATTCCCCTCTCCTCCATTCTCTTCCCCTCTCCTCCATTCTATTCCCCTCTCCTCCATTCTCTTCCCCTCTCCTCCATTCTCTTCCCCTCTCCTCCATTCTCTTCCCCTCTCCTCCATTCTCTTCCCCTCTCCTCCATTCTATTCCCCTCTCCTCCATTCTCTCTCTTCCCCTCTCCTCCATTCTCTCTCTCCCCTCTCCTCCATTCTCTTCCCCTCTCCTCCATTCTCTTCCCCTCTCCTCCATTCTATTCCCCTCTCCTCCATTCTCTTCCCCTCTCCTCCATTCTATTCCCCTCTCCTCCATTCTATTCCCCTCTCCTCCATTCTATTCCCCTCTCCTCCATTCTATTCCCCTCTCCTCCATTCTCTTCCCCTCTCCTCCATTCTCTTCCCCTCTCCTCCATTCTCTTCCCCTCTCCTCCATTCTCTTCCCCTCTCCTCCATTCTATTCCCCTCTCCTCCATTCTATTCCCCTCTCCTCCATTCTATTCCCCTCTCCTTCATTCTCTTCCCCTCTCCTTCATTCTATTCCCCTCTCCTCCATTCTCTTCCCCTCTCCTCCATTCTCTTCCCCTCTCCTCCATTCTCTTCCCCTCTCCTCCATTCTCTTCCCCTCTCCTCCATTATCTTCGCCTCTCTCTCTCTTCGCCTCTCCTCCCCTCCCATCTCTATGAGCTGTAGCAGCAGTAGGACAGACAGAGACAGAGAAACAGGTAAGATAAGACAAAGGTTGACAGAGAGCAGAACAGCAGAGCAGAGTAGCAGTATGTAGACTTCCTCTGCTGGGTAAATATGTCTGGAATTACAGCATGAATGTTAATCATGGCCCAGCGTATCTATCAACCTCTCACTAATACAGGCTTGTAGAACATACCAAAACAATGTGAGCACATAGGGAGCTTGGAAAATCATTGAGTAGAATGTTGCTAATATAAAGATAGGAGTTGTGTTTTCATGGAATTCAAATCCAACAAACACTGGGGTCAAAATGAAAAGTTGACTTTTGTGATATGGTTTGATCCAGAACCAAGAGAAACAACTTCAGATTGATAAAGCACCAGAGATAAGTACTGTATGTACTGTGAAATAACATGTTCCCATAGAAAAACAATATAAACAAGCCCAAAATAACCAGCTGTGTAATAACAGAGACATTATATGTGGCCCTTTCTGTGAATGGTTTATCTCAGGCTGGCATGTGTGCGCACATGTTTGTGTGTGTGTGTGGCGTGTGACTGGTATAGTGTGATGTGATCCTATCCAGCCAGCTCATTTGTTTGTGTGGGAGGACAGATGTGCCAGAGAGCTATCTATGGACTACCAATGGAAGGTCTGCTTCCAGCCCTCATCATTATGGAAATTACCTAAAACCTACCTCTCTGTGTGTGTGTGTGTGCGCGCGTTTGTGCCTGCATGTGTGTGCCTCAGTGTGTATGCGCGTGTTGCCTAATTGAAGCCGACCATAATGACGTGCCAGAGGACTTGATGAGATCTTCCTCCTTCCATGGTGCTGGTTCAATATCATGTGCTTCCTTATCTCCTTCACTAGTCTTCAATTCCTCAGTCAGTCAGACCTGCTTTCCCAGGGCCTAGTCCTCTCAAGTCAGTCAGTCAGACCTGCTTTCCCAGGGCCTAGTCCTCTCAAGTGGAAGTAACTACTTATAGCACTCCAAATACAGCGTCACATCATCAAGCCTAGACTTACTGAAAAAGGTCCAAGGTTCATGTATAATAACTTATACAGTTGATGAATTAGTATAGGAGAGTAGATAGACTGCTCTCTCTCTCTGAGTGGAATCTGATTGAAGCAGCTCAGAGAGAGAGAGAGAGAGAGAGAGAGAGAGATCAGCATGGAAAAGTTGTGCCCACAGGACAGCTTGTATAACATGCTCACAGTGAAGTGGACCTGTCCACAGTGGCTGACTGCTCCAAGGAAATACAGGGACCCGTTTAAATACTGAATAAAAACAGAGACTATCTCTGTAACTCCTCAGCTAAGCCAAGTACATCTTGTTAGTCATAGACGGTGTATTCAAATCAAATGTTATTTGTCACGTTTCATAAACAGGTGTAGACTATCAGTGAAATGCTTTCTCACGGCCCGTCCCAACAATGCAGAGAATTTTTTATGAAATTCTTTCGAAATAATATACAAATATTAACAAGGAATAGATACACAATGAGTAAAGATAACTTGGCATTTGTGTGTGTCACTACGTCTTTCTTTGAGGGCCAGTGGATTGACAGTGGAGCAGAGGTTTATGTATTATGCATTCTGTCCAGGCTAAAGTTTCCACTGTCCTGACCTGAGTTTCCAAAACACCTCAGGTTTCCTTTTGTGGGGTCAGGGGGTGCTGAGATAAAACAACACAACGTGAGATGTATTACCAAGGCCTCACTGTGACGTCTCTCCATTTGGTATATGTTACTACGGAACATTAGAAAGATTCCATTACCGTAACATGGGTGATTGGAATACTACTGGAATGAATTGGGTGAGATTGGTTAGCATAAAAAAAAGTGAGCAAAAGCTCTAAGAACAGGGTCCTTCTCAAATCTCCTTCTACGATCTTAAAGTGGCCCATCTAAGTGTCTGAGTCCTTTTGCAGTTCTCCAGTTCCTCTGTTCACTCAATTTCTCTCTCTCTCTCTCTCTGTCTGTCTGTCTCTCTCTCTTTTTGTTTTGTGGAAGGAGCAGCGCAAATACGAGCCCCAGAGAGCAGGGAGAATGCAGAGAGCTTTAATCAACACCAGGAGAGCTTTCAGACATTTTAATTAGTCACACACACACACACAGCTCTCCCCACAAGCTGCCCTCCTGAGATCATTTTTTAAAGTAGTCTATTGTTTGGTTTCCTGCTCAGGCAAGGAAGCCCTAGTGATTAGAACTCAGGTTCCAGCCACGGACAGGGAGACAGGGACAGAGAGACAGGGACAGAGACATGGTTAGGGACAGAGACATGGGCAGAGACAGGGACAGAGACATGGGCAGGGACAGAGACATGGGCAGAGACAGGGACAGAGACATGGGCAGGGACAGGGACAGAGACATGGGCAGAGACAGGGACAGAGACATGGGCAGGGACAGAGAGACAGAGACATGGGCAAGGACAGAGAGACAGGAACAGAGAGACAGAGACATGGGCAGAGAGGGACAGAGACATGGACAGGGACAGAGAGACAGGGACAGAGAGACAGGGACATGGGCAGGGACAGAAAGATGGACAGAGACACGGACAGAAACAGGCCCAAAACAACAAGCCAACCACGCTTCAAAAACTATCTGAAAGATATGAAAACACACACAGCAGTGCTTCTTCTGTATGTGAGCTATAATTAGTCAGAAGTGCTACCCCCCTCTTTACTCATCTTTGAACAGACCACATCCTCTTTTAACTCCTTCTTCTTCTCTCGCTCTTACTGGCCGTATTCAGTCTCAGCTCTCACAGACAGACATGGCCTAGCTCTGCTTTGCCCTGGGCCATCCCATAACACCACTAGAGATCAGGGGGCTGGTGTAACCATAGTAACCACGGCAGGCAAAAGGAAGCACAGTTTATAAAAACACAACAATGAGAGAGAAAGAGACACTTCCTGTTTGCAGAGTTTAGCTTTCTTCCGAGCCACTTCTGATGAGATGGTATTTATGAACCGTAAAGCTATAACCAAAGCCAAGCTCACAGTGGCCAAATTAACACAAATACACACGCCAGATCAAATATAGAACATATGCTAAATATACACTTTACTACTGTTCTGAGATGAACAGTAGTAAACAGAATGTACACCAGATGTCTCTACTAATAAACCATGAGTGTAGAGCTATAGCTCTACAACTATTCAGACAGGCTCAGTCAAATTCATGTGCTGCTAGCTCAGTAATGTCAAGACCAAGCTATTCAAGACCAAGTTATATTTTCTTCCTCATATTCAATTTGAGCTGAAAGACTAGGACCCAGCAGGAGTCTCCTCTCCTCTCTCCTCTCCTCCCCTCTCCCCCCTTCCCTCTCCCCCCCTCCCCTCCCCCCCTCTCCTCCCCTTCCCTCTCCCCCCCTTCCCTCTCCCCCCTCCCCTCCCCTCTCCTCCCCTTCCCTCTCCCCCCCCCCTCCTCTCCTCCCCCCTCCCCTCTCTCCTCTCTCTCCTCCCCCCTCTCCCCCTCTCCTCTCTCCTCTCTCCTCCCCCCTCCCCTCTCCTCCCCTTCCCTCTCCCCGCCTCCCCCTCTCCTCTCTCCTCCCCCCTCCCCTCCCCCCTTCCCCTCTCCTCCCCTTCCCTCTCCCCCCCTCCCCCCCTCCTCTCCTCCCCCCTCCCCTCTCCCCTCTCTCTCCTCCCCCCTCTCCTCTCTCCTCTCTCCTCCCCCCTCCCCTCTCCCCCTCTCCTCCCCTTCCCTCTCCCCCCCTCCCCCTCTCCTCTCTCCTCCCCCCTCCCCTCCTCTCCTCCCCCCTCTCCCCTTCTCTCCTCCCCCCTCCCCTCCTCTCCTCCCCCCTCTCCCCTCTCCCCTCCTCCCCCCTCTCCCCTCCTCTCCTCCCCCCTCTCCCCTCTCTCTCCTCCTCCCTCTCCCCCTCTCCAGCCCATAGCCCTGCCAGTAAATGGCTGCAGGGGAGCTGCTAGCCATTCAACTGAGTTGATTAATGTCTAACTCTCACTAACTCTCACTCCATAGGCCCTGAGGACATCAAACTAACCAACAGCAACAGAGAGAGGAGAGATGGAAAGATTAGTAAGGGATTGATAGTAAAAACCAGGTCATTGACTCCTAGAAAACTGAATGGGGCAAGTATTTTGTTGTTACCAATGCAGTCATTTTGATCTCAATATCAAATAATATCTGGGTAAGAATTACGTTTTTAACTAACATGGTCAAAAATAAACAAAAATAGCTTCTTAGCAAAGAGACATTTCTCAAGCAAGAATTTTGCTCAGACTGTCTGGGAGTGGTCTGAGTTGGAAGGGGAAAACAGAAAACTAGCTGTTATTGGCAGAGAGGTTTGGAACTCCTTCTTATTGGTCTATTAACTAATTTACCACCTGGTGATGTCATCAGGCAGGCCAAAACTCCATCCCACCAAAGCAGGCTGACATTTCAGGCTGTCTTTTCAATAGTGCTGAGCGATTAACCGAAATGTCTGTTATTTTTCAGTTTTTAAACAACTAACTGACTGACGTTGGTTCAATTATTTGAATTAAATGTTTTTGGTGTGCTAAATGCACAGCTTCTTCGGAGATAAATCAGATCCAGCCTGAAGTGTGCAATGTAGTAAGGAGTTGTAGCTTCCAACAGACCGATATTCTAAATAGTTTATAGCGCATAAAAAGTGGTAATTAACTACAATGACCATAATCCATTGCGCATCTACTTGTAAGGTCTGTGTTTCTTTTACACCTGCTACGGAAGAGACAAAGAATGCACGATCGGGCTCGTGTGGTGGAGGAGATCTTCGTGGGCTATACTCAGCCTTGTCTCAGGGTAGTAAGTTGGGGGTCTGTTGATATCCCTCGAGTGGTGTGGGGGCTGTGCTTTGGCAAAGTGGGTGGGGGTTATAACCTATCTGGTTGGCCCTGTCCGGGGGTATCATCGGACGGGGCCACAGTGTCCCTCGACCAACCCCTGTCTCAGTCTCCAGTATCTATGCTGCAATAGTCTATGTGTCGGGGGGCTAGGGTCAGTCTTTTATATCTGGTGTAATTCTCCTGTCTTATCTGGTGTCCTGTGTGAATTTAAGTATGCTCCCTCTAATTCTCTCTCTCTCCCCCCTCCCGGAGGACCTGAGCCCTAGGATCATGCCTCAGGACTACCTAGCCTGATGATTCCTGGCTGTCCCCAGTCCACCTGGTCATGCTGCTGCTCCAGTTTCAACTGTTCTGTCTGTGGCTAGGGAACCCTAACCTGTTCACCAGACGTGCTACCTTGTACCGGACCTGCTGTTTTTGACTTTCTCTCTCTACCGCACCTGCTGTCTCGACCTCTGAATGCTCGGCTATGAAAAGCCAACTGACATTTACTCCTGAGGTACTGACCTGTTGCACCCTCTACAACCACTGATTATAATTTGACCCTGCTGGTCATCTATGAACGTTTGAACATATTGAAGAACAATCTGGCCTCAAATGGCCATGTACTCTTATAATCTCCACCCGGTACAGACAGAAGAGGATTGGCCACCCCTCAGAGCCTGGTTCCTCTCTAAGTTTCTTCCTAAGTTCCTGTCTTTCTTGGGAGTTTTTCCTAGCCAACGTGCTTCTACATCTGCATTGCTTGCTGTTTGGGGGTTTTAGGCTGGGTTTCTGTAAAGCACTTTGTGACATCTGCTGATGTAAAAAGGGCTTTATAAATACAGTTGATTGATTGATATACAGTGCATTCGGAAAGTATTCAGACCCCTTCCCTTTTTCCACATTTTATTACGTTACAGCCTTATTCTAAAATAGATTTTTTTTTAAAGTACTTAATGTACACACACTACCCCATAATGACAAAGCGAAAACAGGTTTTTACAAATTTTTGCAAATGTTTTTAAGAAAATACCTTATTTACATATGTATTCAGAGCCTTTGCTATGAGACTAGAAATTGAGCTCAGGTGCATCCCGTTTACATTGATCATCTTTGAGATGTTTCTACAACTTGATTGGAGTACACCTGTAGTAAATTCAATTGATTGGACATGATTTGGAAAGACACACACCTGTCTATATAAGGTCCCACAGTTGACAGTGAACGTCAGAGCAAAAACCAAGCCATGAGGTCGAAGGAATTGCCCGTAGAGCTCCGAGACAGGATTGTGTCTCTCCAATCTGGGGAAGGGTACCAACAAATGTCTGCAGCATTGAAGGTCCAAGAACAGAGTGGCCTCCATCATTCTTAAATGGAAGAAGTTTGGAACCACCAAGACTCTTCAGAGCTGGTCGCCCAGCCAAACTGAGCAATTGGGAGAGAAGGGCTTTGGTCAGGGAGGTGACCAAGAACCCGATGGTCACTCTGACAGAGCTCCAGAGTTCCGCTGTGGAGATGGGAGAACCTTCCAGAAGGACAACAATCTGCAGAACTCCACCAATCAGGCCTTTATGGTGGAGTGGCCACACAGAAGCCACTCCTCAGTAAAAGGCACCTAAAGGACTCTGACCATGAAAAAACAAGATTCTCTGGTCTGATGAAACCAAGATATAACTATTTTGCCTGAATGCAAAGCGTCACGACTGGAGGAATCCTGGCACTATCACTACAGTGAAGTTGGGTGGTGGCAGCGTCATGCTGTGGGGATGTTTTTCAGCGGCAGGGACTGGGAGACTAGTCAGGATCGAGGGAGAGATGAACGGAGCAAAGTTCAGAGAGATCCTTGATGAAAATGTCCTTGAGTGGGCCAGTCAGAGCCCGGACTTGAACCCGATCGAACATCTCTGGAGAGACCTGAAAATAGCTGTGCAGCGACGCTCCCCATCCAACCTGACAGAGCTTGAGAGGATCTGCAGAGAAGAATGGGAGAAGCTTCCCAAATACAGTTGTGCCAAGCTTGTAGTGTCATACCCAAGAAGACTTGATGCTGTAATCACTGCCAAAGGCGCTTCAACAAAGTACTGAGTAGAGGGTTTGAATAATTATTTAAATGCGATATTTCAATTTGTATTTTTTATAAATGTGCAAAAATGTCTAAAAACCTGTTTTTGCTTTGTCATTATGTGCTATTGTGTGTGGATTGGGAAGGGGTCTGAATATGGGAAAAGGGAAGGGGTCTGAATAATTTCCGAATGCACTGTAGAGAGCAGCTGTTGTATCGCGAGGTATCTCTACCTGAAAATACAGGATGTAAGTAATTGATAGTTAGTATTCAGCAGTCATAAAAGTATGCCTTACTTACTTTGAAGAACTACTAAAATAGTGATTTTGTCAGACAGCATAGGCAGCAGGTCTATAGTGATGAGATGACTTGAAATTAAATAATACATTCATCAAATAAAACAAATGTAATGTATACAACAACTTCAATATTTTATTAAAGTAAAGTAATGTGAATAAATGACGGTTAATAAGTTAATAATCATTAATGGACAGTCACTACCATCACAGGACTTTTATTCATTGTTTTATTCTGTGTTGTTACAGCATTCAAACCAAATAATCAAAACCAAAATCGAAAAACCGTGATTCTTTTTTAATAATTCAACCCGAAACTGAACCGACATCAAAACGCACTAATCTCTCAGCACTACTTTTCAAACAGCTCTTACACTAAAAAGGCATTGTCATAATGTTCACATTACAGTAATATTCCAACCTCAGTGTTGAAAACATAGGCAAATCATGTTTTTGCCTGCACTGGGCCTTTAAACAATGATAGTGTTTTTCTCTTAACCGTTGCTAAATCAACCTTGTGCAACCCAGGATCTCCAATTATAGTGCCTGTCGACCGCAATCCCATATACCCTGATCTGTCAGTACTTCTACATCCCCTTCTCTCTCTGTCTTTCTCTCAGTTAGATCTCTCTCTCTCTCTTCTTCTCTCTCTCCCTCTGTTTTACTCAACCCCTCTTTTTCCCCTTCTTTTTGAGGGTCTGAAGGAATCCACAGCTGTCAGCGCCTTTCAGACCCTCTGCTTCAGAAGCAGCTGCCCTGCAAACAGTAATGAGTCATTAGGACGCCAAGAAATGGTCGCCTAAAGTCATCAGGACATTGTGTCATGGTCCACTGGAGGTTTTTTCTAGTTCCCGGTTGGTCCCGAGGACATTTTTAGGACTTTCTTGGGATGTTGTGCCTTGGTCCCCCTGGAGGTTTTGTCTAGTTCCCCATTTGTCCCAGGGACATCCCCAAGGACATTTTTAGGATGTTGTGCCATGGTCCTCTGGAGACTTTGTCTAGTTCCCGGTTTGTCCCAAGGACATTTTTAGGACATTCTTGGGACGTTGTGTCATGGTCCTCTGTTGGTTTTTGTCTAGTTCCCTGTTTGTCCCGGGGACGTCACCTGATGAGCTGAAATAAACAGTTCCCCCCCTCTACCTAGGGCATGAGGTCCACAAGGCCCTGATTGGTGAACCACCGGTATACTCACAGCACTTTGTCTTTTGGCAATGCTAGGGACATCCACACACAGACAGTGCTAGGGACATCCACACACAGACAGTGCTAGGGACATCCACACACAGACAGTGCTAGGGACATCCACACACAGACAGTACTAGGGACATCCACACACTGACAGTGCTAGGGACATCCACACACAGACAGTGCTAGGGACATCCACACACAGACAGTGCTAGGGACATCCACACACAGACAGTGCTAGGGACATCCACACACAGACAGTGCTAGGGACATCCACACACAGACAGTGCTAGGGACATCCACACACAGACAGTGCTAGGGACATCCACACACAGACAGTGCTAGGGACATCCACACACAGACAGTGCTAGGGACATCCACACACAGACAGTGCGAGGGACAAAGCCACACACAGACAGTGCTAGGGACATCCACACACAGACAGTACTAGGGACATCCACACACAGACAGTACTAGGGACATCCACACACAGACAGTGCTAGGGACATCCACACACAGACAGTGCTAGGGACATCCACACACAGACAGTACTAGGGACATCCACACACAGACAGTACTAGGGACATCCACACACAGACAGTGCTAGGGACATCCACACACAGACAGTACTAGGGACATCCACACACAGACAGTGCTAGGGACAATCCACACACCAGACAGTGCTAGGGGACATCACACACAGACAGTGCTAGGGACATCCACACACAGACAGTGCTGGGACATCCACACACAGACAGTGCTAGGGACATTCCACACACAGACAGTGCTAGGACACTCCACACACAGACAGTGACTAGGGCTAGGACATCACACACAGACAGTGCTAGGGACATCCACACACAGACAGTGCTAGGGACATCCACACACAGACAGTACTAGGGACATCCACACACAGACAGTGCTAGGGACATCCACACACAGACAGTGCTAGGGACATCCACACACAGACAGTGCTAGGGACATCCACACACAGACAGTGCTAGGGACATCCACACACAGACAGTGCTAGGGACATCCACACACAGACAGTACTAGGGACATCCACACACAGACAGTGCTAGGGACATCCACACACAGACAGTGCTAGGGACATCCACACACAGACAGTGCTAGGGACATCCACACACAGACAGTGCTAGGGACATCCACACACAGACAGTGCTAGGGACATCCACACACAGACAGTGCTAGGGACATCCACACACAGACAGTGCTAGGGACATCCACACACAGACAGTGCTAGGGACATCCACACACAGACAGTGCTAGGGACATCCACACACAGACAGTGCTAGGGACATCCACACACAGACAGTGCTAGGGACATCCACACACAGACAGTGCTAGGGACATCCACACACAGACAGTGCTAGGGACATCCACACACAGACAGTGCTAGGGACATCCACACACAGACAGTGCTAGGGACATCCACACACAGACAGTGCTAGGGACATCCACACACAGACAGTGCTAGGGACATCCACACACAGACAGTGCTAGGGACATCCACACACAGACAGTGCTAGGGACATCCACACACAGACAGTGCTAGGGACATCCACACACAGACAGTGCTAGGGACATCCACACACAGACAGTGCTAGGGACATCCACACACAGACAGTACTAGGGACATCCACACACAGACAGTACTAGGGACATCCACACACAGACAGTGCTAGGGACATCCACACACAGACAGTGCTAGGGACATCCACACACAGACAGTGCTAGGGACATCCACACACAGACAGTACTAGGGACATCCACACACAGACAGTGCTAGGGACATCCACACACAGACAGTGCTAGGGACATCCACACACAGACAGTGCTAGGGACTCCACACACAGACAGTGCTAGGACATCCACACACAGACAGTACTAGGGACATCCACACACAGACAGTGCTAGGGACATCCACACACAGACAGTGCTAGGGACATCCACACACAGACAGTGCTAGGGACATCCACACACAGACAGTGCTAGGGACATCCACACACAGACAGTGCTAGGGACATCCACACACAGACAGTGCTAGGGACATCCACACACAGACAGTGCTAGGGACATCCACACACAGACATGCCTGGAGCACACGTTCTGGTAATCCGTCTGGCCCCGCAGCCTTGTGAATGTTGACCTGTTTAAAGATCTTACTCACGTCTGCTACGGAGAGCGTGATCACACAGTCGTCCGGAACAGCTGATGCTCTCATGCATGCCTCCGTGTTGCTTGCCTCGAAGCGAGCATAGAAGTGATTTAGCTCGTCTGGTAGGCTCGTGTCACTGGGCAACTCGCAGCTGTGCTTCCCTTTGGAGTCTGTAATAGTTTGCAAGCCCTGACACATAAGACGAGCGTCGGAGCCGGTGTAGTACGATTCAATCTTAGCCCTGTATTGACGCTTGGCCTGTTTGATGGTTCGTCGGAGGGCATAGTGGGATTTCTTATAAGCTTCCGGGTTAGAGTCCCGCACTTCTACCCTTTAGCTCAGTGCGAATGTTACCTGTAATCCATGGCTTCTGGTTTGGGTATGTACGTACAGTCACTGTGGGGACGACATCCTCAATGCACTTATTGATAAAGCCAGTGACTGATGTTGTGTACTCCTCAATGCCATCGGAAGAATCCCAGAACATGTTCCAGTCTGTGATAGCAAAACAGTCCTGTAGTTTAGCATCTGCTTCACCTGACCACTTTTTTATAGACCGAGTCACTGGTGCTTCATGCTTTAATTTATGCTTGTAAGCAGGAATCAGGAGGATAGAATTGTGGGACCTAAAGGGAACGTCGCTGAATGTCCTCAGGACGTCCCCTGTTTGCTGTGTGGTGAGGCTATTCGGTTAGTCACTCCCTTAAAGCCAGTGTGTGTGTGTGTGTGTGTGTGTGTGTGTGTGTGTGTGTGTGTGTGTGTGTGTGTGTGTGTTTCCACCCCTCCATCCACCTCAAACATCAAACACATTCCCCACAGCCCCAGTGAGATAAGACACTCAACACAGCAACTCTCTCAAAGAGACTCGGCATGGCCCCCTCATCACACCAGCCCAACATACGTCAACACACCCACATCAACAACCCTCACAACAACACACACCTGTCTCAGCCATGCCACCACCGTATCACCACACCATCTCTTAGCAAGAAACTAAAACAAACATTGTTACGGACAGCCAGTCGAGTCGCGTCAAGTGTTGATGTGCTTTAGGCTACATGGTGTGATAGGAAAGGTTGCACTTGTCTTTCATGCATCAATTATTGCGGTTTCATTCTATGTCATGTTATTTAAGAAGAGGATGCACCCAGTAAAGGACTACATAGCGCTCTCTCAACAAGCCTGTTGCACTGAACCATGGAGGAGCAACCTGTACTATATAACCATGACTACAAAGTGAAACACAATTTCCTGTATTACCCTGAGAGCAGAACAGACAGGTAAACGAAAGTTCCGCCTTTTGACCCAGAGGTCAGCAGTATGGGGACGTTGTGTAGTGAACCCTGGTCTGGCTCCTGGGTGGGGAGAGCGGGACGAGAGGAGAGAAGAAAGGCCCCTGGATTGCTAACCCTAAGGTACTATGAAAACAGAACATTCATGGCCAGGCCAGCTTGGCAGAGACAGAAAGGAAAGAGGAGAGTTGCTGCTACATTTACTGCTCTCTGAGAGAAGAGGAGAGGCTACAGTATAATTCAGTGGTTAAGGTAAACGGCATATGAGTGCACACAAAAATGCAGATAATGACATCTTTCTGACATCCGTACATCTCTCTTGTCTCTCGCCAAGTTGAAGTCCCTGTGTCCCTCTGCAGTTATCATGTTTTCTTTCTATCCCTCTCCCTATCGCAAACTCTGAGACTTTTAAACTTTAACAACTGTTCTGGGAATACCATGAATATGCAGAGTCACACTTTTCTGACTGAATGAACAACAACAGAAGAGGACATTAAAATTCTTGGTAACACACACACGCATGTACACACACACACACACGCACGCACACACACTGAATACATAACTGCAAAACCCACAGTCGTTATCGGAGACCAGAAACGTGTCCATCTCCAAATCCAGTAAGCAAACCTCAGAGCTATAAGTAGATGTATTTTCTTGATTCCTGGCATTTAGAGTTAACACAGGTAGACCATGAGACCATTAGTAGAGCATCAGGCCATTGACACACTAGATCTGGGAGTTTGCTTAAGGTGACTTGGTAACTTTTTAACATGTCCAACTGGCCTGAGAGGTAAATGCTATATGTATATGCTGCCGTTACTAAACCAATTCCTGGACAGCATGACTAGGGACATAATTTACAGGCCCGCCTCAGGGATCCAGACTCACATTTCACATTCAACAATGTTTGGTTCCACAGATAACAAGGTCTGTCACCACAAGGAATATGAAACTCTACCTGTATCAAATGATTTCATGGATCTAAAGGACAGTAAACGACCAATCTATCCAACTTCAGTTGAGTTGTATATATGACTAATACAGGACTAAAAGTCTCTGCCTCCCTGACTAAAAGTTCAATTGAACCCTCGGCTTTTTCTCTCAAGACAGCAACGGGAGGGAAGGAGGGAGTCAGCTGACCTGGGTTTCAGCCAGAAACAGGAAACGTGATCTTTACTGCAGCTCCTTGCAAAACAATCTTGCTATTGTTATCTCTGTTTTCCTCCTTCCCTGGTATGTTAAGGGAAATGGAAGACTAGATTTTTTGAGGGTTTGTGAGTTCTCATCCTCTTCACTCTCCGTATCACAACCCTTCACTATGTGGTTTCACAAGTAACAAATACCTCGTCCAGACAAACACCAAACCACAGACACGTACTCGGTTCCAGACTCTGAATAGGCTGGCATGATCCAAATCCAAACGGCTAGAAAATATCTTCAACTGATATTGAGCTTCTTGCTATGGAATGATAAACTACCGCCTGGGCACATAACACATCACAGACACAGTATATTTCCTCTGGCATGTGGCAGCAGAATCACAACAGGAGGATCTGAGAAACAACCACAGCACAGCGCTGTGACGGACCACAGCCTAGTTTTAATCACCTCATTGGTTTATCTTCAATTAAGGGGGCTTGTTGTGCGTCTCATCAGAGCAACAGCAGCAGCTAGCGGAGAATGAGACGCACAGCCCTCTGGTGAATAACGACAGATTAGAGGGACACAGAGGAGAAGGGTCGTGTCAGTTGGCCTGGACGGACACACGTGAAACTGGACACTGCAGCCTCGGCCATGACCTCACTCTGTTTTTCTAAGGAAATCGGACTCGTTTGGAAGGATGGAACATAAGCCTGGCACAGCAAGAGCTAGCAGTCAGAGCTAATACATACACTCAGACTGTAGCCATCAGCGCAAACTATTCCACACACGTAATAAGCATGTCAGCCTTTACAATGAACACTGATTGATAGTTCAAACAGGATTCATCCCCATCCGATTCAAAACAACAACAAACACAGTACATGTTTTACTTATTCATATGTACTGTGTTTGTCATTCCGGGAGTACTTTGTAGTGTGAGAACATAAGAACATAGGTTCCCCTACCCTACTGTAGTGTTGTGGTGTGATGCTCTGAAAGTTAATATATCTAGAGAATCATGTGTTTAAAGTGAAAATACTTTACTTCCTCTGGCAGATCATGAAATATGACATGCTCGTCATCATTAGCAGCGCTCAACCCAGAACGATGTTTTCTCCAAGATATTTCCATATTTGTCAGTGCATAGATTGTTACAGACATACAGAATAGGCTAGATCTGAACGTTTCAACTGCATAACTGTTCTGACCTGTTCAAAGAACCTTGAATAGTGGGTGGGTTGGTGATATGCAAACAGATGTAGCCCATCTAAAAATTGTCTCATTCTGAAATATATATATATATATATATATATATATATATATATATATATATATATATATATATATATATATATATATATGTAGGCCAGGCCTATTCTGAAGACCGTGAGGTGATATGCAGCAATGAGTTGTTACGTTGTTATTTCACGGCTCAAGTGACACATTTAGGGGCCCTACCTGCCACTGTGGAGAAAACGCTGTCCCGTTGGTCTTTGTCTAGGGTAGGTCCCGACGCCGTGATTGCATCTGCAGACCGGGAGAGAAAGTTTATTATTCACAATCATCAGAGCAATGAATTATCAATGTTATCTTCGTGATAGATAACTTCAAACACATGTATGAAGAGTGTGTGAAGAGAGTGTAAAACAAAAGGACCTTCCACAGCTTTCAGAAAAAGTAAGAACACACTTTGTTTCCGACAAAAGTATCGCTTCACGATCACGAACTTTATTGTAACAATTCAACAACGGAATTCATTTTGTCACTCGGAGAAACCCTGTTGCCCCGGCCTGAACGTCTGCTCGGAGGGGATGCCATGGGAACGAGAAGGGAGACAAATAATACGCCTACATTTACAACACGGCCCCGTGAGGAGAGGTGGATTGTAGCCCCAATTAAATTGACTCGTTTCAAAACGTTGCCAACCTATTTCTAGAATAACAGACCTGACTGCTGTGCACAGAAACATAACCAATATGATACATTCCCAGGTATATAGGGTACTCAACTGCTGCAATATAACACCCAACAATTATCTGACAGCTCGCAAAGTTATGGACATGAAAGAAAAGGTGTTACCTTGTTAGAATAAGTCACAAAATAACTCCACATTCTAAACAGGCTACTCCTCCAACAACAACAAAAAAGATAATGATATGATTCGTCCTGTGAAGCCTAGGCTGTTTGTGAAAGGACTTACAGGGAACGGGACCAGGGTCAAAGGATGAGAATCGTCAGTAGTACAAGAGAGTGAGAAAGAAAGAGTTTGTCGCAAGCAACTTGGTAAGTCCAGCCCCTGAAGAAGACGAAAATAGAAATCTAGGCGGGTAGCACCAAAAATAGCGTTGACATCACACTACTTCTCTCTGCCATTGTTTCAGCATAGGAGCTTCCTATTGGTACACTCTGTAGCCAATCCGAACACTAGACTTTTTACCGTCTGAAACTTTGTTCACAGTTTTTGTCAGATGGCTTCTACAGCTCCACCTGCTGACATGGCAACCACTGTTTACTGCAAGAGAATAACTATGTTACAAGAGTCCTCTACTCGTACTTTTTGGACAAGGCTATTATAAACATGTAATAACTTGTGTAATAATAAATATTCTCAGTTCCAATATGTTTCTCGATGTAGTATTTTCATGTAAACATCAATCAAGTAAACCTAACAGTATGATATAGTTTACAAGTGCTCTAGTAGTTATTGTCTCAAAATGTAAAAAAAATGTATGGTTAGAGCAGAGAAATATGGAACTCTGAGAAAAGATGAAAGTTCAAATGTAATTTCTCAGCTTTATCTGGGCATCTTCAATTTCACAGACAAATTCTATGAAATGTCTTTATGAATGCGTACAGTAGCTCTTAGGAAATGGTGTGATCTAAATAGGGCTTCCTGTCTGTCTGTTGGACAAGGTAACCCATGCACATAACTTTATCTGTCACTTCCCACTAACTCTTCCTGTGACCCTGATGCTTTGTTTAACAGTAACAGTTTAACAGTGATGTTTGGATTAAAACATCCGAATGACACAGTTGTCTACAGATGTAGGAATTTGATCACCCTGTTGCAGGAGAACTTTCTTGCAATGCAGGACATTTTTTACTTGTAGTGTATTTGAGGTTTAAAAAGGCTTCTGAAGTTTGTCATTTCCACGTTGAAATTTCAGACTTGATTTTCCCTTACGAAAACTGTAATGAACCCCTACAAAAATGTATATTAATTATAATCCACATAATAATGCACATTTCCTGCTGTAGCAAACTAACTCAAAAACAGATCCTACATGTGTACATCTTTTGCAGAAGAGCAAATAACACAATATGAGGGTTTGAGGTGGGAGTTGAGCATCACCTGCGTGTGCTGTGTGTGTTTTGAGGACAGGAAATGACAGAAAGTGATCTATGATAAAGACTTTAGTACATCGTTCAAAGGCTGTTTTCCCCGGCTTGAGCACTGCTTTTATTTCCACTCAACCTCTGTGATGCAGTTTTCAAGCTCAACAGTAAAACAAACTGTTTATGCACACCAAGAACGAAACCTAATGCAGGCTGTGCTGTGGGTTATACTCGCCTTCACATGCGTATGCACAGGGGGAGCCCAGCACCCTTACCAGAAATCCTCCCAAAGTGTGGGTGTTTATGAGTGTGTGCATGTGTGTGTGGTTTGTCTTGTCAATTACACAATTCCCCAGTCTGAATCATGTCCGGTATGAGCTGAAAATAACAAGACCACAGTGTGTGTGACAGTGAAACGGCACAGCAGGCTAGCAGCCCACAGGGAGGCACACACACATGATCACAAACACAGGCAGAAGTTTAGGCGCACTGGCAAGGCGCTGGCCTATGTGAGCCACACTGCACTGTAACACCCAAATGGAAAAGACAGGCAGCAGTGACCAATCTGTTGCTCTGGTTTAGACTGATGTTAAACTGTTTTATTTTACCCATATTATGCTGTGTCAGAGGCTTGATGCATACAAACACTCTTTTAGAGTGACTGTAAGACACTAAGAATTTCTAAGAATATAATTCAATCAAATGTATCCAAAATGTTTAAACAGAGGCTGGACATACAGAGGGCCCAGTTAAAACATGCTGCAATGTATTTTTAAAGAATATTTACTGCGTTCAGATGTCAGTTAATGTGAGGGGAAGAGGCCTCTATGTTCGTTCTATATGTACAGGATGTGGTCAGCTGTGTATTACATGTATGTACAGTTGAAGTCAGAAGTTTACATACACTTACGTTAGAGTCATTAAAACTTGTTTTTCAACCACATTTCTTGTTAACAAACTATATTTTGGCAAGTCGGTTAGGACATCTACTTTGTGCATGACACAAGTAATTTTTCCAACAATTGTTTACAGACAGATTATTTAACTTATAATTCACTGTATCACAATTCCAGTGGGTCAGAAGTTTACATACACTAAGTTGACTGTGCCTTTAAAAATCTTGGAAAATTCCAGAAAATTATGTCATGGCTTTAGAAGCTTCTGATAGGCTAATTGACATAATTTGAGTCAATTGGAGGTGTACCTGTGGATGTATTTCAAGGCCTACCTTCAAACTCAGTGCCTCTTTGCTTGACATCATGGGAAAATCAAAAGAAATCAGCCAAGACCTCAGAAAAAAATGGTAGACCTCTACAAGTCTGGTTCATCCTTGGGAACAATTTCCAAACGCCTGAAGGTACCACGTTCATCTGTACAAACAATTGTACGCAAGTATAAACACCAAGGGAACACGCAGCCGTCATACCGCTGTCACGTCCTGACCAGTATAAGGGGTTATTGGTTATTGTAGTTTGGTCAGGATGTGGCAGGGGGTATTTGTTTTATGTGGTTCGGGGTTTAATGGGATATGTATTTATGTAAGAGGGGTGTTTGATTTATGTGTTCCGGGGTTTTGGGTAATGTTCTTGTTTTGTATTTCTATGGTTTTCGATGTTGTGTATTTCTTTGTTTTGCCTGGCATGGCTCTCAATCAGGAACAGCTGTACATCGTTGTTGCTGATTGAGAGTCATACTTAGGTAGCCCTGTTTCACCTGTCCCTTTGTGGGAAGTTGTTGTAGTACTGCTGTGTGTTAGCCTGCAACACTGTTCGGTCGATCGTTTTCTTGTTTTGTTTGTTTACGTGTTCTAATAAAGTCACTATGAGCACTCAACCCGCTGCGCCTTGGTCCACTACGTACGACGACCGTTACAACCACTCAGGAAGAAGACTCGTTCTGTCTCCTAGAGATGAACGTACTTTGGTACGAAAAGTGCAAATCAATCCCAGAACAACAGCAAAGGACCTTGTGAAGATGCTGGAGGAAACAGGTACAAAGTATTTATATTCACAGTAAAACGAGTCCTATATGGACATAACCTGAAAGGCCGCTCAGCAAGGAAGAAGCCACTGCTCCAAAACCGCCATAAAAAAGCCAGACTACGGATTGCAACTGCACATGGGGACAAAGATCGTACTTTTTGGAGAGATGTCCTCTGGTCTGATGAAACAAAAATATAACTGTTTGGCCATAATGACCATCATTATGTTTGGAGGAAAAAGGGGGAAGCTTGCAAGCCGACGAACACCATCCCAACCATGAAGCACGGGGGTGGCAGCATCATGTTGTGGGGGTGCTTTGCTGCTGTGGGGGTGCTTTGAGTGTATGTAAACTTCTGACCCATTGGGAATGTGATGAAAGAAATAAAAGCTGAAATAAATAATTCTCTCTACTATTATTCTGACATTTCACATTCTTAAAATAAAGTGGTGATCCTAACTGACCTAAGACGGAATTTTTACCAGGATGAAATGTCAGGAACTGTGAAAAACTGAGTTTAAATGTATTTGGCTGAGGTGTATGTAAACTTCGAACTTCAACTGTAGTTGCCTCCCACCTGCACAATTACATTGACAAGGACTCTCAGTTTCACACACATATTATAATCAGGATCAATACACAAAATAAGACAACACTTCCAAAAAGTGCAAGATGAGTACTGTCAAAACCTAAACCATGTTCAACGGCAAGATCCTGGGATGCCTCTTAATTACATGAGAATAGTCAGAATGGATGGAGGGAGGAGGGCATCAGACAGACGGGGACAGGGATGGAAGGAGGAGGGCATCAGACAGACGGGGACAGCGATGGAGGGAGGAGGGCATCAGACAGACGGGGACAGCGATGGAGGGAGGAGGGCATCAGACAGACGGGGACAGCGATGGAGGGAGGAGGGCATCAGACAGACGGGGACAACGATGGCGGGAGGAGGGCATCAGACAGACGGCGACAGGGATGGAGGGAGGAGGGCATCAGACAGACGGGGACAGCGATGGAGGGAGGAGGGCATCAGACAGACGGCGACAGGGATGGAGGGAGGAGGGCATCAGACAGACGGCGACAGGGATGGAGGGAGGAGGAGGGCAAGACGAAGACAGTCATTGTTTGGGTTATAAACGGGGCTCAGCTGGCCTGCTGGGACACCATGCTCCACGCTGGGACACCATGCTCCACGTTGGGGCACCATGCGGCACACTGGGGCACCATGCGGCACACCATGCGGCACACTGGGACACCATGCGGTACAGTGGGACACCTTGCGGTACAGTGGGACACCTTGCGGCACGCTGGGACACCATGCGGCACGCTGGGACACCATGCGGCACGCTGCGGCACGCTGGGACACCATGCGGCACGCTGGGACACCATGCGGCACGCTGGGGCATCATGCGGCACGCTGGGGCACCATGCGGCACACTGGGGCACCATGCGGCACACCATGCGGCACAGTGGGACACCTTGCGGCACGCTGGGACACCATGTGGCACGCTGCGACACCATGCGGCACGCTGGGACACCATGCGGCACTCTGGGACACCATGCGGCACACCATGCGGCACAGTGGGACACCTTGCGGCACACTGGGACACCATGCGGCACACTATGCGGCACACTGGGACAACATGCGGCACACTGGGACACCATGCGGCACTGTGGGACACCATGCGGCACAGTGGGACACCATGCGGCACGCTGGGACACCATGCGGCACGCTGGGACACCTTGCGGCACGCTGGGACACCATGCGGCACGCTGGGACAGCATGCGGCACGCTGCGACACCATGCGGCACGCCATGCGGCACAGTGGAACACCTTGCGGCACGCTGGGACACCATGCGGCACACCATGCGGCACACTGGGACACCATGCGGCACACTGGGACACCATGCGGCACAGTGGGACACCTTGCGGCACGCTGGGACACCATGCGGCACGCTGGGGCACCATGCGGCACGCTGGGGCACCATGCGGCACGCTGGGGCACCATGCGGCACGCTGGGGCACCATGCGGCACGCTGGGACACCATGCGGCACAGTGGGACACCATGCGGCACGCTGGGACACCATGCGGCACGCTGCCACACCATGCGGCACGCTGCCACACCATGCGGCACGCTGCGACACCATGCGGCACACAGGCTAGAGTAAACACTGTGCCCAGCCTTTAGCCTAAACCCTCAGTACTGGCTATTATCTCTGAACAGGCAGTCAGACGAGCACGCTTGCATGCACACACACACACACGTAAACATACGCGCAAACACACACACAGTAAATAGTGTCCCTCAATGAAATAAGCTGTAGAAGGTCAAATGTAGATTCAACTAGCTAACTTTATGAGCTCGATTAGATTTTCTTTGTTAGTCCTACTTCTCAGAATGGTAGCAACAGAGCAGTCAACTGTCTTTTTGCTGAAATGCACTTTCTGATAATTACATGCCTGATGTGTTCATTTAAGTCAAAGTCAATCGTGTGGGTCGAAAGAGCTTTGGAATAAAAACCATGCAATAACTGAACAAAAGCAACTGAAAAGAACACAATGGCACTGGAATCTGACATACAGTACAGAGAGCATGTTCTAAAGTCAAAGAGAGAACAGTAGAGTACAGAGAACATGTTCTAAAGTCAAAGAGAGAACAGTACAGTACAGAGAGCATGTTCTAAAGTCAAAGAGAGAACAGTACAGTACAGAGAACATGTTCTAAAGTCAAAGAGAGAACAGTACAGTACAGAGAGCATGTTCTAAAGTCAAAGAGAGAACAGTACAGTACAGAGAACATGTTCTAAAGTCAAAGAGAGAACAGTACAGTACAGAGAGCATGTCTAAAGTCAAAGAGAGAACAGTACAGTACAGAGAACATGTTCTAAAGTCAAAGAGAGAACAGTACAGTACAGAGAACATGTTCTAAAGTCAAAGAGAGAACAGTACAGTACAGAGAACATGTTCTAAAGTCAAAGAGAGAACAGTACAGTACAGAGAACATGTTCTAAAGTCAAAGAGAGAACAGTACAGTACAGAGCAGAGGACAGATGGCCATGTCAAGTTTAATAACCAAAATCCCCTCCATCTACAAGTGTACGTAGTACACAGTATTGGGGAGTAGTGAACTACATGTAGTTCAACTGGTCATTTATGTCACGTCCTGACCAGTATAAGGGTTATTTGTTATTGTAGTTTGGTCAGGACGTGGCAGAGGGTATTTTGTTTATGTGGTTCGGGGGGGTGTTTTATGTAGTAGGGTGTTTGATTTATTATTTCCGGGTTTATGTTCTAGGTTTGTATTTCTATGTGGTCTCTAGTCTTTTGTATTTCTTTGTCTAGTTTATTGGGGTTGGACTCTCATTTGGAGGCAGGTGTTTTCTAGTTGCCTCTGATTGAGAGTCCTATATATGGGTATGTGTTTGGTTAAGTGTTTGTGGGAGATTGTTTCTTGTTTTGCCTGTGTGAGCCTGACAAGACTGTTTTGTTGGTCGTGCGTTCTTCGTTTTGGTGTTCTCTTGATTTAAAATAAATAACAAGATGAGCATCCACATTCCTGCTACGTTTTGGTCCTCTATTCCCGACGACAGCCGTTACAATTTAACTACATTTTGCAGTAGCTTGGTGGTAGTTGAACTAAAATCAAATCTAGGTAGAGTTTTCAGTAGTTAATTACTTTCTTGCCATGTAGTGGTGTAGCTAACTACTGGAACTACACACGACTTTTTTTGGCAAAAACAAAATAAAATATGGGTGAAGTAGGCAAGAATGTTGTTTAATTTTCGGCATCAGACCTGCCTAATTCTCACTTGAAACATTGTTTTTGTGTTTAATAGGATAAATTACACATTTTGTTAACATATGACCAGAAAGTGATCTGTCTGGCAATTTGTAATCTATGACATTTCAAATGTACATACGATCATTGGATGTAGTGAACTACTTTTTCAAAGTAACTTTAATTTAGTAAACTATATTTTTGGGTAGCTTTAGTATAGCTTTACTTCTTCCAGTGTGAAGGATTTGATAGCTTGGTAAACTAGATTTTCAGTGTAGCTTCCCCAGCACTGGTCATACAGCTTCAAGCACATATACTGTAGTATACCGTCATAAACGTACACTAGTGTTCCATCAGGCACACACAACACAAACAAAGTGTGTCTTTGTCATTGTCCCTGTTATTGAAACCCCTTGGCCCCAGAATGCCTGCCAGCCAGCCAATCCAGTCATATGAAACAACTGTCTCTCTCTGCCTGCCCTGACCTCAATGCATCTACTCTACGCACTTGTCTACAACACACACTCACACACACACACTCACAAATAGGGAGTGTGTGTGTGTATTTTTCCCGATGTCTAGTATAATGTCTGATCAAGATGACAAGAGAAATGGCTAACCAGGAGACCAGAAGTTGCCAACAGCGGTGGTGGTTGTTGAGTATAAAATATCAGGCAGACCACAGCGCATGTACCACCCTGCCAGCCTACTCCATCACCACCCAACAAATTTTCAAGATACAATTTCTGAAATATCCACACTAATTCAGCATCTATGGTTTAAGAAATAGTACACATTTTATATTATTGCTGTATCAAAATATAGACATGGTTGCCAATGGGTTTCTTACTGAATAAAGCTTTTTAGAAATTCAATTTGCGCATTTTAATCTATATTTATAAACCGCATATTTGTGTGAAATATGTTTTCCTGCCATGAATCACTTACATTTTGTGATTAAAAGAGAACCAAGGCACCAACTCATCCTAAAACGGAAAGTTGGTAATTACGAGCGTTTGAATTCAATATAGATATAACTAGATTACAGTTATTGGGCCAGCTGTTGAAAACCTTTCCACTGAATCAAACCTCATGAGGCTGTTTAGATCAAGGCGCTCTTGGGCTTTATGTTAGCTACATGTGTGGACAGTATGCAGTTGTAAAAATCCAGAACTGTGCATTTACTTGTGTGTATATAAATGAGATAATTTTAAATCTGTGGAGACTCATATTTCACCAATTATGAAAGACAATATACAACGGTCTAACTGACCAGTAGCAGCAGTGTAGTGAATATAAGCAGAATGCCTCCTGGTAAATATCCTGGCACAGAAACACCAGGCTGTGGGAGAATGAACCAGTTACATATATGTGAACTGATAGGCTTATACTTTATTACTGCAGTGTGAGAGAAGAAAGAAGAGGGAGTGAAGGAGGGAGAATGGAGGAGTGAGCAATGTGTCTGATGTGAGGATGTCTGGTCGCAGCTTGCCAACAGGGTCCTTCCCTTTAAGAAGCCAAAAGGAATGTGAAAAATGCTGGATAAGGAGGTATGGAAGCAGCAGTCATAGTTATAAAACTCACAGTATGGCGAAGAGAGAGAGAGAGCTGCAGTCATGTAGATATAGCACTCACAGTATGGCAGAGAGAGAGCAGCAGTCATATAGTTATAACACTCACAGTATGGCAGAGAGAGAGCAGCAGTCATACAGATATAACACTCAAAGTATGGTAGAGAGAGCAGCAGTCATATAGTTATAACACTCACAATATGGCAGAGAGAGAGCAGCAGTCATATAGTTATAACACTCACAGTATGGCAGAGAGAGAGCAGCAGTCATACAGATATAACACTCAAAGTATGGTAGAGAGAGCAGCAGTCATATAGTTACAGTATAACACTCACAGTATGGCAGAGAGAGAGAGAGAGAGTGCAGTCATATAGTTATAACACTCACAGTATGGCGAAGAGAGAGAGAGCTGCAGTCATGTAGATATAACACTCACAGTATGGCAGAGAGAGAGCAGCAGTCATATAGTTATAACACTCACAGTATGGCAGAGAGAGAGCAGCAGTCATATAGTTATAACACTCACAGTATGGCAGAGAGAGAGCAGCAGTCATATAGTTATAACACTCACAGTAGGGCAAAGAGAGAGCAGCAGTCATACAGATATAACACTCAAAGTATGGTAGAGAGAGAGCAGCAGTCATATAGTTACAGTATAACACTCACAGTATGGCGAAGAGAGAGAGAGAGAGCTGCAGTCATGTAGATATAACACTCACATTATGGCAGAGAGAGAGCAGCAGCCATATAGTTACAGTATAACACTCACAGTATGGCAGAGAGAGAGAGCTGCAGTCATATAGTTACAGTATAACACTCACAGTATGGCAGAGAGAGAGCAGCAGTCATACAGTTATAACACTCACAGTATGGCAGAGAGAGAGCAGCAGTCATACAGTTACAACACTCACAGTATGGCAGAGAGAGAGAGAGAGAGAGAGCTACAGTCATATAGTTACAGTATAACACTAACAGTATGGCAGAGAGAGAGAGAGCTGCAGTCATATAGATATAACACTCACAGTATGGCAGAGAGAGAGCAGCAGTCATATAGTTACAGCATAACACTCACAGTATAGCAGAGAGAGAGAGAGAGCTGAAGTCATATAGTTACAGTATAACACTCACAGTATGGCAGAGAGAGAGAGCTGCAGTCATATAGATATAACACTCAAAGTATGGCAGAGAGAGAGAGCTGAAGTCATATAGTTACAGTATAACACTCACAGTATGGCAGAGAGAGAGCAGCAGTCATATAGATATAACACTCAAAGTATGGCAGAGAGAGAGAGAGAGAGCTGCAGTCATATAGTTATAACACTCACAGTATGGCAGAGAGAGAGCAGCAGTCATATAGATATAACACTCACAGTATGGCAGAGAGCGAGAGCTGCATTCATATAGTTATAACACTCACCTTATGGCAGAGAGAGAGCAGCAGTCATATAGTTACAGTATAACACTCACAGTATGGCAGAGAGAGAGAGACAGCAGTCATATAGTTATAACACTCACAGTATGGCAGAGAGAGCAGCAGTCATATAGTTATAACACTCCCAGTATGGCAGAGAGAGAGAGCTGCATTCATATAGTTATAACACTCACAGTATGGCAGAGAGCGAAAGCTGCATTCATATAGTTATAACACTCACCTTATGGCAGAGAGAGAGCAGCAGTCATATAGTTACAGTATAACACTCACAGTATGGCAGAGAGAGAGAGAGAGCAGTCATATAGTTATAACACTCACAGTATGGCAGAGAGAGCAGCAGTCATATAGTTATAACACTCCCAGTATGGCAGAGAGAGAGAGAGAGAGAGAGAGCAGCAGTCATATAGATATAACACTCACAGTATGGCAGAGAGAGGGCAGCAGTCATATAGATATAACACTCACAGTATGGCAGAGAGAGGGCAGCAGTCATATAGATATAACACTCACAGTATGGCAGAGAGAGGGCAGCAGTCATATAGATATAACACTCACAGTATGGCAGAGAGAGAGAGAGAGCTGCAGTCATATAGTTACAGTATAACACTCACAGTATGGCAGAGAGAGAGAGAGAGCAGTCATATAGTTATAACACTCACAGTATGGCAGAGAGAGGGCAGCAGTCATATAGTTATAACACTCACAGTATGGCAGAGAGAGGGCAGCAGTCATATAGTTATAACACTCACAGTATGGCAGAGAGAGAGAGCATAAAGAAAGACATATGGAGAATGGACTTGAGTACAGGACAGTTTGTTGGAGAGTGAATACTACAATGGGATCAGTAGATGTTTAGACGTTTAATAGTGGAGGCGTGTGTGTATTTGTACACACATGCAAGTGTATGTGTGTGTGTGTGTGTGTGTTTGAAAGAGGTTGACAGAAATGGGATTACAGTATGCAGTGCTGTATATAAGCAAGGAGCAGCAGTGAAGGATGGCGTGGACAGGGTTTACAGTACAGGATCATTTTGGTCATTTAGCAGACGCTCTTATCCAGAGCGATTAGGGTTGAGTGCCTTTCTCAAGGGCACACCGACATATTCTTCACCCAATCGGCACAGGGATTCGAACCAACAACATTTACTGGCCCAATGCTCTTAACCACTAGGCTACCTGCGACCCAGCATAATGTCTGTTGGCCCTCGCTTATCAGTCGTACACCCCCTGAACTGCACGTACAGAATCCAATTCACACACAGTCATACTAAAAAATTCGCACATATACACAGGGACACACATAGCACATTTTCCATGGGTTTTTAGTGTCCTTTCGTTCACTAACGTGGTGGGTGGTTGTGTGAGCGAGCGTCTGAAACATACAGCTGGCTGTGTCAGAGGCCTAACTGGAAAGTGTTGGTTAGAGCTCTCTATCCTGTACATCATCAGTGTCTCTGTTCAGTACACCGCCAGGTTCAAACAGTCACTTTCCAAAACAAAGGAAAACAGCTCACACTAGGTTCTCTCTAGAACAGTCATCAACCTCTACTGTGTTCATATATATATATATATTATATAGATTCCACTATCAAACACGCCTCCACTATATATATATATTTATTTATGTTTTATTTTTATGGAGATTGATAATCTATTCAATCCAACATTAGGTGGTAGGTGGGTGGTATGTCTGATGAGTTTCACATGAGCACATACCTCATATAAAATAATACTACAGGAAAGAACTATGGTATACCTTTTGTTTGCTATTTTTAATATTGATTAATACAGATACCAAATGTGGCAATTTTCAGTCATAGCTCAATGGAAACTAAATCTCCTTCTCAAATGATACTTGAAACTGATTTCATGCATTTTTTGTAGATGGTGCAAGAGAGAGCAAGACAGCCCAGGGGGAATCCCAGAGGGCACCTCAATATCGGTATCGGCGATCAGAATGAGATCTCACATCTCAACTCCCACTATTCTCACTAACAACAAGACAAACGAGGTGGGCGTAGGACATGGAGAGAAGCCCAAAATAGCCTGTCACATTCTCTATATCTCTTTCTGTCTTTCCATCTCTATCTTACGCACACACTGTATCAGTTACTTATCTGTCTATCTGGTTCTTGAATGTGAGAAATTCTATGTTCCAAGATGTATATAAAATGTTACACAAGTACTAAGTTAAGGCCTGGGCATAGTACTATTACAGAAACCACTGTAGTTGTTAATGATCTTGTCAATGCTTTAGACACTAAAATGAAATGTGCTGCTAGGTTTGTGGACCTGTCAAAAGCTTTTGATACTGTTGATCATGCTATTTTATTAAATAAGTTGTCCTTGATAGGTCTGAGCTCGGACATGTCACGACTTCCGCCGAAGTCGGTCCCTCTCCTTGTTCGGGCGGCGTTCGGCGGTCGACATCACCGGCTTTCTAGCCACCGCCGATCCACTTTTCATTTTCCATTTGTTCTGTCTTTGTCTTATCACACCTGGCTTCACTCACCAATCACTTGTTTATTATTTAACCCTCTGTTCCCCATGTTGTATTTGTGAGTGATTGTTATTTTGTTACGTGGATGATTGTCAGGCGTTGCACTTTTGTTTTAGACCGCGTTTTTGGCACTAGTATGTGTTATGTGCTGTCGTTTGGTAACCGGTATTAAAACCTGTTGGGGATAGGGGGCAGTATTTGCACGGCCGGATAAAAAACGTACCAGATTTAATCTGGTTACTACTCCTGCCCAGTAACTAGAATATGCATATAATTATTGGCTTTGGATAGAAAGCACCCTAAAGTTTGTAAAACTGTTTGAATGGTGTCTGTGAGTATAACAGAACTCATATGGCAGGCCAAAACCTGAGAAGATTCCTTACAGGAAGTGGCCTGTCTGACCATTTCTTGTCCTCCTTGATCATCTCTAACAAAAACAGGGGATCTCTGGCATGACGTGACACTTCCTACGGCTCCAATGGGCTCTCAGAAGGCGGGAAAAAGCTGAACGATGTAATTCCATCCCCAGGCTGAAACACATTAGCGCGTTTGGCAAGTGCTCTATCAGAGGTCCATCAGACTGAGGCTCGTGCATGAGGGGATAGCATGCTTTTACTTTCACTCTCTTTGTATTAAAAAAACGATTTCCCGGTCGGAATATTATCGCTTTTTTACGAGAAAAATGGCATAAAAATTGATTTTAAACAGCGGTTGACATGCTTCGAAGTACGGTAATGGAATATTTAGAATTTTTTTGTCACGAAACGTGTCGTGCTCGTCACCCTTATTTACCCTTTCGGATAGTGTCTTGAACGCACGAACAAAACGCCGCTATTTGGATATAACAATGGATTATTTGGGACCAAACCAACATTTGTTATTGAAGTAGATGTCCTGGGAGTGCATTCTGACGAAGAACAGCAAAGGTAATAACATTTTTCTTATAGTAAATCTGTCTTTGGTGAGTGCTAAACTTGCTGGGTGTCTAAATAGCTAGCCCTGTGATGCCGGGCTATCTACTTAGAATATTGCAAAATGTGCTTTCACCGAAAAGCTATTTTAAAATCGGACATATCGAGTGCATAGAGGAGTTCTGTATCTATAATTCTTAAAATAATTGTTATGTTTTTTGTGAACGTTTATCGTGAGTAATTTAGTAAATTCACCGGAAGTGTTCGGTGGGAATGCTAGTCACCTGCTAATGTAAAAAGCTGGTTTTTGATATAAATATGAACTTGATTGAACAGACATGCATGTATTGTATAACATAATGTCCTAAGATTGTCATCTGATGAAGATCATCAAAGGTTAGTGCTGCATTTAGCTATGGTTTGGGTTTATGTGACATTATATGCTAGCTTGAAAAATCGGTGTCTGATTATTTCTGGCTGGGTACTCTGCTGACATAATCTAATGTTTTGCTTTCGTTGTAAAGCCTTTTTGAAATCGGACAGTGTGGTTAGATTAATGAGAGTCTTGTCTTTAAAATGCTGTAAAATAGTCATATGTTTGAGAAATTGAAGTAATAGCATTTCTAAGGTATTTGAATAACGCGCCACGGGATTCAACTGGCTGTAGCCCATAGAGGTTAAAGTGCGCCTGTTTATATTACTCCGCTCTCCTGCACTTGACTTCACCTCCCATATACACACATTACATAATCACTCACCTCAAGAATGGAGTCAGCAGGAGCAGACGCCCTCCCTGTTACAGTGGAGGAGCGCGTTCAGCAGCACGCGTCCATGTTGCAATGTCTGGGCACAGCCATGGATCGCGTGCTGTAGACTATGGATCGTTGGGAGAGAGGAGAAGGTTTTTCAGCGCCTCCACCAGTCCCACTACAACAGGTCCCACTGTCTGCCCCTCTTTCACCTGGTCCCAGCGGGATTCAACTCGCGCTCCCGAGGGAGTATGATGGGACGGCTGCCGGATGCCAGGGGTTTCTACTACAGCTGGAGCTCGGCTCCTTCGGGGCGTGAGAGTGTGTCCGCCCTCGTCTCCTGCCTCTCAGGCAAAGCCCTGGAGTGGGCCAATGCCGTATGGAGTGAAGGAGACGCGGCGTTGGACCATTACGCAGAGTTCACCCGCCGCTTTCAGGCAGTGTTCGACCACCCACCTGAGGGTCGAGCGGCGAGTGAACGTCTGTTCCACCTGAGGCAGGGGACGAGGAGCGCACAGGATTTCGCCTTGGACTTCCGGACCCTGGCCGCCAGCGCAGGATGGAACAACAGGGCCCTGATCGATCACTACAGGTGCAGTCTGCGCGAGGACGTCCGTCGGGAGTTGGCCTGCCGAGACACCACCCTCACATTGGACCAGCTGGTGGACCTGTCCATCCGGCTGGACAACCTGCTGACTGCCCACAGACGTCCAGATCAGGACCTGTCAGTTCAATCCCCCAGCACCTCCGCTCCGATGCCCATGGAGCTGGGAGGTGCTGCGCTTAGGGCGACCGGAGGAGGGGCCATTCCCTGCACCATTTGTGGCCGCAGAGGGCACACTGCTGGTCGGTGCTGGGGGGGTTCCTCAGGGAGTCGAGGCAGCAGGCAGGGCACTATCGTGTCACCCCAGGTGAGTCGGCACCAGGCTCACCCAGAGCCCCCTGTTGCTCACATGTATGTGTTTATTTCATTTCCTGAGTTTTCGAGTCAATGCACGGGGCGCGCTTCTTCACAAAATTGGATCTCAGGAACGCTTACAACCTGGTGCGTATCCGGGAGGGGGACGAGTGGAAGACGGCATTTAGTACCACCTCAGGGCACTATGAGTACCTCGTCATGCCGTACGGGTTAATGAATGCTCCATCAGTCTTCCAGGCCTTTGTTGACGAGATTTTCTGGGACCTGCTCGGGCAGGGTGTAGTGGTATATATCGACGACATTCTGATATACTCCGCTACACGCGCCGAACATGTGTCCCTGGTGCGCAGGGTGCTTGGTCGACTGTTGGAGCATGACCTGTACGTCAAGGCTGAGAAATGTCTGTTCTTCCAACAGTCCGTCTCCTTCTTAGGGTACCGCATTTCCACGTCAGGGGTGGAGATGGAGAGTGACCACATTTCAGCCGTGCGTAATTGGCCGACTCCCACCACGGTAAAGGAAGTGCAGCGGTTTCTGGGGTTTGCCAACTACTACCGGAGGTGTTTTGGGCAGGTAGCAGCTCCCATTACCTCACTGCTGAAGGGGGGACCAGTGTGGCTGCAGTGGTCGGCTGAGGCGGACAGGGCTTTTGGTCACCTGAGGGCTCTGTTTACCTCGGCTCCCGTGCTGGCTCATCCGGATCCCTCTTTGGCGTTCATAGTGGAGGTGGATGCGTCCGAGGCTGGGATAGGAGCCGTGCTCTCTCAGCTCTCGGGTACGCCACCAAAGCTCCGCCCCTGTGCTTTCTTTTAGAAGATGCTCAGCCCGGCGGAGCGAAACTATGATGTGGGGGACCGGGAGCTGTTGGCTGTTGTCAAGGCTCTGAAGGTGTGGAGACATTGGCTTGAGGGGGCTAAACACACTTTTCTCATCTGGACTGACCACCCCAACCTGGAGTACATCCATGCGGCGAGGAGACTGAACCCTCGCCAGGGAAGGTGGGCTATGTTCTTTACCCGTTTTGTTACAGACCAGGTTCCCAGAACACTAAGGCAGACGCACTGTCCCAGATATATGACACAGAGGAGTGATCCATGGATCACACTCTCATACTTCCGGCCTCTTGCCTGGTGGCACCGGTGGTGTGGGAGCTGGACGCGGACATCGAGCGGGCGTTACGCACAGAGCCCACTCCCCCCAGTGTCCAGCTGGGTGCTTGTAAGTTCCGTCTGCTGTCCGCGACCGTCTGATCTATTGGGCCCATACGTCACCCTCCTCTGGTCATCCTGGCATCAGTCGGACGGTGCGTTGCCTTAGTGGGAAGTACTGGTGGCCCACCTTTGCCAAGGACGTGAGGGTTTATGTTTCCTCTTGCTCGGTGTGCGCCCAGTGCAAGGCTCCCAGGCACCTGCCTAGAGGGAAATTACAACCCCTACCCGTTCCACAACGGCTGTGGTCGCACCTGTCAGTGGACTTCCTGACGGATTTTCCTCCCTCACAGGGCAACACCAGGATCCTGGTCATTGTGGATCAGTTTTCTAAGTCCTGCCGTCCCCTCCCTTTGCCCGGTCTCCCTACAGCCCTACAGACTGCGGAGGCCCTGTTCACTCACGTCTTCCGGCACTACGGGATGCCTGAGGACATAGTCTCTGATCGGGGTCCCCAGCTCATGTCCAGGGTCTGGCGAGCGTTCATGGAACGTCTGGGGGTCTCGGTCAGCCTCACCTCAGGTTTTTACCCCGGGAGTAACGGGCAGGTGGAGAGAGTAAATCAGGATGTGGGTAGGTTTCTGCGGTCATATTGCCAGGACCGGCCGGGGGAGTGGGCGACGTTCATCCCCTGGGCAGAAATGGCCCAAAACTCATTCCGCCACTCCTCCACTAACCTCTCTCCTTTCCAGTGCGTACTGGGGTATCAGCCGGTTCTGGCACCGTGGCATCAGAGCCAGATTGAGGCTCCTGCGGTGGACGGATGGTTCAAGTGCTCGGAGGAGACCTGGGACGCAGCCTATGTGCACCTACAATGGGCCGTGAGGCGGCAAAAAGCAAGTGCCGACCGTCACCGCACCGGGGGACAGGGTCTGGCTCTCAACCTGAAACCTGACCCTCCGCCTGCCCTGCCGGAAGCTGGGTCCACGGTTTGTGGAGCCATTTAAAGCCCTGAGGAGACTGAGCGAGGTATGCTATAGATTACAGCTTCCCCCAGATTATCGCATTAATCCCTCGTTCCATGTGTCTTTCCTCAGGCCGGTGGTGGCTGGTCGAGGGGGCCCCGGTGTATGTTGTTCGAGCCATCCTGGACTTGAGGCCTTCAGTACCTCGTGGAGTGGGAGGGGTACGTTCCGAAGGAGAGATGCTGGGTGCTGGTGGAGGACGTCCTGGACCCTTCGTTGCTGCGGGATTTCCACCGTCTCCATCCAGATCGCCCTGCGCCTCGTCCTCCGGGTCGTCCCCGAGGTCGGTGTTGGCGCGCTGCTGGAGCCGCGCATCGGGGGGGGAGGGTACTGTCACGACTTCCGCCGAAGAAGTCGGTCCCTCTCCTTGTTCGGGCGACGTTCGGCAGTCGACGTCACTGGCTTTCTAGCCACCACCGATCCACTTTTCTTTTCTTATCACACCTGGCTTCACTCACCAATCACTTGTTTATTATTTAACCCTCTGTTCCCCATGTTGTATTTGTGAGTGATTGTTATTTTGTTACGTGGATTATTGTCAGGCGTTGCACTTTTGTTTTAGACCGTGTTTTTGGCACTTGTATGTGTTATGTGCTGTCGTTTGGTAACCGGTATTAAAGTGCGCCTGTTTATATTACTCCGCTCTCCTGGACTGTTCATGGTTTCATGATTATCTTAGTTACAGAACTCAGGCCATCATGATCGATGGGGGTAAGTCTGAATTTCTTGAGGTACATAAAGGTGTACCACAGGGGTCGATTTTGAGACCTATTCTCTTCACTACTTATATAAACACCATTGGTCAATCCTATTTATTTATTTTACTTAATCTATATACAGATGATACTATTATGTATGCTATTGCCCTGACTGTTGATCTGGATGTGTCAAAACCAGTCAGATTATATAGCTATTTTAGAATCCCTTGCTGATTTAAAACAATTACATGTTGTTTTCAAACTCTCGTAAGAATGTTTCAGATGAACTACATGTTCACTCATTAGGTGGTTCTCCAATCGAACATGTTCCCGAATATTAATGCTTAGGTATTTGGATTGATAAGGATTTGATGTTTAAACAACATATAGAGGAGCTGGTTAAGAAGCTAAGACTTAAAGTTGTCTTTTTCTACAGAAACAGATTGTGCCTTTCTCTAAGCAGTAGGATGCAGATTTGGATGCCACCTACCATAGTGCCCTTCATTTTGTTACAGGTGACAGTTTTGATCCTCATCACTGCATCCTGTATCAAAAGGTTGGCTGGACTTCCCTAAAGACCCATATATCTCTACATTACTCCCTTTTTGTTTACTAGGCCCTACTTCATAAATTCCGTCTTATCTAACTTTGCTGTTGAAGTATAGACTCCTGAGTTGCGTAACCCGTTCACAGGATTGGATAACTCGAGGTTCCTTGGGTCTCCACCAAGCTAGGTAGATCTGCTTTTAGTTTTAATGCACCGTATTCCTGGAACAAAATTCTAAATACATTTCATCTTGATGTTCTGGTGCCGTTTGTGCAATTTAGAGTATTGATTGGGGACTTATTTGTGGAGGAATGTAACTGTTTTTCTGGGGGATTTGTGATGCTTTCCATGACTGTGTTTTTGTATTTTAATGTGTATATGTTTGAGTATAACGTGTATTTTATGTTGTATATACAGCGCACATTTGTAAAAGAAACCTAGGTCTCCATATGTTTTCCCTGTTAAAATAAAGGTTGAATAAAACATTTTCTGGTTGTAACAATCAACATTGTTTAAATCATTTTATGACATGTAATCAGGCCTGAAGTTTGAAAGCAAAGCAGCAGCATCTGTAGTTACATTGTATCACCAGAGGAGGGTGGTCAGTAAGGTAGTAAACCACTTGTGTTTTCTCTGCATCTCTCCTCTGAACAGTTGGTGGCAACTTAATTGGGGAGGACGTGCTCGTGGTAATGGCTGGAGCAGAATGGTATCATATATATCAAACACATGGTTTCCATGTGTTCCATGGCATTCTATTCGCTCCTTTCCAGCCATTATTATGAGACATCCTCCCCTCGGCAGCCTCCACTGCCTCTGAACCATCTGTTGCCCCTTAGCATCATCTTCTCCATGACCCCTCTAACTCCGCCTCATTAATCTCAACCCTGGTCTCTCAGCCACTTCATCTGGAGCACCTCTTCACTTAAAGACTTCATCTGGACTCAACAGGGGTAAGAACATCTCTGGAATACCAAACACAACAAAACAATATCTTGGCTATGATTTCCATATTGGTTCAATAGGCACAGTCAGGCCTACCGTTGTCTATTGTCCAACATTAGATACACCAAACAAGTTTGCCATAGATACACAACCCTTGGAGGGCAACATGTGGAAGATCTGTCACTCCGTTTGTTTTGAGATGTGAGTGAAATGTTACACCAGACCAGTACCCACCCTGTCCCTGTCCCTCCCCCTGTCCCTGCCCCTGCCCCCACCTTCACTGTGGGCTCTGACTCCACTAGCCCTCCATGCCTGGGAATAAAGGGGAGAGAACCATGGCTCTTCCTGACAGGATATCCTGCCCTGAAGTCCTGCTCCTAGGCTCCATGTGACCTCTTAACCCTTCCTGACCTCCAGCCACAGCCACAGCATAACAGCCACTGTGCACCCTCCAACACCTCCCTCCCCACCGCCCCGGGCCACTCACAGTAAATGGAAGCCATTAGGTGATGAATGAGCGTCGTTGGTGTTGATTTAAGCTCAACGGCGCCCCTGGTGTCCCATATGGACGGAGTGGGTATACCACAACACTGGAGGTAATTAGCCAATCATCCCGTGGCCTCTCCCACACCCAAGGTCAGTAACTGAGTCCTTTCTCACCCATCTGTTCAGTCAGGCTCAATGGGCTAGGAAAAATACTGCTCTGCCTCCAGTCTGAATGTGGTGATACTCAGTGAGGCTTCAAATCACACAGCCACTCTGATCAAAATTATTTTGTGTGTACGTGGTGCTGTTTGTGCGTGTGTGTGGCTGTTTTTTCATGTGTATGTGTGTGTGTAGAGAGAGAGAGAGCTGTTCACACACTGAGAGTGGAAGGAGGTTCCCAGTGGACTCAGGACAGGGGCAGGGTTGTCCAGAGACTGGAGTGGAAATCAACACTTCCAGTCAGGACAGGAAGGGCTACTGCTGCTGCCCCTTATCACTGACTACACAGGCTGCCCTGCCAGCAGTGAGGAAGAGGGCTGGGGAGAGAGAACTGGATAGAGTGACAGACAGTGACAGTCAGATAGAAAAAGAGGGAGGGATACATTGACAGAAAGTGAGAGGGTCTTTGATAGAGGCAAATGAAAGAGTGGAATGTAAAGGGTGTAGCGAGATAGAAGATAGGCTACTGTAGATGAGGACTGAGGCAAGTGGAATGCATTATAGTATCTGCTATCTGTCTGTGACAAACAGCGAAGATTAGATTGAGAGCATCCTTGTAGTTGTAAGTTTGCCCTGTAAAGTGGACATTTTTGAAGTATATAAAAGTAAGGAAAGCATCAGTATGTTGTTATAACAGGCTAAATGATTGATGGAGTCTGCATGCATAACAATCACACGGTGGTTAAATATGGCAGACCAATTCTGATCTTTTTTTCACTAATTGGTATTTTGGCCGAAAATATCTGATGTGGAAAGATCTGATGTAATTGGTCAAACTATTAATTATTGGAAAAAATGTCAGAATTGGTCTGCCTGTGTAAACACAGCCGATGTATCACCAAAATCTCTGTTGACCTAGCTACGATGAAAACATGCACGACACTGTCAGAGACTATGCACAGACTCCCCCAGCCTACACTCAGAGTCAAGTTAACATTGCTACAACCCTGCCAGTTGTGTATGCAGAGGGAAACAGGGTTTGGGATCAGGGTGGGGAAGCTTTCAGCACTCAGCACTTGGGATTGTCCCAGATGGACACAAGCCGCTCCCTCCCTTTCAAAACAGCCCATGACAGAGGCCAGACCTCTCCTCTCCTGTCCTCTCCGGTTCCTAAGCACATGTAAACTATGGGGATTTAGTGACAACAACAGAATTAGCCAAATATATTCCCTCTGCCTTTAGCAAAGTCCTCTCTGACAATTTTTCTGTCCTCTGGAGGTCAACACATCACAAATGCGGGCTAACTCACTTCCAGTGTGGGTGGGTCTGTTTCCAATTTTCTCACCCCTCCGCCCAAAAAATAAAACTTTGTTCCAAAAACAACAAAACAAGCAAGAAAAAAAGCCACACTTAAATGTTCCACACTATTAAAGACACAGGGCAAACTAAAGCAGCTCCATCTTGCTGCTCCGCAAATGGTTATCACTGTTTTCCTTCCTTCATTTGAGAGAGCGTGGGAGCACGCTCGGAGAGGAGGAGAAAACCTGTGCAGAAAACAACAGGAGGAAGCTGGAAACATGAGCAGGGGGCTGCAGAATGAGCCGGGGGAGAAGAGAAAAGAGGGAGAGGAACCGGGGAAAGGGCGAGAAAAAGAGTGAGAGAGCACTTTTACTGGGTACGATGTTACTCTCTGAAGCACTGACTTTGAAACAAAACTTACATTGAACATAAACTTAATCCACCAGTGATTTTTAAGCCAGCTCACACACAAAAGAGGATTGAGACATGGTTGCAGTTCCACATAGACACATTCTCCTTCCATACTATAACAAACATAAAAACACACTTAATGAAAGCGTAACTGCTGTGAAGTTAGAGTAGCGCTGAAGCTGGGTCTTACCAGCTCGTAGGGTGAACATCCAGTCAGGGTAGCGTCAGGGTGTCTCTACGCCATATCCAGTCCAGAGCAGGCAGGCACAGTGTCAGCTCCCTCTATCCAGGCTAGCAGGGAAAAAGTGAGGGGCCGCAACAAAAGGCATAGAGGGAGGGAGAAACAGATTAACCACTCTGAGCTGACTGGTGGACTCTCTCTCTCTCTAACACACACAGTCACATGTACGCATAACCTGTTCACAGTTGGTCCCCCCTATCACTGACCTTTGGGTAACTTATGTCAGAGTTGCCGCAGAAGCTGAAGCGGCGAGTGGAGGGAAAGAAAGAGAGGATTAGAATGTGTGTGCAGTGGTGTGTGTGCGTGTGAGAGAGAGTGAGAGTGTGTGAGAGAGAGGAGCTGGGGAGAGGGGGGTTAAGGTAGGAGGGACAGGCACAGCTTGGAGGCCGGGGGAAGACTACTAAAGACAATGGCAGGAAACACTATCAGGAGGGAAAAAAACATTGCAAAAATCATTTTAAAGAGCAAAAACAATGACATCCACATGGAAAACAAATGATGCACTGTGCCTCGATTGCAAACAATGATATACAAAACAACAATGAGAAAGATAAGAGATTTTTAGCCCTGCTGTTTGAGTCCTATTGTAGGCCAATATCAAAGTCCTAGTTTCACTGCAAGCTTTCCTCAGGGCCGGTCCTTGCTGTTCTGCCGCCATAGACAAGACCAAAAACTGCCACCCCCAGCAAAAACTAGAATAGTTCCAGTAAGTAAAATGACGTTGAAAATATATCTAAAATACATATTTTTCAGACATTGCATTTAGGTTCTGAATGAGAGGTGAAAAGATATTTTCCGTATGTTTAAAATACATATTTTTTCAGGACGTTGAAAAGGCATATTTACAGACATTGCATGTATTTTTCGGATGTTGAGATCAGGCTCATTTTTGATTCTGAATGAAAGTTGAAATAAGCCATTTATAGACGTCGATGTTTGTGCCATATCAAGGCTGGTCCAGACCGAACAAAATCTGAACCAAACATAGACATCTATGATTGGTTCATATTTGGTCCAGACAGGACCAAAAATCTATGTTCATGGAAGTTGAAATCAATGCCGGGCTGGACCGCACCAAATTTTAACCAAACATAGACGTCTATAATCGGTTCATATTTGGAACTGCACCAAAAAAAGACGTCCAAAAGGCATCGGCGTCGGTCCGTGCTTACTGAGGTGTAGCCTACAGTGTTGCCTGAAATATAATTTTATGAATGTCCATCTATGTGGTAAGCTTACCGTTTGTAAAATAATTTTTTTAAAGATGTCCGGTCCAGACAGGACCAAAAAAAAGATGTCCAAAAGACTTTGGTTCGTGCTTACTGGGGTGTAGCCTACAATGTCTGCAATGGAATTTTATGAATGCCCACCCATGTGTTAGGCCGACCGTTTGTAAAACAGGCCGTTGCATTGTCTTTATATGTCCTGATACCTGTGACTAATCAATTTAGCTATTTATGCTCTGAATTTCAGCTACCCAACTTTATCAGGAGTTATCGTGAGCCTATTTGCAATTTGTTTACACAGCGGGAAATGCAGCAGTATTTTATTTTTCGCTATGATCAGCTTGGCAAAAATTGACGGATACAAACTTTAAACCACTGATCATGACAATGGGGTGAAACTCCTGGACAACAGTTGTGATTGTCCATTCCATATTGTCCAACAATATCTCTCCAACAGCAGCCTGAAGAGGCAAAGTGGTCACGGCTTATCACATGGCAGCATCAACACTTACCTAAAAAGCCAACATGCCACTGGTTGAGAGAAAATGTAATTGTTTTTGGGCAGAATTAAGTGAAGTTTTATATGTTGTTGTTGGAGGTTCTTGGACAGTTTATCTCAGAAAATGCTGCCCTTGTCAATCTGCCGCCATAGGCAGCCGCCTAATCCTGCCTAATGAGGGGGCCGTCCGTGACTTTCCCACACACACACACACACACACACACACACACACACACACACACACACACACACACACACACACACACACACACACACTGTAATCATACCTTGTGATAAGAAAAGCGTCCCCAGTACTCCCTGTTTAGCCTCAGCTGCTGGGCCACAACAGACAGTATTCTGTCCCCAGTCTGATTGCACACACAAGGGGATGGATTTCACCATGCTAATTCAATTTCCTCTCCGGGGGAAAAGGTGAACCAGGAGGACATGGATGAACCGGCCCCTTGTGGAGCTGCCTGCCTCACACTGTGGAGAGCTGATAGTAGATGAATGATTGGCTAATTGTTAGTAAACTGATGACTTGGTCAGATTGACTAATTTGCCTGCGGTCTTGTGGGTCAAACTAGAGAGTAGTTACATCAATAACAATAGTCTGAGCCCTTCACATTCATAACAGGAATATGAGTTGAGAAATTGGCTGCAGGTTAATTCTGAAGGCTTTTCATTATGTATGAATAAATAATAAAACAATGCTGTGTGTCACTGTTGGCAGAGCAGCGTGGCATGCATACACAGTGAATGTTTTGTCATTAAATGACTAAACATATGGGCGAGGTCCCACCAGAAGGGTGAGTATGTAACACACACACACACACACACACACACACACACACACACACACACACACACACACACACACACACACACACACACACACACACACACACACACACACACACACACACACACACACCTCCAGATGTGGGTGTGTGATGTATGCAGTGATTGTTCTGTGTCCTCTCCCCTCCTCTGTTTTGGTTACCAAGCCCTCTGCTAAGCCTAAAATCCAACGCTGCTATCCAACTGTCAGGAGAGGAGGCGCTAAGTGCCTGTAACTAGCCTCCCTGTAGCCCTGCTAACAATGTACAGAGCTTTGAAAGAGATGTGGAATGAATGTACATTTCATGCATGTTCTTCTTACACAGTGAGTGTCTCTGTTTTTGTGACATGTTTACTACCATAAAATGAAACCATGCAGCCGTGTGGTGGATGGAGTTATGTACAGTATTTGCAAACTTCCTAAATCCATCTCTGAATCTGAGTGTTGGGATGTAATTAGAAAATAGAATTTTCTGAATCCAGATTTTATGACAGATCTATCTGTTCTTGCCGTTTGAGTACATGGTGTGGAATGTACAGTGCATTCAGAAAGTAGTCATACCCTTTGACTTAATCCACATTTAGTTGTGTTACAGCCTGAATTTAAAATGGATTAAATATTGTTTTTTCTCATCCATCTACACTCAATACCCCATAATGAGTGTTTTCCAAATATTTTTTAGCAAATTGATTGAAAATGAAATACAGCAATATCTAATTTACATAAGTATTCACATCCCTGAGTCAATACTTTGTAGAAGCACCTTTGGCGGCGATTACAGCTTTGAGTCATCTTAGGTATATCTGTATCAGCTTTGCACATCTGGATTTGGGGATTTTCTCAAGCTCTTTTAAGTTAGATGGGGAGCAGAGATGAACAGCAATCTTCAAGTCTTTCCACAGATTATTAATGCGATTCAAGTCTGGGCTTTGGCTGGGCCACTCAAGGACTTTCACATTCTTGTTTAGAAGCCATTCCAGCGTTGCTTTGGCTGTATACTTGGGGTTATTATCCTGTTGGAACGTAAATCTTCACCCCAGTCTGAGGTCATTTGTACTCTGAAGTAGGTTCTCAAAAAAAGGTTAAATAAAAATAAATAAAATGAAAATGCTTTCAGAGTCTTTCACATGGCTTTTTGCAAACTCCAGGTGTGCTGTCGTGTGTTTTTTTCTCAGGAGTGTCTTCCATCTGGCCACTCTCCCATAAAGCCTAGATTGGTACAGTGTTGTACAGGTTATTGTCCTTCTGGCAGATTCTCCCATCTCAGCCAAAGAACTCTGTCGTCCCTAACCAAGGTCTTTCATGCCCGGTTTCTCAGTTTGATTGGACGGCCAGCTCTATGCAGAGTCTGGGTAGTTCCATATTTTTTTAAATTTCCCAATGATGGAGACCACTGTGCTCTTGGAAACTTTCAACACTCTAAAACATGTTTCATACTCTTACCCAGATATATGCCTCATCACAATTGTATCGCAGAGATCTACAGACAGTTCCATGGACTTATAGTTTCTGCTCTGACGTGCACTATTGACTGTGGGACCTGTTACAGGACCTTATATAGACAGGTGTTCAAACAATTTAATTGGCCACAGGTGGACTCCAATCAAGTTGTACTGACATATGAAGGATGATCAAAGGAAATTGGGTGTGAATAGTTGTGTAAATTAGATATTTTCAACAACAAAAAAATCGAAAAACTTTTTCACTTTGTCATTATAGGGTATTGTATGTAGATGGGTGATATCAACTGAATCCATTTTGAATTCAGGCTGTAGCACAACTAAATGTGGAATAAACCAAGGAGTACTAATACTTTCTAGCTGGATGCTGAGCATGCCACAGGTCATAGTTATATAAGTGTAGTAGGGAAAGCCACTAGAGGATCAGGGACGGACGCATTTTGGGTGCTGGAGCACCTACCTCTGTCTTCCTTTAATTAGCAAGACAGATTTTTTTCAAGGGAAAAACTATGTCAGATTTGATGACTTAGTGGCCGTGCCAGCTCGTGACTAGTCTGCAGAGCTACCTCCAGGGTAACATTCATGACAATAAATGCCAACCTGATGTTTGCTAGCTCATCTCATGCTATTCTTCACATTTTGCCATGAGGATGAGAGAAAATGAAGTCGTTATAAAGCTGTTCATATGCTGTTTGGTGTGCCCCCGACCCCCGGGGCACGTGCCCGTTTGGTGTGCCCCCGACCCCCGGGGCACGTGCCCGTTTGGTGTGCCCCCGACCCCCGGGGCACGTGCCCGTTTGGTGTGCCCCCGACCCCCGGGGCACGTGCCCGTTTGGTGTGCCCCCGACCCACGTGCCCGTTTGGTGTGCCCCCGACCCCCGGGGCACGTGTCAGTTTGGTGTGCCCCCGACCTCCGGGGCACGTGCCCGTTTGGTAATGCAGCCCTGACAGGATGGATACAGATCAGTCAGACTGGGAAGTCTGTGCAGTGGAACCCATGGGAATGGAATGATGCTTAACTGGAACGATGCTTAACTGGAACTACTGTTGGATTGTTGCTGTATATGTTATTGTCTATTAAAACTCCATCTGTATGACAGTGGCTAGTGGGGAAGAAGCACACTGATGTCTTATTTTGCATTCCCTTCGCTGTATCCTGCATTGAGCTCTGTTGTGATCTGCTCGTAAAATGCATAATTAAAAAAATTCAACATGCGATGATTCCCCTTTGGGAAGGAGGAATTCATTCTCTGGGCTGGAACCAACTCAACCGCCCTTTCTCCTGCTTCAATAAGGCTTCCATCATGTTTAATATTGGCCTGTACACAACCCTAACAACCAGTCAAATAAATCTACCCCATTGTTAACAATACTTAGATTGTTTTTGGATCGCTCTGCATTCAGCCTCAGACTCCTATTTAGTTTTAGTATAATATTTTGCTTCCTCTTCCACATACTGACAAAGAATCCTTAACATTTACATAAAAAGACTGGGGAAAGAAAAACATTGAAAGCGGTTTATAGTAATACTGTATAGAGTGGGGAAGGAGGACACAGAATGACAGAAGTAACAGTCCGGTGGGAGTAATAAACAGAGGAGAGAGAGAGACAGGAGAGAGAGACAGGAGAGAGACAGGAGAGAGAGAGACAGGAGAGAGAGAGAGAGAGACAGGAGAGAGAGACAGGAGAGAGAGAGACAGGAGAGAGAGAGAGACAGGAGAGAGAGACAGGAGAGAGAGGAGAGAGAGACAGGTGAGAGAGAGAGAGAGAGACAGGAGAGAGAGACAGGGAGAGAGAGAGAGAGGAGGCAGAGAAGTATACGGAGACAGGAGAGAGAGAGGGGGCAGAGAAGTACACGGAGACAGGAGAGAGAGAGGGGGCAGAGAAGTACACAGAGAGAGAGAGAGAGAGAGAGAGGCAGAGAAGTACATGGAGACAGGAGAGAGAGAGAAAGAGGAGGCAGAGAAGTACACAGAGAGAGAGAGAGAGAGAGGAGGCAGAGAAGTACACGGAGACAGGAGAGAGAGAAAGAGAGAGGAGGCAGAGAAGAACACGGAGACAGAGGAGAGAGCGAGAGAGAGGAGGCAGAGAAGTACACGGAGACAGAGGAGAGAGGAGGCAGAGAAGTACACGGAGACAGGAGAGAGAGAGGAGGCAGAGAAGTACACAGAGACAGAGGAGAGAGAGAGAGGAGGCAGAGAAGTACACAGAGACAGAGGAGAGAGAGAGAGGAGGCAGAGAAGTACACAGAGACAGAGGAGAGAGAGAGAGAGAGAGAGAGAGAGAGAGGAGGCAGAGAAGTACACAGAGACAGAGGAGAGAGAGAAAGGAGGCAGAGAAGTACACGGAGACAGAGGAGAGAGAGAGAGGAGGCAGAGAAGTACACAGTGACAGAGGAGAGAGAGAGAGAGCGAGAGGAGGCAGAGAAGTACACAGAGTCAGAGGAGAGAGAGAAAGGAGGCAGAGAAGTACACGGAGACAGAGGAGAGAGAAAGGAGGCAGAGAATTACACGGA